>NC_044035.1:211719723-212067600 GCF_901765095.1 Microcaecilia unicolor | reverse complement strand
GGGACTGGGTCTTGGAGGGGGCTCAGATGGACGAAAGGGTCTGGGTGGGGTGGGGAGGGGCTCAGATGGGAGAAGGGGACTGGGTCTGGGAAGGGGGGGGCTCAGATGGGAGAAGGGGCCTGGAGCTAGAACTGGGGTCTGAGAAGGGGGCAAGAGGGAGAATGGGGCCATGCCTGGGGCAGGAGGGAGAATGGGTCTGGGGCTGAAAAGGAGGGCCCTAATGCAAGGCATGTGGATGAATGGGACTGGAACTGGGGGCTGAAAAGAAAGGTAGGTGGGATAAGGGGGCTAGTACTGGAACTGGGGGCTGAAAAGGGGCAGAGGCTGAAACTGTGGGGACTGGGGGGCTGAAAAGGAGACAGGGAGAAGTGGCTGGGGCTGAAGCTCGGGACTGGTGGGAGAAAAGGGCTGGGGTTGAAACTGTGGACGGGGCTGAAAAGGGGACAAGGAGAAGTGGCTGGGGTTGAAGCTCGGGACTGGTGGGAGAAAAGGGCTGGGGCTGAAACTGGAGACTGGTGGGATAATGGGGCTGAAAAGCAGGGCCGTGCTAACCCACTCAGCAGGGTAAGCATGGCAGGGGGCGTCTGCCTTTCAGGGGCGCCGCCGCCCGAGTCAATTAAAAAATATAGATTTAAACCTCACCTCTCTCGCGTAGTCGCCTTGGCGACTATATGCGCATGCGCCACTGCTGGCTCTGATTGCTGCCTTCCCGTGCGCAGCGCTGCCTCGTTCCATTCGTGACTGTTAGCACCGCCCCCCCAGCTCTTCAACACACGCGCCTGGAGCCTCGCAGGCAGTCCAACTCTGGAGGACTTGGGGGGGTGTTGCCAAGCCGAGTGCCGACGCCGCGTTAGTGCTGCCCTGCAGGAGAGAGGAGAGAAGAGCCGGCACCGCACTGCTTGGATCCGCTGCTGTTCTGTGGCAGTGGCGTGGACTGGACATCATTGGTAAGGTTTTGCCTGCCCTTGTTGTTGTACTTTTCATTATAATGGCTGCTGGCTGGCGTGGCGTGGTGGGCCTACTTTAAGTACATTTGAGGCTGCAGGTTGAGTGGGGGAACTGGAACCACCAGGCCAGCTGGGGAAGAAGAAAAGAAAGACAAGGCAGGCAAGGAAATTTCTGTGGAGGGGGGGAGAACAAGCTAGAATCAGGGAGGAACAAAGGAATGGAGAGTAAGGGCAGGAAAGGAAAATAAGAACTGATGGAACAGAAAGGCAAAGAGGAAGATAGGAAAAACAAGGAGGAAATTTCTGTGTGTGGGGGGGGGAGGAGGGGATACCAAGGCAGGAGGAAAGGAACAAGGAAGATAAGCTGATGAGTAATAAAATGGATTGTAAATGATAAGTAGTAGTCATCTGCTATAGAAAGATTCTATTCGACATGAGGTTTGAAGTGGTAGTGCTTAAATATAGGTAGCAAGGAGGGTAATTAATCATGTGATAGGCTTTCGGTTTTGTATAGTACTACTACTATTTAACATTTCTAAAGCACTACTATGGTTATGCAGCGCTGTACAAGTTAACAAAGAATGACAGTCCCTGCTCTAAGGAGCTTACAATCTTAAGGGACAAGAATGCAGTCAATCAAATTGGGGCAATCTGGGTTTCCTGGTTAGTCCAATGGTTAGGTGCCGAAAGCGACATTGAAGAGGTGGGCTTTAAGCAAGGATTTGAAGATGGGAAGGGATAGATCCTGTGTAGTGTTATTATTTAGTGTTTAAGATGGATGATTATGGTATGCCTTCTTGAAAAGATCTGCACTCCATCTTTCAGCTCCTATTTCCTTTGCATCTTGTGCCAAACCGGGGGGGGGGGGGGCGGGGGGCGCCAACTGATAGTCTGTAGGGGGCACCAGAGACCATTGGCACGGCCCTGCTGAAAAGAGGGGCAGGTGGGAGATGTGGGCTGGGGCTGGAACTGGAACTAGGGGTAGGTGGGATAATGGGGCTAAAACTGGGGGCTGAAAAGAGGGGGCAGAGAGATAGGGGACAGATCCTGGATGGAAGGGGGAGCGAGAGGGAGGGCAGACCCTGGATGGATGGGAGAGGGAGGGCAAATGGTGGATTGAAGGGGCAGACAGTGGATGGAAGGAATAGAAAGAGCAGACAGTGGATGGAAGGGGAGAGAGAAGGCAGACGGGCAGATGGTGGATGGCAGGGGCAGAGATAGAGGGCAGATTTGGATGGAAGGGAGAAAGAGGGCAGACAGTGGATGGAAGGGGCAGGGAGAGAGGGCAGACATTGGATGGAGGGGACGGCAGAGAGGGCAGACATTGGATGGCAGAGAGAGAGCGAAGACAGATGCTGGATGGACAGAACACAGTGAAAAGAAGATGAGGAAAGCAGAAACCAAAGACAACAAACTGTAAATAAAATATATTTTTTATTTTTTTGCTTTAGGATAAAGTAGTACTATAGCTATGTTAATAAACGTTTATAAATAGAACATGTAAATAAGGTAATCTTTTTATTGGACTAATTTTAATACATTTTGACTAACTTTCAGAGAACAAAACCCCCTTCCTCAGGTCAGCATAGGATACTGTAACAGCACTATACTGTATTGACCTGAGGAAGGAGGTTTTGGCCTCTGAAAGCTAAATGTATTAGTCCAATAAAATGGTATTATTTTATTTTCTACTAGGAAAAAAGGCCTGTTTCTGAAACCAATGAAACAGGTGCTAGCAAGGTTTTCCTCGGAGTCTGTATGTTTGAGAGAGTGTGTGTGAGAGTGACTGTGTGAGAGAGAGTGAATGTGCGAGTGTGTGTGTGTGACAGAGACTGAGTGAGACTGGGTGCGAGTGTGTCTGTGAGAGAGAGTGTGTGTGTGAGAATGAGAGTGTGTGCCATGGGCCCCCCCTCCCTCCCTTCCTCCAAGTTCCAGTGTCCCCCCCTCCCTCCCTCCAAGTTCCAGGGTCATCCCCTCCCTCCCTCCCTCCGAGTTCCAGGGTCCCCCCTCCCTCCGAGTTCCAGGGTCGCCCCCTCCCTCCCTCCGAGTTCCAGGGTCGTCCCCTCCCTCCCTCTCTCCGAGTTCCAGGGTCATCCCCCCTCCCTCCCTCAGAGTTCCAGGGTCATCCCCCTCCCTCCAAGTTCCAGGGTCCCCCCTCCCTCCGAGTTCCAGGGTCGCCCCCTCCCTCCCTCCGAGTTCCAGGGTCGTCCTCCCCCTCCCTCTCCGGGTTCTAGGGTTGTCCTCCCTCCCTCTCTCTCTGAGTTCCAGGGTCGTCATCCCCCTCTCTCCCTCCGAGTTCCAGAGTCGTCCACCCCTTCACTCCCTCCGAGTTTCAGGGTCGTTCCTTCGAGTTCCAGGGTCGTCCCCTCCTTCCGAGTTCCAGGGTCATCCCCTGCCTCCCTCTGAGTTCCAGGGGACCGAGTTTCAGGTTCCCCCCTCTCTCCCTCCTTCCCTCCAAGTTTCAGGTTCCCCCCTCCCTCCCTCCCAGTTCCAGGATCCCCTCCCTCGGAATGCGACGTCACACGCATGAGAGTGTCGTCATCCCTGCCTTCCTCCCTCCCTTCCAGTTCCAGGCCCCCTACCTTCAAATTTTAAAAGTCATCTTCACTTACGAAGTCGGGTTTATGGCGGGCGGCAGCAGCGGTAACAGGCGTGCAGGCTCGGCCCTTCTCTCTCTCTCAGCTCTGGTCCCGCCCTCATTTCCTGTTTCCGCAAGGGTGGGACCAAAGCTGAGAGAGAGAGAAGGGTCGAGCCTGCACGCCTGTTACTGCTGCTGCTGTCGGCCGGCGTAAACCCGACTTCGTAAGTGAAGTTGACTTTTACAATTTGGAGGTAGGGGGCCTGGAACTGGAAGGGAGGGAGGGAGGAACGACACCCTCATGCGTGTGACATCGTGTTCCGTTGCCTGGCAACTCTGCAGCGTTCCCTTCCAGTGATTGGTCTTTACGAACACAGAAGTACGTGACATCATTTCAGGAGATGGATACAGCAGGAGCATGAATGCTTCAAGGCTTCACTTTCTCAGCTTCAGAACGTTGGAGGTGCTTTTTATTATATAGGATATTTGTTTTATTTCTATTTGTTAATTTGTAAAGTGGTGATTGGTATTTGTTAGTTTTTTCAAATTTACATCTGCTGTCTTTATATTTTGCACAGTTCTAGGGGACATTTTCTGTTTCTATGGTGTTGCATTGTATGCAGAGTCTGGCATCTTGGGGCAGGGCCGATCTTAGGCAGAGGCGACCAAGGCGACCGCATAGGGCCTCGCGCCTAAGGGGGCCCCGCACGGTGCGCCTCAACTCTGCCTCCGCTCCGACCTCCGCTCGCCTCGGATGACCGTCCGCATCATTCATGATGATCCCGCAGCTCGGCCGCTCTGCTCCCGCCACAACCGGCGCGGCGCCCATCCCCAGCTTGGGCCCGCTGAGCCCGCCGTCAGCTCCCGAGACCCCGGCGAGGCGGCGACAGTAACTTTGCAGGCTTGCAGCGAGCCAGGAAGCAGTGACAGCCCCGCCCCCAACGGCGACAGACAGTTGCAGCGTGACAGCTCACCTCCAGGCTCCAGCTTTTCACTTCCCGCTCAATGTCCCGCCTTCTGATGAGGTATTTCCTGTTTCCGCGAGGGCAGGAGTCACTTAGCGGGAAAAGTTGGAGCCTGGTCCGAGGTGGTGAGCCATCGTCACTGACTGTGGTGCGAGCGAGAGCGCGACCGTGCAGACTTGTGGAGCCGAGCGAGGCGAGCAAACTAAGCAACAGACAGGGGAGGGCTGCCTACAACAGTTGTGCCAATCCAGGCAGGCAGGCAGCAAGCCAGGTATGATGATAGATTTTTTACTAAATTAGGAAGAACCTTTTTAAATTAAAGTACTGTCTGTCTCTGTGGTGGTTTGAAATGTTTCAGCTATGTCCACCATTTTGTCAAAGGTTTTGCTTGAGACCCCTGCTTCCAGTGACAGTGAGCCACAGTAGTCCCCTTCTTCCCCTTTCAGTCCCTGCACACCTTTACCCATAGATATCCTTTTAATCATCTTTTACCTCCCTTCTTCAATGCACCTTAATTTTATTAATTCTTCCTTCTGAGCCTTACTCATCCTCCCCTAAGTGGTCTCATATGCCTCATCCTTCCCCAGGGTTCACCCCAAGTCTCACTCTCACCTGTACTCCACACTACACCTCAGTCACCCTCCATCCTCCCAGTATCATTCATTCTCTCAGTAGTGCTGCCACACATCCCCATCCATCTTCCTCCCTTAGTGCTCTCCCACTCCAGATCCTGTTATCCTTTCCCAATATTTATGTCCAAGCCTCTCATCTCCCCAGTAGCCTGTATTAGTCAGCCTTAGTCATCCTTGCTGCAGTGCTCCCCTAACTTCATTCATCCTTCCGCTCTCACTCATCCTGCCTCCCCAGTGTTTCCCCTATTGTTAGTCACTTAATTTCTCCACTGCTTCCCCAGGTATCTCCCTTCTACTCTCCACATCCTGTGACTCTCCCCTCTTCACCTCCCTCTAGCATCTCTCCCTACCCTATCCCTCTATGTCCAGTATCACCCATCTCTCTTTTCCTCTCCATGTTCACTGTTTCCCTTTTGTGTCCTATTCCCTTGCACCCCTTGTAATAGGGGAATTTGAAAGTACTGGATCTTTTCTTAATATTTTCCTTTATTCTCCTTTGTTATGAGAAATGGAACTACTAATTGTAGTGGACTTGAACTGAATAATTTCTGGGGAGGGGAGGTTTCATGATAGCATTGTGATTATTTCAATCAGTTTTTTTGTACAAGTTTAGCTTCATTTGTCTTTATTTGAAATTTCATAAATAAAAAAAATTTCTAAAAATGAAATAATCTTATCAATGGGGTGGAGCTAGGGTGGGGTGGAGCTACTGTGGGGGCAGGGCTAGGATGGGGCCCCACCAAATTGGTCTGCACAGGACCCCACACTTGTTAAGACAATCCCTGTCTTGGGGGTTCAGTTTAATTTTTGTCTAAATAGAAAGTTTATGATTACTTATTCTATAGTGGATTAAGGTGTATCTGTGTTTGTGAAAAAGACATGGCTTTCAGTTGGCATTGACCGTGCAGGATCGGCGATCTGTATTATTCTGTCTGGTTTCGTTTTACAATAGGTGAATTGATGTTCTAGTGCTCACTGTAGTGTTTAAGATGCTTTCCTTTTCCTTGTGTGACTCGTAGAAATTACTGCTTATGGTACAGACGTTCAAATATTTGAAAGGTATTAATCCGCAAACGAACCTTTTCCGGAGATGGGAAGGCGGTAGAACGAGAGGGCATGAAATGAGATTGAAGGGGGGCAGACTCAAGAAGAATGTCAGGAAGTATTTTTTCACGGAGAGGGTGGTGGATGCTTGGAATGCCCTCCCGCGGGAGGTGGTGGAGATGAAAACGGTAACGGAATTCAAACATGCGTGGGATAAACATAAAGGAATCCTGTGCAGAAGAAAGGGATCCTCAGGAGCTTAGCCTAGAATGAGTGGCAGAGCTGGTGGTTGGGAGGCGGGGCTAGTGTGGGCAGACATATACGGTCTGTGCTGGGGCTGGTGGTTGGGAGGGGGGACTAGTGCTGGGCAGACTTATACGGTCTGTGCCGGGGCTGGTGGTTGGGCGGCGGGGATAGTGCTGGGCAGACTTATACGGTCTGTGCCAGAGCCGGTGGTGGGTGGCAGGGATAGTGCTGTGCAGACTTATACGATCTGTGCCAGAGCTGGTGGTTGGGAGGCGGGGTTGGTGGTTGGGAGGCGGGGATAGTGCTGGGCAGACTTATACGGTCTGTGCCAGAGCCGGTGGTGGGTGGCAGGGATAGTGCTGGGCAGACTTATATGGTCTGTGCCAGAGCTGGTGGTTGGGAGGCGGGGTTGGTGGTTGGGAGGCGGGGATAGGGCGGGCCAGACTTATACGGTCTGTGCACTGAAGAGGACAGTACAAATAAAAAAAAAAGTAGAACATATGAATTTGTCTTCTTGGGCAGACTGGATGGACCGTGCAGGTCTTTTTCTGCCGTCATCTACTATGTTACTATGTTACTATGTATGGTAGAACTGCTCTATAGGTCCTGAGTGTTTTGTATTCTCGGTATGCCTAGTACTGGATTTTGGAGGGGGGTGTTAAAAAATGACCAGCCCCAGGTGTCAACTACCCTAGGTACGCCACTGCTAAAGGGCACTGCAGTGGACTTCACATAAAAGGTCCCAGTTGCACATCTCACCATTACCCCCTTATATTTTTTGATGAGCACTCCAAAACTCATCAAAAACCTACTGTACCCAACTGTACTGTACACTACTACAATAACCCTTATGCCTGCAGGTGTCACCTATATGTAGGTACAGTAGGTTTTTAGCACGGTTTGGGGCATTCATATGTTCCACCACAAGTGTACCAGTTAGAGTAGAATATGGGCCTTGGTCCCCTTCTCTACAGTTCACTAGGCTACTACAGGGACCTGCTTGCTGTCTAATGCGACTGGCCATAATATCTGAAGCTATCATAGAGGCTGGTATGTACTGTTTCTTTCATAGCTTTGGGGATCAGTGACTACTGGGGATTAAGGGGGTTTATGCCTTAATCCTGCTAGTGGTTATTTGGTCATTTAGGGAACCTTTGGGTCACATGGAGGGGCAAAATGGAAAGATCGTCCAAGTACGAATTAGGGCGTTCTTACGATAACGTCCAAAAATAGACCTGTATAATGGAAAAATAGTGTGGGCGTTTTTCGATAATCGATTATCCCTGTAAGAAAACAATCAAATGACGAGCGCAGAAGCGTGACTAAATTGGGCGCCCTAAGATGGTCGATTATTGCAGGTGCAAATGACCAAATCACGTGGTGTGTAAAATAATGTACAAAGGTGTATCGCAAGTACAGTACATGTTGTTCAGGCCATCCGGGTACGGAAATATATGAGGAACGCATATATGTGTCAACTACAGACATATCATGCTGCTCCACCCATACTTTCATCATATGTGCCCATCTGAATGTCCGGATCTGCATGCACTGTACACCTACTGAACATGCAGTAAATGCATATTGTGTATATGTGAAAAGGGTCGGGTGGGGTGCGTCATACTCATCTATATAAGGCACGTTTCACACTCCTGCAGGCATGTGCACGTCAAAGACGTCTATGCTTACGAGGGCGTCCACGTGCTGATAGGGGCCATATATGGAATGGTCATCCATATATGGAGCTGTGCATGAAACGACGTCCCTCACGCAAGGTCGTCTATATAAGGCACTTCTTTTCCAACACGTGGAAAAATGGCACAAAGGCGAGAGCCCAATTTTGGCGAGGAGGAGAGTTTGCTCCTCGTCAGGCTGTGCGTAAGGCACCGCCACACCCTCTTCATACAGCACCACCACCTGCCCCCCAGGCTGCAGGCCATGCGAGCCTGGTCCCGCATCCGGGAACGATTAGAAAGGTAAGGTTATGGCCCAACCCCCCTCCCCTCCTGTACCTACACATATAACAGCTCCGTCATCAATGTTACCACCAGTAACTGGAGTGTCCATGCAAGGATCATGAGTAATATAGGAACATGCACAATCACTAATAATTTGTATGTTATTTAAACGACCACCATTCCCACATCCCTACAAGAATGTATTTCGTTAGGTTAGTATCGTGACTATGCTATTAGTGTTATGTGAAAATTTCGTTAGTTATGTGAAGGCCACATTTTCCAACCCCTCTTTGCAGCCAGTGGGTTACAACGCCTCCGAATAGTGGAAGCATGAGACCAATGAAACCTATACCATACTTTATAACATGGTCATGATAACACATATAAAGTAGTTTAACAAGCATACATTATAATGTATACAAACGGTACTGTCTGGCCTCATGCCCACCTCTCTGGCATCATCTGCATAGGAACCAACTCGGTGGCTGCTGTGGGTGCTTCACCACCCCACCCCCAATATCAAATATGTATGGAGGGAGGGGTCATCTCCACTGGGGGTTCCACCCCCCAAAATGGTAAAAAGGTGGCTCCTATGATTCACTACCAATGGAGGTGCCCCCCCCCAACACTGTAGACCCTCTCTCTCTAGTATGTGAATAGCAAATGAATGTGTGCAGAGGACAAAAAGGACCAACACCCCTGACCCCTGCTCTACAAACTTATATCTTACAGACGCTTTGGAGTCCACCGGGACCTCGAGTCCCTAAGGAGGCGGTTCCGCCGGGTAAGGCGGGAGAGGCCCGACCTCATCCGGGCGGTGCGAAGGCACCTCAGGGCTCGCCGTAAGTATTCAAAAACAGGACACCTGTACACATTACTACATACATTTCATGAATAAAGCAAATGTGTTGTACAATATCACTTCCCATGTGCCTAATAGCCACCTAGTAATACCATATCTGTCCCAGATCAAGGATGCAGGTTGCAGGGGTTCTCCCATGAGCGTGCTTGCAACGTCCGACCATCCCCCCGAGATGAATGAGATGATATGCCACACTTTACTATTCCCCTTATTGTGGTGGCTGATTACTGTGTCCTGGTACAGGTGCCTGAGGCCCTACTTTTACTGCATGTTATGGCCTAAATCACATAAAAGAATTGTGCTCAACACCCTTCCCACTGCCCCCCCCCCAATAACTCCTACAACAACTGCCCATCAACCCCTCGTTGCATCTCACAATGCAAACATGCTGGTCAGCAATGAATTTGGTATGCCCACATGTCCTGCGTGGTGTGTGTCAGAGGAGGGTCCAGGGTTCTGTTTCATGTCATCTGATGCAGCTCATTCCCCGTGGGCATAGGCTACGCCTTACCACACCCTGCCCCATCCCCTGCCTCACGCCACCCAGCTACTGCACTATGCAAGCCATGGTGTATGCACTGATCTCAATCACACTCCTTTTACATACACAGGGCTCCACCAGCAGGAAGTTGAGCGGCAGGATGAGGAGGGCCACCACCTCCAGGAGGAGGAGGAGGAGGAGGAGGAGGAGCAGGAGGAGGAGCAGGAGGAGCAGGAGGAGGGGCACATGGAGGAGGAGGAGGAGCAGCAGCCAGGCCAGGAGGCGGGCCACCAGGGAGAAGAGGAGGAGGAGGACTCGGAGGAGGGAGTCCTCATCATAGACATTCCTGAGGACCCCTCCCCACCTGCAGCTCCTTATGAGGGCTCTCCCTCCCCACCTGCAGCGCCATCGCCTGGCCCACCTCCATCCCCTGGGCCAGCTTCTGTGTCCCCTGGCCCACCTCCATCCCCTGGGCCATCTTCCGTGTCCCCTGGCCCACCTCCAGCCTTTGGCCCGGCTACGGTAGTGCGCCTCCTGCAGCAGCTGGTAGATGGCCAGCACCAACTTATAGTTGGCCAGCAGCAACTTCTAGTTGGCCAGCAACAGCTGCTGCAGGAGGTGACAGCCCTACGGCAGGGCAATGAGCAGCTCCAGGGCCCACTAAGGGTACTGCTGGGGCTGCTCATTGCCCTGCTACAGAGGGCCTTACTAAGAGGGCGTGGCCGCCCTTAATTTAAATAGGGGGGGCCTGTTGGGGTTGTGTGTGTGGGGGGAGGGAAATGTTGGGGTTGTGTGTGTGGGGGGAGGGAGGGAATTGTTGGGGTTGTGTGTGTGGGGGGAGGGAAATGTTGGGGGTTCTGTGGGGGGTGGGGGAGGGAATTGTTGGGGTGTGTGGGGAGTTGTGGGGGGGGAGGAGGGCATTGTTGGGGTTATTTTGTAGGGGTGGGGGTGGGGGGGGGAAATAAATGTTTGTTATAATATAACTATCAGGGTGTGTGTGTGTGTGTTTGTCTCCCTTGTGCATTACATATCACCAAATGGTGCTGTTGAGTTGAGAGGAAGGAGGCAGCAATATGCATAGCATTAAATGTGCTGTGTGAATGAGAAGGTGATGTATGTCTGAGAATGTTGGCCAGACAGAACGCCACCTGTTCATTCCAACCTGCATGGCTATATATGTGCAGGGGGGTTGGGCCGGGGAGGCTGGCTGGATATTTGTGTTCATGAATAAAAATGGCCAGCCAGCATCTCTCTCTCCCTTCCTTCTTTCCTCCCTCCCCTCCACCATACTGACCCACAATACAGAGTGCCATCAATAAGAGATGAATATTGTACCACGTGTGATCTGCCAGGTACACACTTCCACATAACTCCAGGTACCACATACACAGTGTTTGCTGTCTGATGGACACATATCCTTACCCACAAGCCACATTGGTGGGGGGGGGGGGGGGGCCAAGAAGGACCTACAAACAGCTGGCTCATATTTTCACATTGAATACATCAGCTATGGTATATAATGCTGAGGAGCAAAAGGGAAACAATGGGAAACCCAATAGATGGATGGTTACTTCATCACAGTTGCAATGTAATACTTGTGTTAGGGAAGGGCACAAATAAAAATGGTGCTCATTATTTGCAGGTGTGATCACACTTTCTCCAGTAGTTGATCAAGGTGTGTTACATTCAAGTATTCTGGTTTGTGTCAAACTTTGTCCCTGAAGTGACTTGCCTTAGGTGGGATTTGAACCAGCAACCTTATGATTATAAGGCTGGTGCTCTAACCACTAGGCCACAGCAGCCACCAGGCTTTAGCCACCACCAGTTACTTTGGGTTGGTACCTGTACACACACCCCTCTCCCTCACCACCACGTCATAGGCCTCAGTGGCACTACCTGTAGCCACCTCGATCATTTTGTCCAGGCTACCGATTAAAAACAATGTAATGTGCATGTTCCCTACCCTACTACCTATGGAGCAATTTAGGAAGGTGTTCCATAATGTGCTATACACATCCATTGCATTAATCATTCTCCCCTCCCCCGCCTATGGACCTTGAGAATGGGTGGCCACTTCATAAATGGGGACTGGGGTACACCACATAAACAAGGAAGATGGAAGCTACCGGGAACCAATACAGCACCTCCAACAGCTGGCCCACACCACTGAGGACCTGCCAACCCCACAGTACAGTGCACAGGAACCTGGTGAAAACAGAGCTACCTAACATCTGACTCCAGACTACATACATACAGTGAATGCACACTCCTTGACTATGAGCACAAAGAGAAGAGGTGGCAGACAAATGAGAGCTTACCATGAACGTCTGTTTCAAGACTGTGTAGTGCGCCTTTTATCTTCTGGAACATTAGCTACACATCTCCCTGATTGAAATGACCGTTACCGAGGGGTGCATGATTTGGGGTGAGTGTAGCAAATTCGTGGCCCCCACACACTGCCTGCTACAACCAGGCAGAGAGAATGGGAGAAAGGAAGGGAGAATCAGGCGATGTGGAAGAGAGGAAACGGAAGGCGTGGTGGCTGAGGGCCAACAATAATTCCCCCCCCCCCCCCTAAATACACAGGTGTACCCAAGCATGCTAAGTGAGGGTAAAACCCTGTAAATGATTATTACGAACAACCGGCAAGGTCTCAGTGCAGGAAATGGCAGGTAAAATGGCAATGAAGAAAGGGAAGGCAGGTGGAGACGCCCATACTTTACTACTCATAATCGAAACCATGTGTTCCTAATCGCTATCTGAGCTGGGCACGCTTAGGAAATATGTGTATAATGGAAAAAGAAACGCCCATATCAGAATCGCCTATTCCCCCGTCTCAATGGGCGTTCTTGGCGCCCATATAAACGCCCACTCCGTATTTTCGAAAATCCCATTGGTACAATGCCACCACGCATGCCGCCGACCCGGAAGGGTAATTTTCTCGAGGCAGAGGTGGAGCTCCTGGTGCAAGAAATTGTACAGCGGCACCGGAGTCTGTTTGCTCCCACAGGGCAGAGGCTGGCAGCAACAGTAAAGCAGCGGGAATGGGAGGCAGTACGGGACAGCCTGAATGCTGTCTTCCATGCTGGGAGAGACGTGGAGGACTGCAAGAGGAAGTGGCGGAAGCTGAGGAGGGATGTTCGGAGGAAGGCGGGGGCCAATCCCCCAGGCAATGACACTGCCAACCTTACACCCATGGAGCTGATGGTGTACTCCCTCCTACCCCAGGAGGGCATCCACGGGATTGGCTCCATGGACACCTCGGGCCAGGCTGAGGACTCAGGTAGGTGTTTCATTATGCAGTTGGGGTATCTGTTGTGCTGCAGTACACTTGTGTTATAGAAGTTGGGGTCAGGGGGAGGGAGGTGAGGAGTGGGGGGCAGGAGGAGGGAGGGAGATAGGTGGGGGGGGGGAGTATCTCTGGCTGTCTTTATGTATAGTAACAGGCCACCTTTATGATGCTGTTTTGACCTGGTAACCCCTACTCACTAGCTCTCTACCCTTACTCCCTATCCCTACCATTGTCATTGGGTTTCCTCTTACTTGTCCTGTGTGCCCATATTTATAGAATTAATTGTAAGCTCTATTTGAGTAGTGGTAGTGGTCATGTGTGTTATAGGAGCAAGCAGACAGGGTGGGTGCTGTGTGTGTGTGTGAGCACCCCCAATATTGAGGAAAGATCATGTAGCTGTGCAGGGAGGAGTGTTGGTCACTGGGCTTAGCACCCCCAATACTACTTTCCAGTTGGCTCCTATGGGTGTGTGTAGGTTACTACTGTGGCAGAACTCTGGGGGCCGTCCTTCCCTACTACTCCCTCCTATTTTCCCATTACCAAACTGTGCCTAGTTCCTCCTGTGACCTCTGTGCTCTACTGAGTGTGGGCCACATGCATTCAACTGAAGGAGCCTGTAATGGGGGTCATAAAGCAGTTCTATGCAGTTTAGCAAATCAGTAGTAACACAACACATGCTGCAATGTTGTTCAATTTAACAATTATACAACTAACAGCTTGTGCACAACGTTGTGAGTGGTGTCCTTCTCTTGGCTGCTCATCCACCACCTCTACCCAGCTGCCTGCGGGCCTCTCTCTTTCGTACCCGTGTCAATTCCATTCCTCCTCACCATCTCATCTCTTTGCTGGGTCATCAGGTTGGGGGACATACCAATGTATATGAATGCTGAAAGACAAAAGTGGGTTATTTGCACCAACACTATTCCTCACTCTTGTGCTATACAGGTGAAGACTCAGAGGAGGCTGGCCCTAGTGGCCTGCAAGGCCAACGCCCTACACCATCCGTCCAGCCTGAACCTCCACAGCCTGCAGCACCAGCAGTCCAGCCTCCACCACCTGCACCAGCTGTGCATCCTCCGCATCCACCACCACCTGCACCAGCTGTCCAGCCTCTACCACCTGCACCAGCTGTGCATCCTCCGCGTCCACCACCACCTGCACCAGCTGTCCAGCCTCTACCACCACCAGCTGTCCAGCCTCTGCCACTACCACCACCACCACCTGCACCAGCTGTCCAGCCTCTGCCGCCACCACCACCACCTGCACCAGCTGTCCAGCCTCTGCCACCACCACCACCACCTGCACCAGCAGAGGCCGCACCTCCAGCACCGGAGGACTTTGTTGAGGAGGAGGAGGGCCCAGCTCCCCGCCAGAGGCCATCCGGCCAAAGGAGGCAACTCCTGCGGCTGGCCACGGAGCTACTCCGCCACAACGTGCGCTTGGAGGAGTACCGCCAGCAGAAACTGGAGCTGCAGCGCCAAGCACTGGAGGCACAGCAACGAGCACACCAGGAACTCCTCCAGGCGCACCGTGAAGGCCACCAGGAGGTGCTCCAGCAACTGAGACGGCTGGAGCAAAGCATCCAACACCTGCGCCCTCAGGGCACCGCGCCTACTCCAGCCCCCGTGCTGCTGGAGCAGCCCCTGCCATCAACATCCTCCTCCACTGACCACCAGCAACCACCAGCTAAGAGGTGGGCATTGCGCTCCTCAGCCTCCGCACCCACTCCTGCAGCACCCGCGAATTCTGCTCCCATTCTGGGTCCTGTGGCCAGACGACTAGAAGCAAGAAGGTGGCCCGATTTCCACGGTGCAGCCGAAGCCGCAGGCTGCCGTGGGGATAGGGAGGAGGACACTGGGAGCAGCAGCTCAGAAGAGACTTCCCATGCAGCACCAGCTGCAAAGGAAGGGCGTGGGAGGGGTAGGAGGGGACGGGGGAAGGGAAGGGGAAAATGATGGGACATGCTGTAGGGTGAGGGTTGGTGGGAGGGGGGTGGGTGTGGGAGGGGGGTGGTGGTGGTGGTGGTGGTGGGGTTGACCAAACACATATGCACTGTATGTACAAAATAAATGTTCACTTACATTCACCTAAAACTTGTTTCAATGAGTCTTTGTCTTGCTCTTACGCCAAGCTGGTAGGCATTGAGCTCTGCTCTGTGGGCTGGGGGTGGAGGGGGCTCCTCTTCCAGCTCATCTGGGGCCTCTTCTGGTGGTGGCTGTGGCTCCTCTGGGAGAGGCTGTCCTCTGCGCTGGGCCAAATTGTGTAACATACAGCACGCCACAAAGATCTTGGCCACCTTTTCTGGACTGTAGAGCAGCTCTCCTCCAGACCGGTCCAGACAGCGGAAGCGGTTTTTCAATAAACCAAAGGTGCGCTCAATGATCCCCCGGGTGCTGCGATGTTTCCTGTTGTAGGTTTCTTCTGCCCCTGGTTGTGGGTGGATCAGGGGGGTCATGAGCCATGTCCTCTGCGGGTAGCCTCGGTCACCTTTGCAGAAAAGCAGAATGAGATAGATGAGTGTGTATCGCTTGGAGCAGGTACAGGGGGGGCGGGGGGATTTGGATAGTGGGTTGTGGTGGAGGAAGCCAGGGCGGAGGGTTGCCCAGTGGAGGAGGTCTAGTATGGGTGGTACATGCATGTTGCACTTACCTAGTAGCCATCCACCAATGAACTCCCCTCGCTCGAACCTGCGGAAGATGCCCGAGTGCTGTAGGATGTAGGCATCGTGGCTGGAGCCGGGGTACCTGGCACACACGTCTAATATCTCCCCCTGGGCATCACATACAACTTGCATGTTCATAGAATGAAATGCCTTCCTATTTCTGTAGGTGGCTTCGTGTGCCCGGGGGGGTCTGAGGGCTACGTGTGTGCAGTCTATCACACCGATGACCGAGGGGAATCTAGCAACAGCATAGAAGGCGGCCATGTTGTTGTGCAGGGCCTGGGGGGTGGTGGGGAAAGTGATGTAGTGTGAGGTGTGAGTTATGAAGGCATCCAGGAACTGGGTGAGACAGTGTGAAATAGAAGCCTGGGTGAGGCCTGTGTTAGCAGCTAATACGGATTGAAAACTGCCAGTGGCCAGGACAGAGAGAGCGGAAGTGATTTTGAGGTGGGCAGGGATGGGGTTATTCCTACGTGTCTGGGGCTGAAGGAGGGGTGTCAGCTGCTCGCACAGCTGACGAATGGTGGCCCTATCAAACCTGAACCTTGTTAGACACTGCTGGTCAGTGAGTTGTAGGAAGGTGGTGCGGGGCCTAAACACTCGGGGCCGTGAATACCTCCTGCGGTGGGTGGCCTCTTCGTGTAGCATGCATGCCACAAGTGCATTAAGTGCATCCATATCCCCACCACCAGTGCAAGTATTAGGACTAGTAGTCAAACAAACAGCAACACACACAGATCTGTCACTTCCAGCCACCACGCCCTCTGGCCACTCACTCGCCAAACAGTACAGGCACACAGAGACAAACGGAGGTCAGGGAATAGAGTATACACGTGGGAAGAGTGAATGGGGAGGGATAGGGGGAGGGGAAGGGGGCGATGGAGCAAAGGAGTAGGAGTAAGGAACGGTTGAAAGGGTATGACACAAAAAGAGGCAGGGCACACAGACGACGGTCACAGGTACTCAACACGCTCGGCTTTCTCTCTGCAACCACCACTTCCGCTCTTCCACCAACAATATCGCCACTCTCCAACTACACACAATCGCTAATGGGTCTCAAGACGCTTTCCCCCTTGCTCTGGTCGCTTTTATTTCGGGTCCATCATATTACGCCCATCTTCCCGCTCAACCAGAGCCATTTCGCTATTCGTTATACGTTGTACCCGTCCACGTCGTATCACCGCCCCTAACACGCCCCCGACACGCCTCTTATTTGGGCGTTTTTACGTCCACGTACGAGCGACACGGACGCACTGAAACATTGCTTTCGATTATATGGATTTACTCGTTTTTGTGAGATTAACGTCCATCTCCCGATTTAGGTCGGCTCTTGGGCGTTTTTTTCGTTCGATTATAAGCAGGATAGTCATGATTGAAACAGGTCTTAATGCCCAAGTATTCTGCAATGGGTCTGGATAATAAATTCAGCTTGTGTTGAAACCTACAACACAGCATAGACTTTTCATTATTTAACTGACTTGGAAAGCCTCAAAAATTTTAAAGACATAAGAGCCCTGAGTGGTGTAGAACAAGTAGAAGTAAATAGATTTTTTACTCGTTCCAAAAGTACAAAGACTAGGGGACACTCAAGGAAGTGACATGGAAATACTTTTAAAACAAATAGGAGGAAATATTTTTTCACTCAACGAATGGTTAAGCTCTGGAACTCTTTGATGGAGGATGTGGTAACAGTGGTTAGCGTATCTGGGTTTAAAAAAGGTTTGGACAAATTCCTGGAGGAAAAGTTCATAGTCTGCTACTGAGGCTGACATGGGAAGCAACTGCTTGCCCTGGGATTTGTAGTATGGAGTGTTGCCACAATTTGGGTTTCTGCCAGGTACTTGTGCCCTGGCTTGGCCACTGTTTGGAAAACAGGATACTGGGCTAGATGGACCATTGGTCTGGCCCAGTATGGCTACTCTTTTGTTCTATGTTCTAAGTTTTGCATTTACCGCATGTTTAAAGCAAAACTTAACATGCGGTAATTCCTGGTTCTCTACTTCCCAAATTGCAGTAATCTTCAATATAAAACAATTCATAATGCTGGATTCTCTTACCAGTGTACTAAGAGATGGAACACCCTTCCTAAGAATATATGTCATACAATTTCGCAAACTGTTTAAAGACTCACTTGGTAAATTCATCACTTGCTGACAAATGCAACTAACTCAATGTATAATCTTCAAGTCGTACTATTCCTGTCAATTCTAATGAATCATATTCTGTTAATTATTTTGTTTTCCACACACGTTCCTTGAAAGTACATCTAATGTAATTCAACATGATCAATTCTTTTATTTGTGAACCACACTGAACCCAAACTTGTTTATGAAAATGTGGGGTACAAATGTCATAAATAAATGAATAAATGCAAGGGCGTGGCCTGCATTTGCTCTGCAATTACCACACACAGCAGACTATTAATGCCCCTGTATAAGACGTTGGTGAGGCCCCACCTGGAGTATTGTGTTCAGTTTTGGAGGCCGTATCTTGCGAAGGATGTTAAAAAAATGGAAGCGGTGCAAAGAAAAGCTACGAGGATGGTATGGGATTTACGTTCCAAGACGTATGAAGAGAGGCTTGCTGACCTGAACATGTACACCCTGGAGGAAAGGAGGAACAGGGGTGATATGATACAGACGTTCAAATATTTGAAAGGTATTAATCCGCAAACGAATCTTTTCCGGAGATGGGAAGGCGGTAGAACGAGAGGACATGAAATGAGATTGAAGGGGGGCAGACTCAGGAAAGATGTCAGGAAGTATTTTTTCACGGAGAGGGTGGTGGACGCTTGGAATGCCCTCCCACGGGAGGTGGTGGAGATGAAAACGGTAACGGAGTTCAAACATGCGTGGGATATGCTTAGAGGAATCCTGTGCAGAAGGAATGGATCCTCAGAAGCTTAGCTGAAATTGGGTGGCGGAGCAGTTGGGGGGAAGAGGGGGTGGTGGTTGGGAGGCGAGGATAGGGGAGGGCAGACTTATACGGTCTGTACCAGAGCCGGTGATGGGAGGCGGGACTGGTGGTTGGGAGGCGGGAAATACTGCTGGGCAGACTTATATGGTCTGTGCCCTGAAAAGGACAGGTACAAATTCAAGGTAAGGTATACACATATGAGTTTGTCTTGGGCAGACTGGATGGACCATGCAGGTCTTTTTCTGCCGTCATCTACTATGTATTAATGCATGGCACCGCAGAGTATCAGTGCTATCTGCCGCTGCAGGTAGTGCAATACTGGCCCACTCAAAAATATCCCCCACACCTTTCCCTGACAGCTGATCCCCTCCCCAAATATCCAATGTCCTCAAGCCCCTCTTGCACTACCCCAACCCCTCCCAACACAATCCTAAACCTCCTGACATAATAACCCTGCCTCTGACACAGATCCTATCACCGAACAAAATCCAGACCCTCCCAACACAACCCCAACCCCTTTCTACTGACAGCCCTAACATCCCAGGGCCATTGACACACCACTACCACCACCATTCCAAAATAAGCTCTTCCCAGGATGTACCCAGAAGACAATTGGTGAAAGCAATTTTTCTCCACTGACACCCAGGTCAGTGCCTGAATCAAAAATGACACCTGTGACCCCTAGCAGTAGTGTCACGGTACTACCACTAGGTAGAATTCTAAAATGGTGGCTGTAAATTAAGCTGCACTACCAGCACTTGTGACAACTAACATTCGGTACAGACCAGTATGCTAGCTGTCACAGCTGGCCACACCTCTACCTGCCCATGTCATCCTCATTTCCTCCCCACACCTTTATTATGCAGCCACCTTTTTAGAACAGGGGCCATTAGCACAGCTCATTAGAAGGGCCCCATAAATTTCTCCCATGGTCCAATTTTACAGACAAATTCTACCCACCATAGTGAACCCTGCATAGCAAACAAATTGCTTGGGTCTGCTCCACATTTGTCCTTGAACTCCACTGTGGCTAGTGTTCACAGATTAGCTGATAGAGGAGGACACTGACTGGGGACATATTTTACCCACCACCTTGTCTGTTTTTGTGAACAAGATAAGAACAAATGTTTCCTTGCTCTACCTTTATTTCTTCTTTTTCTCCCACTCCTTCCCTACTCTACAACCACACACACCATTGTACATCACAAAGGGGTGGAAAGGAGCAGCATAGAGGACTAGGCAGCAAGAATGAACGCACGAGTTATTAAAAACAAAACAACAACAAAAAAGTAGAACTGTCAAATTTCAGAGCCAAAGCCTGAACACCTGTTCCAATAACCACAGATGGTGGAAAACATTATAAAGTTCAGGAGGTAATATGAAGAACTTCAACTGTGGATTGATGATAATAGACATAATGGGTCAATAGGGAGAAATGCGCTGGGACAGATCTTTCCATTATCTGTACCCCCCTCCTCCCCTCCCAAGTTAACGGAGACGAGCAGTGGCATAGTGATTCACAAACCTTTCTTGCTTCCTCCGAAATCTTCCACTGCAGACATGCCCAGGAGCGGCTTTCAGCTTGCTCTCTGCAGCCGGTGTCCAGGGCTCTGACCACAAATGGGGAGGGGGGAGGGCTGGAGAGAGAATGTGGCTTCCTTTAGCAATTCAACATAAACATCCTGCAAGGTTCATTGTATTCCAGCGAAGAGCCTCGTACTCAGGATGCCGAAAGGAAGTGGCCTAGCATTGTATTCTGTGCAATTGGGTGTGATGAGCGCATGCATGCGCTGGCTGCATCTGCACTGCTCAACTACATGCACTGTCCTTCAGCAGGGACTAGCGAGCAGAGATTACACGGATTCAATTATTGATGGGGTGTTGCTGTTTTTCAGAGCTGAGAAAAGGAACTGGAACATAGGAGTGGCAAATCCTAGGTATTTTACAACTGCAATCTGCTCCTATAATGGAGCATGGGTAGAGGGCAGAAAGGGCAAAGGCTTGAGTACAGAGTGCTACTGGCTATGGAGTTACAGAAACCACGGAAGGACTTCTACAATTTGAGGGTAAGGGAAGGGTAGGATAGGATAAGGATGAGGCAGTGGAATATGAGAGGGAGACCAGGGTGTCATGCATGAAGAGGCAGGAAGGAAGAGAGAGGAATGAGAAAAAGGAGCATTAGGCAGATGACCCTGTTTGGGATAGTGACTTTTGTCCCCCTAATGTTTTTCATTTCCTTCTCCTAATGGCCAGAGAAAAAAAATGATGATTCAACAAATCAGTAAAATGGAGCGCAGTGCTGAATGCTGGCCTTTGTAAAGCCAGTCTCTTGGATTGTGTTCTGCTGGCACAGGACAGATACTTTTTACCCTTTTAGCTGTATTGCACCATGTGCTACAATACAAATTGCAAAATGTTTTAAAATAAGAATGGCTCCCTGAAATATGTATATAACTAGTAAAAAAAAAAAGGCCTGTTTCTGAAAGAAATTAAATGGGCGTTAGCAAGGTTGTCCTCTAATGGCAATTATGTTTTTAAAGGAACTGTTAGGAGAGAGTATGTGTGAGAGAGAAAGAGTGTGTGTCAGAGAGAGAGAGAGTGTGTGTGATTGAGAGACAGAATGTGTGTGTCTGTCTGTGTGAGTGAGAGAGTGTAGTGTGTGTCCCCTGTGCACCAATTATGCTCTCTCCCCTGCATTCATCCATATGCAGCAAGCATCCTCTGTGCCCTGCCCCCTTCATCCATTCATGTGCAGCATCTCTCCCCTGCCCCCTGCATCCATCGTGGTGCAGCAGTTCTCCTCTGTCCCTTGCCCTCCCCCCCTACATGTGCATCAACTCTGCATTCTCCCCTGGCCTCTCCTCCATCCACCCATATCCAGGGCCCCCCTCCCTCCCTCCCTCCATCTCTCTCCCCTCTGAGTTCCAGGCCCCCCTCCCTACCTCTCTCTCTCTGTGCCCTCTGAGTTCCAGGCCCCCTCCCCTTTGAGTTCCAGGACCCCCTCCCTCCCCTCCTCCGAGTTCTATGCCCCCCATTCTCATTCGAGTTCCACACCCCTGCGCCTCCCTCCCTCCCCTTCGACTTGCAGGACGCCCCCTCCCTCCGAGGACCACGCCCCCCCTCTCCTCCGACTTCCACGCCCCCGCGCCTCCTTCCCTCTCTGCCCTCCAAGCACGACCTGTCCTCCGGCAGCCCCTCGCCTTCCTAAGTGCTGGCTGTATTTTAAAAATTCTTACCTTGGGGTGCGGCGTCCACAGTGAAGGCGAGCGGCGCTTCAGACTGCCTTCGCATGTGTCTCAGCTCTGCCTCTGGTCCTGCCCTCATTTCCTGTTTCCGGAAGGGCAGGACCAGAGGCAGAGCTGAGACACATGCGAAGGCAGTCTGAAGCACCGCTCGCCTTCACTGTGGATGCCGCACCCCAAGGTAAGATTTTTTAAAATACAGCCAGCACTTAGGAAGGCGAGGGGCTGCCGGAGGACAGATCGTACTTGGAGAGCAGAGAGAGAGAGAGGGAGGGAGGCACGGGGGCTGGTAACTATACAGAGTTCCCTCTAGGGCGGGGCGATTACGAACCCTACATGGCTTCATTGCCATGCTGCCACGGAGTCAGCTTCAGAACGTTGGAGGTGCAAATTATTATATTAGATAAACATGGTCACTTTGTTTTCTGTATTTCTTTCTAGCTTCCTCTGAAATATATTTATAATTTTACAGTACATTTCTTTTTTAGTGATTGCTGTACTTTATTCTCCATCTCTCCTCATCCGTATTGATTTGCTAACAATAAATTCACAATACAAAGAATTCCACTGCCCCGACACATGCAACTGAGGTCCATCTTGCTTGTTGAGAGTTTGAAAGGAGTCTCCTGAAGACAAAAAACCCTTGATATTACTACTGTGCCAATCAAGGTAGTCTTTGAGGGGATTTTTGGATTTAGATCATGCTTTTCTCAGAAGTTAAAGGCAAGTTACATTCAGGTATGGTAGAAATTTTCCTGTTCCGAGGGCTTGCAATGGAGAGGTAATGGGAATTGTGGCAGTCATTTTCTGTCCTCCCTAAGCACATAATCTGCACTAACTCTTGCAACATGCTCTAGTGTCCATAGGTGCTCAGTATAAGAGGCTTGGGGGAGGCTAGGCCTCCCCATCCTCAAATACAATGTTCAATGCCTTCCTGCTGCTACTACTTCTTTCAACCAGAAACAGCAGCAAAAAAAGAAGCAGTGCAGGGTCCTCTGCACTCTCTGACATCAACTTCCTGTTCTGGGGCAGAGAACCAGCAGAGCTGACAGCACACGCCTAAAGACTGCGGCCCTGCGCCTGCTTCTTCTTGTTTTGTCACTGCTGATGCTGGTTGGAAGAAGCAGCAGTGCCACAGGTAGACCTGAGGAAGAAAAAGACACCAGATGGAAGGGGGAGAGAGGTGGAAGATGCTGAATGGAAGTGAGGAGAGGAAATGATGCATAGAAGAGGGGGGAGAGAGAGAGAAAGAGGGGAGATGCTGGATGGAAGAAGGTAGAGAAAGGGAAGATGAGTGGAAAGATGGAGAGAGAAAGAAGGGAGATGCCAGATAGAAGAAGGATAGAAAGAGGGTACATGCTGGGTAGAGGGGGGTCACGTGATACTACCGACCTAGCAAGACACCCCCTCCCCCTCGAGAGCTGCTCCGTGCTCCTTTCTTCTCATCTGAAATCATCCCTGCCAGGATGCATCTCTAAATGGAGCCTGCTTGGTTCGCAGGGGTACTCTTGCTTAGCAGATTATTTTGAGTTGTGTTGCTGACAGGGTATGCCGAGAAAAAGTACAAAACTTTACAAAGTGAAACCTTGCAAGATAACGAGCGGAAATCCAATAATTACCTTTTATTTATTTATTTATTTGTAGCATTTGTATCCCACATTTCCCCACCAATTTGCAGACTCAATGTGGCTTACATTTGACATAATGGCTGTTGCCATTTCTGGGTAACAGAATTACAAATGGTACTGCGTTCAGGTGCATACATACATGGAACATAACATTTATGGAACAGGTTATGGTATATATATATAACATGTGCATACATACATGGTAAAGGAGAATTCAATATGGTATTGCATGAAGTACTGAGTAATAAGTTGGATTGTAACATACATTTGGTCATCTAATGATAATGCTTGATCATTCATGGCAAAGACGATAGTTAGTCATGTGATAAGAGTTCGGTTTTGTATAGATCGTGTATAATATTATTGTTTAGTGATTAAGATGGATGTTTATGGTATGCCTTCTTGAAAAGATCTGTTTTCAGTAGCTTTCAGAAGATGGTTAGGTCTTGCGTTGTTTTTATGACCTTCAGTAGTGCATTCCATAGTTGCATGCAGATGTATGAGAAACTGGTCGCATATGTGGATTTATATTTTAGCCCTTTACAGTTATGATAGTGGAGATTGAGGAATGTGCGTGATGATCTTTTTGAGTTCCTAATAGGCAAGTCTATAAGGTCTGACATGTAGGTCGGGGCTTCCCCGTAGACGATTTTGTGGACCAGGGTGCAAACTTTGAACACAATTCATTCTTTTAGTGGAAGCCAGTGTAGTTTATCTCTTAGGGGCTTGGCACTTTCGTATTTCGCTTTCCCAAATATGAGTCTGGCTGCTGTGTTTTGAGCAGTTTGAAGCAGTTTGATTTGTTCTTTGCATCCAGCATAGATGGCATTGCAATAGTCTAGATGACTTAGCACCATGGGCGTAGACTGGGGGGGGGGGCGAGGGGGGGCAATGCCCCCCCAAACGCAGGGCCGGCACCAGGCAGCTCTTCCTTCGCCCGCCCTCTCCCCGTTCCTTCGCCTCCCCCCCCCCCCCCCCCCGTGAGCCGGCTCTCCTCCCTCCCTCCGGATCCGTCCCTCACTGACCTGATCTTCGAATCCTTTGTCTGCCCGGCCCGCTAGTGCTCTCTCCCCTGCTGGTTTGCGCTTTAAAAATGGCCGCCGAGACTTCCAGAGGCAGCCTCGTGAGACTTAGTCTCGGCGGCCATTTTGAAGCGCGAACCGGCAGGGGAGAGTCAGCGCTAGCGGGCAGGTGAAGAATTCGAAGATCAAGTTGGTGAGGAACGGATCAGGAGGGAGGGAGGAGAACTGGCTCGCTGCGGGGGGGGGGGGGAGAAGGAACGGGGAGAGGGTGGGATGAAGAGAGGGCAGGGGAGAGGAGGGTCACTGCTGGACTGGGTGGATAGAGGGAAGGGGAAAGGAGGGCCACTGGGTATGGGGACAGGGGAGAGGAGGGTCACTGCTGGACTGAGTGGATGGAGGGCAGGGGAAAGGAGGGGCATGGGGACAGGGGAGAGGAGGGTCACTGCTGGACTGGGTGGATGGAGGGCAGGGGAAAGGAGGACCACTGGGCATGGGGACAGGGGAGAGGAGGGTCACTGCTGGACTGAGTGGATGGAGGGAAGGGGAAAAGAGGGCCACTGGGCATGGGGGCAGGGGAGAGGAGGGTCACTGCTGGACTGAGTGGATGGAGGGCAGGGGAAAGGAGGGCCACTGGGCATGGGGGCAGGGGAGAGGAGGGTCACTGCTGGACTGAGTGGATGGAGGGCAGGGGAAAGGAGGGCCACTGGGCATGGGGGAAGGGGAAAGGAGGGTCGCTGGGTATGGGTGCTTGCAGGGCAAAGGGAGAGAAGGGTCGCTGGACATGGGTGGATGGAGGGCAGGGGAGAGAAAAGAAATGCTGGACATGGATGGAGGGGAGGAAAGAGTGAGGAAGGAGATGAGATGAGGGAAAAGGAAGAGAGGAGAAAAACTGCACATGGATGAAGAAAATAGGCAGAAGCTGAGGACCAGAAATGAAGAAGAAAGGAGGAAAGGAAAGAAATGAATGGAAAGGAAGCCCTGGAAACTGAGTTAAGAGGACAGATAGCAGCAGAATCAGATACTGGACCAGCATGATCAGAAAAACAGTCACCAGACAACAAAGGTAGAAAAAAATCATTTTATTTTCATTATAGTGTTTGGAATATGTTCACTTTGAGAATCAGGTGCTCAACATTAAAAGTTTATATTTACTTATTTATACCCCCCCCCCCCCCAGGCTCTCTTGAGAGCCTGTTGTTAAACATTTACCAGCACACCACTGCCTGCCGCCAAACCCGCTGCCTCTCCGATTCAGTGGCTATCCATCGGCAAACGAACACTGGTTATTCCCAAAAAAGCCAGCTCTTGCTCCCTTCCTTCCTCCATATTAGCATAATTTGCATATACATATATGCAAATGAATATGCTAATATGCCCGCCCCTTCCTTTGCCCCCCCAAATGAAACAGTCAAACTACGCCTATGCTTAGCACCATTGATTGTACTAGACTGTGGAAAACTTCCCTTGGGAAGAAAGGTTTGATTCTTTTAAGTTTCCACATTGAGTAGAACATTTTTTTTTGCTGTATTTTTTGCATGGTCTTCAAATGTGAGATTTCGGTCAATTGTGACTCCCAGTATTTTCAGGCTGTCTAAGACCGGAAGTGTGTAGTCTGGGGTGTTTATGGTGTTGGTTTTGTTTGTGTTATATTGTGAGGACAGGATGAGACATTGTGTTTTTTCTGTGTTTAGCTTTAATTGGAAAGCATCCGCCCATGTGTTCATTATTTGGAGGCTTCGTGTGATTTCATTTGTGATTGCAGTTATGTCTTGTTTGAACGGGATGTATATCGTGACATCGTCTGCATAGATGTACGGGTTGAGTCCTTGATTGGATAGTGATTTGGCTAAAGTTGTCATCATCAAGTTAAAAAGGGTTGGTGAGAGCAGTGATCCTTGTGGTACTCCACATTCAGGTTTCCATGGTGTTGACGTTTTTGAGTGTGAAATCACTTGATAAGTTCTTGTTGTTAGGAAGCCTTTAAACTATCTTAGTACGTTTCCTCCAATCCTGAAGTAGTCTAGGATGTTCGGGAGTATTTGGTGGCTGACCATGTCGAACGCGCTGGACATATCAAATTGTAGGAGTAGCATATTGTTTCCAGTTGCAATTAGTTGTTTAAATTTGGTTATGAGAGTGGTTAACACTGTTTCAGTGCTATGGTTGGATCGAGATCCTGACTGTGAATCATGTAGTATTGTGAATTTGTTTATGTAATTGGTGAGTTGTTTGGTTACCAGGGGGATGGATGCTACTGGTCGGTAGTTGGTTGTGTCATTTAATTTTTTCTTTAAGTCCTTGGGTATGGGTGTAAGTATTTCCTTTGTCCTTGGGGAAAAGTTCTTGTTGTAGCATGTGATTCAGGTGTGATGTAAGGTCTGTTATGAAGCATTTGGGGGCAGACCTTATTAGGCTACTGGGGCAAATATTCAGTTTGGAGTGAGTTTTGGAGAATTTGTTGAGTGCTTGAGTGATGTTATCTTCGGTTAGGAGAACGAAGTCATTCCAGGTTCGGTTTGCTAGGTATTCACCGGGAATAGGGTCCAGACAATCCATAAATTTTTCGTGATCAGTGGTATTGAGTGGTAATGTGGATCAAAGTTTTATGATTTTCTCATTGAAGTATTTGGCGAGTTGGTCTGCCGATGGGGTGTCTGTGCTGGCTGTGGTAACCGGTGTGGTGTCTATTAGTTTATTCGTGAGTTGGTAGAGTTTATGTGCATCTTTGTAGTCTGGTCCTATTTTGGTTTTGTAGTAAGCTCTTTTGGTTTGTCTTATTGTATGTTTGTATTTTCTTTGCATTTGTGTCCAAGCTTTGAGTGTATGTTCATTTTTTATTTTTTGCCATGTGCGTTCGAGTCTCCTGACTTGTGTTTTTAGTTTTTTCAGTTCTTCGTTGAACCAAGATATTGAGCTGTGTCTTCGTGTGGTTCTTGTTTATAGTGGTGCAATTTCATCTATGTACGTTCCTGCATCTGTCGTCCCAGTTTTGGAGATAGTGTTCGGAGTCTGCCTGTGCTAACCATTCTGTTTTGTAGATCTGTTGCCAGAATGTAACAGGATCAATCTGTCCTCTAGTGGTGTAAGTTGTGCATTCTTGCTTGGGTTGTGTGTCTTTTTTTCGCCATTGTAGGACTGCATTTAATTTATGGTGGTCTGACCATGGTATGGCTGTCCATTTTGTATCTGTTAGTATGAGGTTTGAATCTAGGGATAGTTTGTGTGTAATGAGGTCAATTGTGTGTCCTTTGATGTGTGTAGGTTGCATATTAGGCAATTTAAGGTCCCATAATTCCAGGAAATCTTTACAATTATGTGTATTGGTTGCATTGGGGTCTTCCAGGTGTAGGCTTATGTCACCTATTATGAGTAAGTTGGAGTTGGATATACATGTATTCGATACGAAATCCATAAAGTTTGACTGGCAATCTTGCCAATTTCCTGGTGGTCTGTAAAACAGGGTCACGTTTAGATGGTCGATCAGGGTAGCATGGTGGATTCTAACTGAGGCAATTTCGAGTTTTGATGTTATAGACTCAGCAATTGTTGTTACGGTGACGTGGGATCTATAGATTATTGCTATTCCACCTCCTCTTTTTCTTTCCTTGTCCAGGGTGTAATTTTGTAGTCTGGGGGGCAGAGTTCTAGGATTATGGGGTCCTTGAGATCGTGGATCCAGGTTTCGCTGATGAGTACTAGGTCTAGATTGTCTGCTGTGATCCAGTCGGTTATTGTTGTTGTTTTATTAATTACTGATCTGGCGTTTGTGTATCCCACCCGGACTGTTTGGTAGGGGTTCGTTATTTTCGTAGTTGTATCGATTTTCTTAAGTTGTCTGTTCACTTGTTTTGTAGGTTTGTTGTGTCCTTTCTTTCCTTTATAGTAGGTTTGTCCCTGTGTGTTAGTTCTACTGTTGTTTTGGTTATTGTTGTTCTGAAGAGGTGTGGTACCTGGGTAATCTAAGGGGGTTAATTATTGTGGGTATGTTGTTGGTGCTTAAGAGGTTGACAAGGTTACGGTACAAGAGCTAAAAAAAAAAAACATCTGACTGCTGTTTTGAATGACAAACTATCACAGATTCATCAAGCAATCCAAGAAATCATGCTGGACTAAACCCTCATATATTAGCTGCTAAATTACACATTTGAGTTGAGTGTTTTTACACTTTTATTTCAGGAGATGATAGCAGCCAAGTGTAACAGGGGGTTGGACTTGTGTGTATTTAACCATTATGTCTCTGTTCCACTATGTGGCCTTTCTATTTCATTTGATTCTACTTTGCCACTAAGGAATGGGAAATATTCACCATGTAGATTGCTTCTGTTCACAGATGGAGAGTACATATGATGTTTGAAATTCTTTCTTTTTGTACCCTTATGGTTTTTTTGAGGAGGGAGGAGAGCTATCACATATTCGTGATTCATGGGAGAATGTTAATTAGTCAAGGGCAATGAGGAAGGGGGAGGGGAAAGGGCAAAGTTTCTATGCTATTGGAATGAGAAGGGGGAAGGGGATGGGAATTATAACTGCGGATGAAACCAAAGTTCAGTGGTATGTGGTTTGTATGGAGTGTATGGTTTGGTAGGAATATGAGTGATTGTGTCACAGGGATTTTTGATCAGAGGCCTTTGAGAGGGAGGCAGCACTTGATACAGGGGACGTGCTGGTTACACTTTTTCCTTGGGGGGCTTCTCCGTATCCAAGGGTATTAATTTCCACACTCTACTGATTAGTTGTATTCTTACTCTGGTTAGGGAACCATGGTTAAGCTTACCATAGTCAGTTTGAATGTAGATGGCTTTAACTCCCCGGTAAAAAGAACTAAAGTTCTAACTATGCTTCGCAAAGTGGAGACAGACATAGTATTCTTGCAGGAAACACAACTGATGGTTCAAGAGCATGAAAAATGTAAACGATCCTGGGTGGGAGAAGTGTATTACTCAGCCTTCAATGGCCAACAAAGGGGATTTGCCATCCTGATCCACAAACAACTACCTTTTCAAGTACATAAAACAATGAGGGATAAAGAGGGCAGATATATGATATTGCTGGGGGAATTATGGGGACAGAAGCTATTATTATGCTCGGTGTATGCACCAAATGTTTACAATCACCGTTTTTTTTTTTTTCAACCTTGGTAGCCCAGTTGGCCAATTACCCTGATTATCAATTATATTGGAGAGGATTTTAACATTACTGTGAACCCTTTGCTAGACCGCAAACCTTAGAAAGCAGGGGGGTAGGGACCATACTCTTAAAGGTGCGAATTTTATCATGCCACAGCTAGCCTTATGACACTAAAGATTGGTCTGACGACGGGTGCTGCAGAACTGAAAATAATGCAGCCAACATGTTTGAAGGTCTTTAAAAAGACCGTGCATAGATGGATGCTGCACTTTCCAGGACAAAGTAATCCACCACAGGTGGATGAACACTAACTCCCACTTTCCAAACATAAAAAAGATGCTGAGATGAAAAATGCTGGCAAGACGTTCTCTGCGAAGCACATCTTGCCAGCATTCTTCATCTCGGACAAAACATTAAAGATTTTGTTCATTTATTTATTCAAAAGACTCCTGAAGCAGGCCATAGGTCAAAACACAGGTCTTGTGTCGAATCCATGATCAATAAATCTTCTTGAAGTATTGAGTTTGTTTCTGGAGTCCATGGTCCATTTCCCACTTCGTTTACATTTGCTACACACCTTGGGGATCTTTGAGTTCTCCACCCAGGTAGATTTCTTCTGAAGCACACTATAGGGGAACATGTATTACCGTAAACTAAAGGCTAGCAGAGCTGAAGCATGGTGGCTATTTGGCAACCTACCAAAAACACTGATAAGTAAATTTATGGTTGCCAATAACCACAGGGTTTTTGTTACAGTGCTGCTGACCACCACTATTCACGTAGAGGGGCCTTTTCGATATGATGTCCAAGTCCAGCTACATCTAAAATTCTCACACTGAACTTAGCAATTTTTGAACTGGAGTGCTACTGCCGGGCAAAGACTGCAGCGGAAGTGATTGTAGGGTAGGGAGGCAGGGGGCGCGGGAGATGCACCCTCTGTTAAAAATCCCTGGTTTTGCCACTGGTACAGTTGGTATTTTGTGGGTTTTGGAAGATATGGACCTAGGTCCCTTTCTCTACAGTCCACTGCACTGACCACTAACCTACTCTTAGGACCAGCTTACTACTCTAATAGGAATGGCCATAATATCTGAAGCTGTCACAGAGCATGGTATGTACTGTCACTAACACATCTTTGGGAGGTGGGGGGGCCACTGGTGGATTAAGGGGGGGGGGGCTCATGCCTTAATCCCTCCAGATGTCAGCTGGTCAGTTAGGGCACCTTTTTGTGGCTTAGTTGTGATTCAAAAATCGCAACTTGGACATTTTCCTCTGGGAAATGTCCATCTGGCACTTTGTGCCACTTTTGAGACATTTTTCTCTTTTGAAAATGAGTGTTACAGCCAACAAGAACGTGCTGAATTGGGGAGCAAGGGCTGGCTGGGAGCCAAGTGTGAAAATACCTGCATATATTTCCAGAATATTGCAAATATTATTCTGTTTAATATGTTGGATTACTTTGGTGTGCATTAATTTGATGTTTATTTTTTTGGTACATAATTCATGGAATGTATTCAGTGTGCATAATACTATCAGTAACAGAGGTGGGTAGCTGGTACACAGTGGAATGGTCCTTCCCTGCTGTGTTCAAAAAGTGTCCCTACTGTCCTTTTGTTGCAGGAATTACCACTATTGTTAGCAGAATCTGTGGTACTTCAGGAGTCAAACACCACACACCAGAATGAGAGAGAAATCTTCTTTATTTGCCAGCAAACAAAGTAGGACATCAGCTCTAGCTCTCTCTGTGTCCTGTCCTTCTGTTGTCTCTCTCGTCTCAGCTCCTTCTTCTAATGTAAGCTGCTTCTGCTCTCAGTTATATACCCTTCTAGCCCCCCTTTCTCACCAGATGGTAAAGAATAGATTGATTACCCTGTCTTGAACTAATTATTACTTACACATTACTTAAAAATATCAGTTACATAGGTTTGAGATATTTCCTAAACTGACCTATGACCTGGGGCCTCTCAAACTAGACAATGTGGCACCTATCTCCTGTATTTTATTATTATTTCTCATAATCAGATTCCCAATCAACTTCATACTAACTGGGTTCTGGCATTCATTAAGGGGCCAAGGGGCCAGTCTTGCTTAATGGCACACAGACATGGTTTGTTATTACTTTCAGGAGGCCAGTCCTACACTTAGCTATAATTCATCAAGACTTTCCCTGACCTTTCACCTATTAGCTTCATACACAAAACTAGCTAGGACTGTGGATAATTCAAACCAGATGATGACCTCTTAAACTGCAGACAAAGCTCACTTGAAAATCAGACACTGGATTGAAAAGATATTCTACATAGAAATAGAACTTATTAATTAAACAGAATAAAACATATTCTAAAATAAGCAGAAATCAGAATTCCTTATAAGACAAAATCTAAATCATCTAGAATTATTTAAACCTACACTATCTCCTTCTAAACATTGTTAGCCTAATCTTTTTAAAACTGCAGTATGCCTTGCTTGCTGATCCCCTCGAGATTGAATGGCATCCAGATGTGGTAAATAATACCTATGAACTAACATTAACAATCCATCACTCAAAAAGGGACAAAGAAAGTTTCATTTCTCACTGACCTTTCTAACCTCTAGTCTAGCAAAAGCTAGACTTCTGAGTAATTAAACCCAGATGGCATTCTTCCACTTGCAGGACTGAAAAGTTAAACACCAAATTAATATGATTTCTTTGCCCAGGCTGCCTCACTTTTACTGTTGATATAGGTGTCCTCCCATCTTAAGGATTCTAATTTGCCCAAGTTTAGCCCAACTCATCCTGCCCTAACCCCAACTCCACCTTAGCCTGCCCAAACAATTGTCACTGACTGCCTGTACTAGTGCCAGTTACATCAAAATTAAGCGTCACACAATGCTGACTTCCAAGTTTTACTCCTGGGGAAATTCTGCACAACTGTGCAACATAGAATTTGCATAGAATTCCTCAGAATTCTGCCCAGACACTAGTGTCTGCAGCTCTTGTTGATCCCTCTCCCAGTCTCTGAAAGAGATCACACTGCAAAAGGAGGTGGCAATTAGCTGTATATTCAGTGGTGTGCTGGAGTAGGCTCTCACAGGCTCGCAAGAGCCGGTTGTTAAGATTTTAAGAATTTTGGGAGCCGGTTGTTAAAGTAGGGCCCTCCATGGCTACTTTAACAACTGGCTCCCAAAATGTGGGCTTGGGCCCCCTGCTGAATTATCTTTTACTTTGCTGGTGGGGATGCTGAGCCCTGCCAGCCAAGTAAATAGACTACTGCTGCTCCCCGCTCCTTGTTTCCAGCTCTGGACAGCAGGCTGGGACTTCTCGAGCATGTGAGAGAAGTTCCAGCATGATGCTCAGAGCAAGACGTTGGGAGTGGTGGCAGTCCATTTATTGGCTGCCAGCAAAGGTATGCCTAGCGTGCCTGCACAAAGAGAGGGAGGGAGGGAGGCTCCCCCCCCCCCCCCCCGGCCACCCCTGGCCCTTCCAACTGCAGAGCTGGCTATGTCCAGAGAAAGAGCCTGTTGTTAAAAATGTACCAGAACACCCCTGTGTATATTGGACCATGTCCTCCTCCTCTGCTGTCCCAGGCTAGACTATTCATTTGAATCATGCAGCTGTACTGAAGCCTGCATGATTCAAATGAGCATTCTGGCATAGGATAGCAGAGGAGAAGGATGTGGCCGGTCAAGCCATTCATCTCTCCTCCTCTTGAATGCTGTCACCCATGATTCCATGAAGTTTATTCCCGATTGGATTTTGCGCTTAATTTCTGACAGATCCTTTTTGAAAGGGATGTAAATTGTAATATCCTCCACATAGATAAATGAGTTGTATCCGTCTTTTGCCAGTGTGTTAGCTATGGGTGTCATCATTATGTTGAAAAGTAGAGGAGATAGTGGTGAACCTTGTAGGACTCCACATTCTGCTTTCCAGGGAGGGGATGTTGTGGTGCCCATTTTTACTTGGTATCTTTGAGATGGTAGAAAGCCTTTGAACCAGTTTAGCATGGCACCTCTGATGCCGATTTTGTCCAGTATTGGTTGAATTGGAGTAGAAGGTTTATTTTGCCTTTACTGATTTCTTGTCTGAACTTAGCAAGTAATGTTATGAGTACTTTTTCAATACTGTATCTTGATCTGAATTCTGATTGGGATTTGTGGACGATTGAGAAGTCGTTTAAGTAGTCCATTAGTTGTTTGGCAACTCTACCCTCTATGAGAGGTATGGAGACTACAGACCTGTAATTGGTGATTATGTTTGTGCTTAAGTGCTCATTTTTGGGTATGGGTGTCAGCATTGTGTTGTTGCCTTTCCAGAAGGGAATTGACTGTGCAATAGCATTAATGCCAGTTGGAGTGTGAGTTGTTGTATAAAAATCATTGGGGTGGCTTTCATTATGTAGCTTGGACTAGCATACAGTGTGTGGCGGACCATTATTTGATTGCTTGGTTGATTGTTTCGAATGGTAGTGGGTTGAATGTTGTCCACAGTCTATCTGCAATTATATGTTCCTGAGAGCTGCCTATATTATAAATGAAGGCCTCCAGTGTGATGCCTACCTGAGTGAGATCCTTTCTTAGCTCGAGAATCTTGTTTTCAAAGTATTTGGCCAGTGTTGTGCTATCGAGTGGGGGTTGTTCATTGGTGTGACAGTCCATGTGTTTAACATGTTGTTGACCAACTATATAGTTTTTTTTTATATTTTGGTGGTCTGGTCATATCTGTTCTTTGTAGAACATCCATTTCTCCTGCCTTATTTTTTTGTTTATATAGCTTTATTGCTTTTATTTTTCCATTCCTCACTGTTTTCTGTTTTATTTTTGTTCCATAATCTTTCTTTGCTTCATTTACTTTTCAAATCACACAATTCTTTGTTGAACCATGGAGTTAACTTTTGATTGGGACTTTTAAAAAATTTAATTGGGGCTATTTTGTCTAGGATACTCCTGCATCTTTCATCCTAGTCTAGTAGAAATATGAATTCCAGTGATGGGTTCCATTGCTTGTTGTATATTTTTTCCTAAAATATATTTCAGAATCTTCACTGCCAGAGACTTAATTCAATCAGTTTGGTTGCATTGCATTTGGTGACTCATAGACTGTGTACCTCTGGAGGAAGGGCAATTGTATACAGCTGTGCGGTAAAAGAAAAAATACAGAATTTGGTTTTAACTTGAGAGTTTTCTGAGCAAAGTTGGGCATTTTCAGACATGATCTGATTGTAAACTGAGGTTACCTGTGTCCTGCTCTTAATAACTTCTTGATAAACTACTGCCTCTATTCTATTTTTCCCTCTTTTTATTCTATCCTATTAGGAAAAAAAAAAAAAAAAAAAAAAACCCTGTCCTTTAACTTGCAGAGGGTCTGACCTCTAAAAGTTCTAATCTGTTTTCATCCTATTGCCTATAACTTAAAATTGTTCTTGCACTGTGATTTAATATTGTCTTAAAGGGCTTTTACGGAACTGTGCTTTAAACTTCTGTGTTAGTCATGTCACCTTTTTATATACTGGAATTGTCTTAGAGGTGCTTTCATTGAAACTGTGTTCCAACCTGTGCCAAGTGTTTTGAACCTGTGACTTAATCCATTCAATCTAGTTACATAGAAACTGGTGACTCTGATGTCTGTGTTAAAGGTGCATTAATTAGAATTGTGTATTGAATCTTCACTGCCAGAGACTTAATTCAATCAGTTCGGTTACATTGCATCTGGTGACTCATAGACTGTGTACCTCTGGAGGAAGAGCAATTGTATACAGCTGTGTGGTAAAAGGAAAAAAAACAGAATTTGGTTTTACGTTGAGAGTTGTCTGAGCAAAGTTGGACATTTTCAGACTTGGTTTGATTGCAAACTGAGGTTACCTGTGTCCTAGTCCCTCACACCCACCTCTAGGTGAACTCCCTTTATATAGGACAACCAAGGGACAAGTATCTTCATTACACTTAATTGGTCAGTCCTACTCTTTGCTATTCCCTATCATAGTACACCTTTTCACATTTGTGAATCAAATCAATATGACCTTCACTCAATGCAATACATGTTCTGCTTTAATCCTAAAGCAAACTATCTGGAACCTTAGAGCTTATCCTATCTGTCTCCAAATATCAGCTCTGAAAGATGAGATCAACAAACTCAACAAAGAATTAGCTACAATTAAAGAAGCATCCAGGATTACTTATTTCCCAGCCAATTAACTACCACCATTTCCACAGAGAATGAAACAACAGAGGAATAGATGGGTCACAGTAGGCTCTGGTAGACAAAGATCTGTGAAACAGAAACACTCACCCTCCCAACCTTTGACCCTTTCAAATTCTTTTGCTGCAATGCGTCATCATGATGCTGGAAAAAGAAGTACTGTGCTGGAACCAGAGGCAATGAAAGTAGCACAACCCAAGAAACATCCGCCAAACAATGACAGATTGGTGAAAAGCAGAAAACTCTTACTGCTCGGAGACTCTATTATAAGAGTCATTAACTTAGGAACACAGTTCAAGGGTTCCAATCTAGAGAAATGTCTTCAAGGATCTTCAGCTACCAGATGTACCGACCAAATACTGAAAGTGATCCGAGAAGAGAGCAAGGCTTCAAACCCTGATGTTGTAATTCACCTAGGGACAAATGACCTGGCCAACAATAGCAAGTTTACAGCACAAAGAGCATTCCAGAAGTTTGGCAAGGGACTGAAATGTTTGGTTCGGACTGTGGCTTTTTCTGAAGTAATTCCTACATGGGGGAAGGGAGAGCAAAAGACTATGAAAAACAGTGGAATTCAACTAAGTGGCTTGAATCTTGGTGTAAAGAAGAAGGTTTTAGATATATAGGAGCAATGGGTAATACGTGGAAAAATAACAGGCTGTACTGTAATGATGGGCTACATCTTTCTGTGATGGGAAAAAGGATCCTTGGAGAGTATGTTTCTAGACATTTAAACTAGAGTGTGGGGAGTGACAAAATAAAATAAGGGAATTCAGAAAGTCACCCCCAGAATAAACATGATGGCAGAGGGAAAGGTCATGTAAATATAGAAAACCACCTAAACTCACTAAGCGCATGGAAAGCAATGAGCACAAATGCTCATAGTCTAAGTAATAAGGTTCAAGACTTGCAAGCCCTGATGTTTGAAGAAAACTTGGATATTGTTGCTATTACAGAGACGTGGTTCAACGATTCCCATGAATGGGATGTGACCATACCGGGCTATAATCTTTTTAGGAAGGATAGAGAGGGCCGAAGAAGTGGAGGAGTGGCACTGTATGCGAGAGACAATATCACAGCGGCTGAAATTAGGGGAACCTGGGGAAAGGAAGAAGCTTTATGAATCATCCTGGGAAGAGAAGACGGAATCTGTATCCACACAGGGGTTATCTACAGACCTCTGGCACAAATGGAAAAGTTAGACAAAGATCTGATAGAAGATATTCAAAAGATTGGTATGAAAGGGGAGGTGCTACTGTTGGGACATTTCAATTTGTCTGACATGGATTGGAACATCTCGTATGCGGAATCGGAAAGAAGTAGAGAGATTGTGGATGCCTGTCAAAGTGCCTTGCTCAGACAAATGGTGACAGAACCCACGAGGTAAGGGTTAATGCTGGATCTAGTGCTCACGAATGGATGAAGTGTTTTCAATATCTGGGTCGGTGCCCACCTATGTAATAGTGATCATCACACCATATGGTTTGATATAAGGGCAAAGGCAGAGTGCGGATGCACAAAACTCAAAGTACTGGATTTCAGATGTACTGATTTTGATAAAATGGTGGAATACCTGAAGAAGGAGCTCTTAGCGTGGGAAGGCATAGGAGATGTGGAAAATCAGTGGTCAAAACTAAAGGCTGCGGGAGACCACGTGATGCCGTGAGAGAGCCCAGACGTGAGTGCCTGGAGCTCCTCGGGGATTCCTTCCTCCATCCGCGAACATCAGCAAATCCACGATATAAAATTAACATCTGACTAAAGGAGAACCCTACTACACCTTCTATGGACAAATTTGTGAAAACTGCTAACACGATGGCCTCTAAATCGAATAAAAAAGGCACGGAACGGGCCAAACAGGCAGATGACAAAATGGTGGATCACGAGCAGGCCCCACAATTCTCCTGCACCGAATCAGCAATTGCAGACCTCACAACAGCAGTTGTGAAAGCCTTGGAACCGAGGCTAGCCCAAATCTCTGAACAAATATCGGGCATGTCCCAATTGACTGCGGACCTAGCACGGAGAACGGGGGAAATAGAAGTTCGAGTATCTGACCTGGAGGATGGCGCGCAGGGGAACACTGTGGAGCTAAATCGTTTGTCAGCACTTGTGAAAGCCCAGCAACTCAAACTAGACGATTTGGAAAATCGTTCCCGGAGAGACAACTTGCGGTTCTTGGGCATTCCTGAAACACTCCCCGAGAAAAATCTCTGCACAGAAATGGAACGTTGGCTGGAATCACTGCTGGGAGCGACAGAACACCAGGGAGCGGTGAAACTGGAACGAGCACACCGCTTAGGAACCAAGAAGCCTGGAGCACTGAGACCTAGGATTGTGATAGCAAAGTTTCACTACTCTGCACAAAAAGATCTCATCTTACAACACTATCGTGCACACCGAGAGGAAATCCGATATGGAGACGCACCAGAGAGACTATTCCAGGATTACTCTGTAGAACTCTTGGCAAGGCGGCAGCTGTTCGTGTCGGTGCGCACCAAATTAATAGAGCGCAACTACAGTTTCCAATTGAGATACCCAGCACAGTTGAGGATTCTTGACAGTGGCCAGTGGCGAACTTTCGAATCCCCTGAAAGAGCTATGAGCTGGCTGCAGGGAGATACGGAGAGCCCTCACTCCCAGAGCCCACGCTGACGAGCCTCCCTACACCAGAAACAGTTTGCGGGAGGCGAAATCGCTACTATTTGCTGGGTGGCTCAGACAGTGAGTAATTATCCTGCAGGCTCCATTGGACGTGAGGAGTTGCGGTTCTTCTCATACTTCAGAGTTTACTATGACATTATGGAAGAGTTCTGAGGTTTTGTTTTGTTTTGTCTTGTCTTTTTTTTTTTTTTTTTTACATGCCGGCACCTTCTAGTTTAGTAGGTGCAGGCATGAGTCAGGGTCGATGAAAAACCGGGGACGGCACAGGAGCAATGCCTCAGATCAGCGAGTGAAAGGCTCCATTGTTTACCTGTTAAAGCTTGTTATATCTTGTTAAACGTTTTATCTTGCTCTATTACTTCCTCCTTCCTGGCTAAGTTATGTAAAAGAAGCTTTGAATGTAAAGGGGGGGGAGGGGGAGGTGTTGAGAGGGAGAAGCATTAGTGGCCTGTTTCGTGTGATTGCGGGGAGGGGCAGGGCTGGCTGGGAGAGGAGAGAAAGTCTAATGGGAACGCTCGCTGTTCCATTATTGTAAGTGTGGTGGAGACCCTACTGTCAGGGTTGCCAGGTGGAAAATTTTTTTCCAGCCCACTGGAGCCCAAAAAACAGCCCAAAAACCGCCCAAACACAAACCCCGCCCCTGACACCCCCACCCCCGCGTCATCACCCCCGCCCCCGTCGTCATAAACCCCGCCCCCGCCGTCACCGGCCCCGCCTCCCACGTCACCGGCCCCGCCTCCCCGTCATCGGCCCCGCCTCTTACGTCATCGGCCCCGCCTCCCCGTCATCGGCCCCGCCTCCCACGTCATCGGCCCCGCCTCCCACGTCACTAACCCCGCCCAAAACGTCATTAACCCCACCCAAAAACGTCACTAACCCCGCCCCCCGCGGCCGAAAAAACCGCCCGAAGCACAAAAACCAGCCCAAAAAACCGCAACCCGCCGCGGGCAAAAATTTCCCGCGGCGGGTCGCGGAAAACCGCCCAATTGGGCGGTAAAACCGCCCACCTGGCAACACTGCCTACTGTTAACTGTTTTTGGGACGAGACGGTCGCCGCCTACCCTGGGCAACAGACAGTGAAAACTTGCAATATGTACTGTGAATCAATGTCAGGATTCAGACAGTGACGAGAAGGGCTATTTTGGAGACCTGACACCACTCAGTTATTGAGATTGCAAGGTTGTTGATTTTAAGTTATACCAACTAGAGTTATGGAGTGGTTCTCTGTGAGTTCAAAGCAGGGAATACCCCATGCTTGGAACTTTGAGATGACTACATGCCTTAAAAGCTAAGGTAGTGAATAACACAATGTGTCAATGCATATGATGAATTCTTCTTGTATGTGCCTCCCTTTAAGTTAAAAGTTTCTATAGTTTTCAGTCCTGGTTTATAGGCAATGAAATTGCTGGTTGAAAAGATGAGAAATGGCAAAAGAGGAGCGCCACCCATACTTTAGGTGAATGCAAGTGACTAGTTAATTAGAAGGGTAAGACTGGAGGTGCCTGGTGAGTGGAATCTCCGGGTATAAAGTAGCAGGGAGGAAGGGGAGTAGGAAAAATTGTCATGATATAGATTAAATAGGAGGGAGGGCCCTATTAGGCATAGGTAAGTGGTTTAGTGGGTTGGGAACAATCCATGAGGAAGACGGGAAGAGATATGGGGGGTTGGGAGGGAGCAGTGGGGAGGGAGGGAGAAGTGGGGAGGGAGGGCTAAATGATTGCTGTCGCCGTGCCAAGCGGGAAACGGGTAACTGCTCAAAGAGCTATGTTCCTGTGATACAGTTGTTGTTAGCGCAGAGCTTCTGGGTGAGGGCTGGGCACCTGGGAGCCACAAGAGTTCAGAAATTGTTAAATTTGTATAACAGAGACGGTTGGGACTATGGCTAAGCTACCACCTCCCAGGCTAATATCATGGAATGTGTCCGGTATTTCCTCCCCTGTAAAGCGAACAAAAATCCTGACAGTCTTGCAACGCCACCACGCCTCGATAGCATGCCTCCAGGAAACTAAATTAACAGATGAAGAGCATTTAAAGCTCAAGCAGCGCTGGGTGGGAGAATGCCACTTTGCATCCTCGGGGGGTAAACGGGGGGGAGTAGCTGTGTTAATTCATAAAAATTTGCAATGTACCTCTAAGATAATAACCAAAGATAGGGATGGTCGCTACATTCTCCTTCACTTAAATATCCTGGGGCAGGAAATCTTCCTTCTAAATGTTTATGGCCCCAATGTATACGACCACTCTTTCTTTCAACACTTAGTTCGTTTGGGGATTCAATATGCACATGCCCCGTGGGTAGTGGCAGGAGACTTCAACCAAGTCATGGATGGGCTACAAGACCGTTCGGGACCGACAGCGAGCTCGGCTTTAGGAAAAGGAAAAGGATTAAGGTACTTGAGTACAGCACTAGATCTAGTGGACCCATGGAGGTTAAGCCACCCAACAGCAAAAGATTATACACATCTGTCTAGAGCACACGGTTCATGGTCGCGAATAGACTACATAGTATTATCTTCATCATTGTTCTCACAGACGTTACGTGCAGAAATTGGGGTAATGGAGGTTTCGGATCATGCGATGATTTGGATTGAGCTGGAATTGGGGGCAGCCGGGTTGCGACATCACATTTGGCGGTTTCCCAGACACTTGAAAGATGAGGGAGCCTTCCAAGATTATTTGAAAAACCGGTGGGCCTACTTTGTAGATACAAACGGTTCGCATACACACGAAGCGCAACTATTCTGGGAGACTTCCAAGGTGGTACTCCGGGGTGATATTATAGCTTATATGTGTGCCCGCTCGTGGCGATTGGCCCAAGGAGTGGTACTCTTAGAAAAGAAATACCAAATCGCAAAGCGGGCGCACATAGCACGCCCTTCAGAGGAGACTAGAGAAGTAATGCTGGCCTCGCTTGCGGCCTTGAACACTATGGTCCATGAGAAAACAAAGAAACAATTTTTCCACAGATCTTACTCCTTCCATAAGCATGGCAACAAATCAGGAAAGCTACTAGCGCGACTTACCAAATCATGGGGAGGAAACAGGTTCATCCCAGTATTGCAAAGTGAAGACGGCAGACGAACACGTAACTCTGAGGAGGTTGTTCGGATGCTGGCAAGTTACTATGCAAATTTATATGCTGCTCCAGAACCACAAAAAGGACCATCCCTTGAAGATTATTTGGCAGATTCTGGAATGCCACGTTTGAGCCCCGAGGTTTTAGATCAATTGAATGTGCCAATCCAAGCTAAAGAATTACAAAAAGTAGTGAAGTCGCTTAAGCGAGGATCCGCTCCAGGCCCTGATGGGTTTGGGGCTGAATACTATCAGCTATTATTTCCACAATTAAGCGGCCCCCTATTAGATTTCTTTGAAGACTCTGTTAGACAAGGCAGGTTTAGACGAGACTCGAACAAAGCCTTGATTACTTTAATTCCAAAGTCGGGGAGGCCATTGGATAACCCGGGTCCTATAGACCAATTTCGCTTATTAACGTAGACTTGAAGATTTTAGCGAAGGTGCTCTCCGAACGGTTGGCACCTCTAATGCCAGCTTTAGTGGGGGAAGGCCAAGTGGGATTCGTGCGAGGCAGGCACCCATGTCACAATGTAAGGAAAGCTTGTTTAGCTATCGCACAAAGCCTTGCCACGAACGAGCCATTGTTGATGGTCAGCCTAGATGCAGAAAAGGCCTTCGACAAGGTGCGCTGGGACTACCTCTTTTCAGTGCTCCAATACATAGGCCTCCGGGGATGGGTGCTCAATGCAATAGCAACGTTATATACAGGCCCGAGAGCTTCTTTATTGGTCAATGGAATTCGGTCGGATTCCTTTCCCATATTATGCGGCACCAGACAAGGTTGCCCGCTATCACCTTTATTATTTTTACTATACCTTGAACCTTTGTTACGAACTATTCAAAATGACCCAGACATAGCAGGGATTAAGTTACAAACACGGGAACACAAAACACTAGCTTTCGCGGATGATGTTCTGGTAACATTGATTAGACCCCAACATTCCTTACCCTACTTGTTAGGAACCCTTGAGGAATTTGGTTACTATTCGGATCTATCTTTGAATATGGGTAAATCCATGGCTCTACCAATTCAACCCCAGATTCGAGAAACTTGGGAAGCTACGTTTCCACTCTCCTGGGCAGAGGGTAAGTTGAAATACCTTGGTGTATGGCTAGCTGCCAATCTGAGATCCCTATATGAATTAAACATGGAACCTCTTAGGGTGAACACCAGGCAAACACTAAAAGTTTGGACCACACTGCCTCTTTCATTAATGGGAAAGATAGCACTTTACAACATGATTTTAATCCCTAAATGGGTTTATGTGTTACAGGTCCTACCGGTATTTCTTAAACATAGAGATGAATGCCTGCTAACTAGAGTGGTTACTAGATATCTTTGGAGTGGGAAAAAACCTAGACTGGCAGCAGCTAAGCTCTATCTTCCCCGAACACAAGGTGGGCTAGGATTATTGAATCTAAAGTACTTGTCGGTGGCTAGTAACATGCGTCACCTTTCAGACTGGTTCCGCAATATGAATTATTTTTCATGTACGGAAATTGAAACAAAAGTTTTTTATCCACGTCATTTTAGTTCTTGATTGCATGCGAGACCAGGAGGGGTCCGTACACCCCAGGCTTTTGCACCCTTGATATCTCCCCTACGACAGACTTGGCGCTGGTTATGTCGCAAATATAACCTTTCAGCGATATGTACCCCATTGTTGCCCATAAGAGGCAATGAACATTTTACCCCGGGTAATACATCAATCCTTTTTGCGGATTGGATGGCCCATGGAATACAGTACATTCACCAGTTATACTCCGAAGAGGGAACTTTGAAAACAATGGAGGATCTAGACAGGGAATTTGGCAGTGCAATGGAATAGAGAATTAGCTACGGGCATTCAACCTGAACACTTGAAGGCATGTTTTCGGGACATTCCAGAGGTATCAGAAAGTGTGGCATTGCAAGAAACGGCGTATAAATTCCTGACCCGAATGTTCCTATCTCCGCATAGAACATGGAGAGCACACATGGGGACTGAGGATAAATGCTTGAAATGTGGACACTCTCCAGCGGATTTAGGGCACATGTTTTGGACATGTCCAAGAGCAGCAGACTTTTGGATGCAGGTATGCAATCATGTGTCAGATATGTGGAAGATAACGTGGCGGCGGAAACCGCAACTATTATTTGATGTTTCATTTGTCTCAACAGCCCCCTATAGGGATGCGTCCGTTTCTTAAACGGACGGTACTGCTAGGTAAGAAGGCAATCTTGAGCTTGTGGATCACTTCAGAGTGCCCATTATTGTCCCACTGGAGAGCGAGGATGATTTTTCAATGTTCTCTGGAACGCAGAGCAGTGGGTGATTTGGCCTCACCCAGTGGGGAGATCTTTTGCCAGACTTGGGCCCCCTTCTGGGACTCATTAACAATGGTGGCTAGGAGCAGGATATTAAACTCGTAAGGCACAGTTAGATGTAGCAAATGGCACGGCGACAGAGGTGAGAAAGGGAAGAGTTTGGGGGAGGCTTTGGGGGGAGAAGAGGGGAAGGGGAGGGGGGAGGGGAAATGTTAACCGGTTTTTGAGGAGGGATTGGCACATTTTGTTCTAACGCACAGTCCTATTTTGGCCCTTCTATGTGTTCATGCTGTCAGATGTATCTCTCAAAGACTTGCTATTAATACACATTACAACTTGAAACGCGAGTAGAAGAAATGAGGGAGGGTGCAGAGGGTGGGGTGTAAGGGCATAAAAAGAAATGGAATGGCAACGGCAGAGGAACTGGTAATTGTTGATGATGTTGTTAATGCTTTCTTGTTGCAATATTTTGTATGTAACCTTGAACCTTACGCCAATAAACAGATTTAAATAATAAACTAAAGGCTGCTATAAATATGGCAACTGATCTTTATGCAAGGAAAAAGTAAACAAAAACAATAGAAGCAGGAAGCCTCTCCAAACAAGTAGCTGAAAAACTAAGAGCAAAAGAGGCTTTGTTCAAGAAATACAAAAGAACGCAACAAGAGGATCACAGTAAAGATTATCGGATTAAACTCAAAGAAGTGAAGAGGGAAATATGGCTATCGAAAGCGTGAGCAGAAGAAAAAATGTCTAAAGATGTAAAGAGAGGTGACAAGAACTTTTTCAGATATATTGGAGAAAGGAGAAAAGATAGGAATGGAATTGCGAGACAAAGATGGAATGGCTACGTGGAGAGTGATGAAGATAAAGCGAACGTGCTAAACAATTATTTCTCTTCGGTCTTCACGGAGGAAAATCCTGGTGAAGGACCGCGATCGGCTGCCGAGGGAACATCTGAGAATGAAGTGGATACTGTGCCGTTTATGGAAGAAAGAGTTTATAAACAGCTGGAGAATCTGAAAGTGGACAAGGCTATGGGGCCGGATGGGATACATCCCAGGATACTGAGGGAGCTCAGAAAGGTCTGGTGGGAACTCTTAAAGATTTATTTAATAGATTTTTACAGACGAGAGAGGTTCCGCAGGATTGGAGACGAGCAGATGTGGTCTCTCTTCACAAAAGTGGAGACAGGGAAGAAGTGGGAAACTACAGACTGGTAAGTCTCATGTCGGTGGTAGGAAAAATAATGGAGTCGCTGCTGAAAGAAAGGATAGTTAACTTTCTAAAAACCAATGGGTTACAGGACCTGAGGCAACATGGCTTTACCAAATGAAAATCCTGCCAAACGAATCTTATTGAGTTCTTTGACTGGGTGACCAAAGAACTGGATGTAGGACGTGCACTAGATGTAATCTACTTGGATTTCAGCAAAGCTTTTGTTACGGTCCCCCACAGAAGACTCGTGAATAAGCTGAAAGGGCTGAACTTATGACTGAAAGTGGTGAACTGGATAGGAAACTGGTTGACCGACAGGTGGCAGAGGGTGGTGGTAAATGGAATCCACTCGGAAAAAAAGGAAGGTGAGCAGTGGAGTTCCTCAGGGGTCGGTGCTAGGGCCTATTCTGTTTAATATATTTGTGGGTGCTATTGCTGAAGGGTTGGAAGGAAAGGTTTGCCTTTTTGCAGATGACACAAAAATAGCCAATAGAGTCGATACCCTGGAGGGAGTAGAAACGATGAGAAGGGATCTCCAAAAGTTAGAAGAATGGTTGAGGGTCTGGCAGTTAAAATGTAATCACTTACTTAATGTGCTCCAGACGAACAATACATATCCAAATTCTATTTATTGTAACAAAACACACACCAACATAAGATAGATGCACACCATTTTATGTTTAAACAATGCGCAATCCTGCTTACATAGTATTTGTAATAAATTGCTCACATTACACTATGGAATTTCCAAAATTTAAATAATACTGCACAGAGCAACTTAAATTAGAAACTAATAAGTCATCATATGCTTTGAATTTAGGTTATTGATTTGGCACATACATCTAGGATCACTTTATTTCTAATTAATGTAGCCTCATACAGGGTACCATCTATTTACATAGTAACATAGTAGATGACGGCAGAAAAAGACCTGCATGGTCCATCCAGTCTGCCCAACAAGATAAACTCATATGTGCTACTTTTTGTGTATACCTTACCTTGATTTGTATCCGTCATTTTCAGGGCACAGACCGTATAAGTCTGCCCAGCACTATCCCTGCCTCCCAATTACCAGCCCCACTTCCCACCATCAGCTCTGGCACAGACCGTATAAGTCTGCCCAGCACTATCCCCGCCTCCCAACCACCAGCCTCGCCTCCCACAACCGGCTATTTAGGACACCAACTGAAGTGGCTAACATCATTGGCTCCTCCACCGTCCGAAAACACCTGCAGAGTAAAAACTCCCCAACGTTATGATAATGGGAGAAAAAGTGTGCAGTAAAAAACGGAAGGGGAGATTTATAAATGTGACCAATTTTTGATCTAAGTGCTCAAACAATAACCTTAAATTTTCTTTTTTTCCCCCAAGAGATTTTTATTGATTTTCCATATAGCATGGTTAACAATACAAGAGTTATACAAAAAATTATACAAGAATTATGCAGAGGAATGGATATCATAGTATGATGATAATGTCCACATCAGACTAATAACATCTAGCACTATAGTGTGTGAATATAGTCCTTGAGAGGTGTCCATACTGAATTCTTCTTATTGAGAGTTCCCATTAGTTGTGCAGATGTTGACTCATACTTGTGATATAACAAAACAGTTTGCCACCAAAAATGTTCATTAAGGTGAGTTGAGTTTTTCCAATTTGCTAGTATCATATGCTGACCAATAGTAATTAATATGTCAAACAATGTTCTGTGTTTGTCTGGTAGACAGATATCAGATGAACAAGACTTGAATATTATTAATGATACATTAAGTTGTATTTTGAGCTTAAATATAGCACGTATAATTTCCCATATGGTCTGCCAAAAAGGTTTAACTCTCTCACATTCGAAGATCATGTGTACTAATGTACCAGTGTGTGTTTTACAATGCCATCATGAGCTTGATGTTAATAATTTAGCATTATACATTTTCTGTGGGGTCCATACAGCTCTATGATATAAGAAAAACATTGATTGCATTATATTTGCTGAGGAGAGTGGTCTAATTAAAGATAGCCAAAGTTTAGATTGCAGTGATTCAGGGATTTGATGATTAGCATATTTTTCCCATATTTCTTGTAATGTATAATTATCTTTGTAATGAGATGCCAAAACTTTCTTATATATGGTTGAGGCCATGTGGCCATTGTTCACTAACAGATCAGCAAACTGAAATATAGATGGTTCTTGAGAAGAGATACCTGTTTTTTTAATACAGTGAAATAATTGCAACCAATGAAAGTACTGTGTGGCAGGAAGATTGAATTGTGCTTGAAGGTCCCGGAAAGAAAGTAAGTTATTCTGGTCTTGATGACACAGATTTTTAATAGTCCAAATACCACAATTCACCCAAATATTCAAAAAAAAGATGTTCTTATTAATTAGGAGTTTGGGGTTGTTCCATATAGTTATTTCTGATGAGGAGGTGATAGGTAAATCAGAGAGTTTGTCTAAGTTCTGCAAACAAATTTTGGTATTATTAATTATAAGCTTATCTATTTTAGAGGGGGCAATGGGCATACTTGGAAGTATGCTAAGGGGTACTGGAGAGAGTATGGATTGTTCCAGTTGAAGCCATAAGGGGGAGTATTCTCCTTCAGAGGAATACCAGTGACAACCTTGTTGAGAGATAAATGCTTTATGATAGAGCAAAAAATCTGGAAAAGATACTCCCACCTTTTCTTTTGGGGCTTTGAGTTTTTCTTAGTGAGATTCTTGGAGTTTTGGAGTTCCAAATAGGTTATCAATAGAAATCAAACAAAATAAAACATGGAAAAGAAAATAAGATGATACCTTTTTTATTGGACATAACTTAATACATTTCTTGATTAGCTTTCGAAGGTTGCCCTTCTTCATCAGATTTCCGATCTGACGAAGAAGGGCAACCTTCGAAAGCTAATCAAGAAATGTATTAAGTTATGTCCAATAAAAAAGGTATCATCTTATTTTCTTTTCCATGTTTTATTTTGTTTAATTTCTATTGATAACCTTAAGAGTGGACTAACACGGCTACCACACACCTCTACTGGAGTTCCAAAGAAAGGTGGTCATAAGCCTTTCAATCTGCTTGTAGAATGAAGGTTGAAAAAGAATTGGGATCATACTTAATATAAAGTTTATTTTGGGTGAGACACTGTCATACCGGGGTACAAATTATATCGTAGTGATAGGGTGAATCGGATTGGTGGAGGGGTAGCATTGTATATTAACGAGAGCCTTGAATCAAATAGATTGAAAATTCTGCAGGAAGCAAAACACTCCTTGGAATCACTGTGGATTGAAATTCCATGTGCAAAGGGGAAAAGGATAGTGATAGGAGTGTACTACCGTCCGCCTGGCCAGGACGAACAGACGGATGCGGAAATGTTAAAGGAAATCAGGGACGCAAACAAACTGGGCAACACAATAATAATGGGGGATTTCAATTACCCGCATATAGACTGGGTAATGTAACATCTGTACACGCAAGGGACATAAGATTTCTTGATGAAATCAAGGACAGCTTCATGGAACAGCTAGTTCAGGAGCCGACAAGAGAAGGAAAAATACTAGACTTAGTCCTTAGTGGTGCTCATGATCTAGTGCAGGGGGTAACGATACGAGGGCCGCTTGATAACAGTGATCATAATATGATCGGTTTTTGATATTGGCATTGAAGGAAGTGAAACTAGGAAATCAAGTACGCTAGCGTTTAACTATAGAAAGGGTGATTACGACAAAATGAGAAAAATGGTGAAAAAAAGACTGAAAGGAGCAGCTCGCAGAGTAAAAAACTTGCATCAGGCGTGGATGCTGTTTAAAAACACCATCCTGGAGGTTCAGGACAAATATATTCCACGTATTAGAAAAAAGGGAAAAAAGACTAAACGTCAGCCGGCGTGGCTAAACAGTAAGATAAAGGAAATCATTAGAGCCAAAAACAATCCTTCAGAAAGTGGAGAAGAGAACCAACTGAAAGTAACAGGATAGATCATAAGGAATGCCAAGCCAAATGCAAAGCGGAGATAAGGAGGGCAAAAAGGACTTTGAGAAGAAATTAGCGTTGGAAGCAAAAATACATAGTAAAAACTTTTTTAGATACATTAAAAGCAGGAAACCGGCCAAAGAGTCGGTTGGGCCGCTGGACGAAAATGGTGTTAAAGGGGCGATCAAGGAGGACAAAGCCGTAGCGGAGAAATTAAATGAATTCTTTGCTTCGGTCTTCACCGAGGAGGATTTGGGGGGGACACCGGTGCCGGAAAGAATATTTGAAGCGGGGGAGTCGGAGAAACTAAACAAATTCTCTGTAACCTTGGAGGATGTAATGGGTCAGTTCAGCAAGCTGAAGAGTAGTAAATCACCGGGACCTGATGGTATTCATCCCAGAGTATTAATAGAACTAAAAAATGAACTTGCGGAGCTACTGTTAGAAATATGCAATCTGTCCCTAAAATCGAGTGTAATACCGGAAGACTGGAGGGTAGCCAATGTTACTCCGATTTTTAAGAAAGGTTCCAGAGGAGATCCGGGAAATTATAGACCGGTGAGTCTGACGTCGGTGCCGGGCAAGATGGTGGAGGCTATTATTAAGAATAAAATTGCAGAGCATATACAAAAACATGGACTGATGAGACAAAGTCAGCACGGATTTAGTGAAGGGAAGTCTTGCCTCACCAATCTAATGCATTTTTTTGAGGGGGTAAGCAAACATGTGGACAATGGGGAGCCGGTTGATATTGTATATCTGGATTTTCAGAAGGCGTTTGACAAAGTGCCGCACGAAAGACTCCTGAAGAAATTGCAGAGTCATGGAATCGAAGGTAGGGTATTATTATGGATTAAGAACTGGTTGAAAGATAGGAAGCAGAGAGTAGGATTGCGTGGCCAGTATTCTCAGTGGAGGAGGGTAGTTAGTGGGGTCCCGCAGGGGTCTGTGCTGGGTCCGTTGCTTTTTAATGTATTTATAAATGACCTAGAGATGGGAATAACTAGTGAGGTAATTAAATTCGCCGATGACACAAAATTATTCAGGGTCGTCAAGTCGCAGGAGGAATGTGAACGATTACAGGAGGACCTTGCGAGACTGGGAGAATGGGCGTGCAAGTGGCAGATGAAGTTCAATGTTGACAAGTGCAAAGTGATGCATGTGGGTAAGAGGAACCCGAATTATAGCTACGTCTTGCAAGGTTCCGCGTTAGGAGTTACGGATCAAGAAAGGGATCTGGGTGTCGTCGTCGATGATACGCTGAAACCTTCTGCTCAGTGTGCTGCTGCGGCTAGGAAAGCGAATAGAATGTTGGGTGTTATTAAGAAGGGTATGGAGTCCAGGTGTGCGGATGTTATAATGCCGTTGTATCGCTCCATGGTGCGACCGCACCTGGAGTATTGTGTTCAGTACTGGTCTCCGTATCTCAAAAAAGATATAGTAGAATTGGAAAAGGTACAGCGAAGGGCGACGAAAATGATAGTGGGGATGGGACGACTTTCCTATGAAGAGAGGCTGAGAAGGCTAGGGCTTTTCAGCTTGGAGAAGAGACGGCTGAGGGGAGATATGATAGAAGTGTATAAAATAATGAGTGGAATGGATCGGGTGGATGTGAAGCGACTGTTCACGCTATCCAAAATACTAGGACTAGAGGGCATGAGTTGAAGCTACAGTGTGGTAAATTTAAACGAATCGGAGAAAATTTTTCTTCACCCAACGTGTAATTAGACTCTGAAATTCATTGCCGGAGAACGTGGTACGGGCGGTTAGCTTGACGGAGTTTAAAAAGGGGTTAGATAGATTCCTAAAGGACAAGTCCATAGACCGCTATTAAATGGACTGGAAAAATTCCTCATTTTTAGGTATAACTTGTCTGGAATGTTTTTACGTTTGGGGAGCGTGCCAGGTGCCCTTGACCTGGATTGGCCACTGTCGGTGACAGGATGCTGGGCTAGATGGACCTTTGGTCTTTCCCAGTATGGCACTACTTATGTACTTATGTACTTATGTACTTGATGGTCTCTATCCTTCCCCACCATGATATGTGTAGAGGGTGCCATTGTAATAAAAGATCCTTGACAGATTTGATTATTTTCTCACTATTATGTTTAATAGTATCCTGTATTGTATAATGTAAGTCAATGCCTAAATACCTCAGTCCTCTAGAGGACCACGTTAAATTGTACGGCTGTATTAAATTGGGTACCGCATGTATGTTAAGCGGTAAAACTTCTGTTTTTAGATTGATTGATTTTATATCCAGAGAAAATCAAAAAAGACTGTATAAGAGAGAAAAGTGGAGGGAGAGAGGTCGATGGGTTGGAAATATAGAGTAGTATGTCATCTGCATATGCAGAAACTTTGAATTGTGTTTTTTGGAAGGTAATTCCTGCTATCCTCATGTGAGAATTGATAGCAAGTAGAAGTGGTTCTAATGCTAAATTGAATAGATATGGAGATAAAGGACATCCTTGTCGTGTGCCTCTCTGTAAGGAGATAGTATCTGACAATTGATTATTAGCAATTATTTTGGCAGTCGGATGAGTATATAGAACTTTTATTTTATTTATGAAGAATGATGAGGCACCAAACCATTCTAAGGCTAGAAAGATAGTGCCATTTTACTCTGTCAAAGGCCTTTTCTGTGTCTAAGGACATAGCTATTTGTGTTGGAAAATATAAAAAATTGCTTTTCAGTCTTGCTTTAATCGATAATACCTTTTTAAAATCTTCTGTCTTTGATCAAAAGTGACTTTCCTGGTATATCTCAAAGAACAGGCTGTAATGTAAAGCACATCTCCAGAACAATGTGTGAGATAAGGCACCTCTCAAGAACAATGTATGTCTCTGAAGCCAACTTGTGCAGGAGGGAGGCGGGGTATGTTTGAGGTTCGGCAGATAACCCACCTGGCCAGTGGTTTGTTTACTTGAACTGAGAGCATATGACTGAATCCTCACGTACCTGGAGAAGTTTTAGCTTAATAAAAGGGGGGCTTTTTGCAGCAGAGCCTTGGGGCTCATTCTGTGGATGGACGCATCGTGCAGAAAAGACTTGTTCCTGGTCTTAGGAAGACTTCAGGCTTTTCGCTGCAACGGGCCCCCCCAGCTGATGAGATAAGGACCTGAATGATGTAATTTCCGACCAGTGATGATGTATGTATAAATATATATATATATCTTTCTTATTTTACTTTTCTATAGCCTTCCTTTAGTAATGTACTCAATTAGTGTGTGTATTTCTTAATCCTTGTGATGCAGTAACAATTGTGACTTATACACTCTCCAATTAAAGTGCAAATAAAGAGTTTCATTTACCCAATACGAATCTAAAAGAATCTGTAGTATTTTATTCTGTGAGCAGTCTATGGTGATCAAATGAGCAGGCTGCAAATAGTGAAGCAATACACTATTATAGGGCAATCAAGAGTTTTGGCAACATTTGACAGGAGGAAGAATAGCCTAGAGTTGTCTGAAATTAGTCTATTTGGCATGAAGCCTATTTGATTTGGAGCTATAACTCTACTGATTATTTTCTTTATTCTATTGGCAAGTATTTTTGCATAGATTTTGTAGCTTGTGTTGAGAAGGGAGATAGGCCTATACATAGGCGCCCCTTATAGGAGGCTTGGGGAGGCTAAGCCTCCCCAGCCCAATCGTGGACTTCCGACTTCCCTTGGCTGCTGCAGAGCTGCCCTCACAAGCGCAGCGCTTGTGCCAGGCAGCTCTGGCTCTCCCTCCTTCCTTCCTTGGTTCCTGCTCTCGGCTCCATGATCGGCAGCCCACCCCCCCCCCCACCCCCGTGCGCGTTTTAACCTTTACTTTCCGTGGCAGCGACGTCAATCAATGAAGAAAAAGGCACTACAGGCTCGCTTCCAGCTTCTCTCTTCACACAGTGTCCTGCCTTCAGCGATGATGCATTTCCTGTTTCCGCGAGGGCGGGGCACTGTGTGAAGAGAGAAGCTGGAAACGAGCCTGTAGTGCCTTTTTCTTCATTGATTGATGTTGCTGCCACGGAAAGTAAAGGTTAAAACGCTCGCGGGGGGGCTGCCGATCAGGGAGCCGAGAGCGGGAATAAAGGAAGGAGGGAGAGCTACCTGGCAAAAACGCTGCCACAGAGAGTAAAAGGGTTGGAGGGGGGGAAGAAAGGAACAGAGAAGAGAGCTGTTGGGGAGCTGAGGGAGGATCGCTGGATGTGGAGAGAAGGCAAGGGCAGGGGGAGAGAACAGACTGCTGGAGAGGAGAGGAGGGGAGGGCAGGGGAGAGGAGAATTGCTGGCCATGTATGGATGGCGGGAAGGGCAGGGAGAGAGGAGAATTGCTGGACATGGATAGATGGAGGGGAGGGCAGGGGAGAGAGGAGAATTGCTGGGTATAGATGGAGGGGGCAGGGGAGAGAGGACATTTTCTGGAGATGGATGGAGGGCAGGGGAGAATGGAGAGTTCCTGGACATGGATGGATGGAGGGGAGGGCAAGGGAGAGAGGAGAATTGCTGGATGGATGAATAGGGACAGGAGAGAGAGGAAATTTGCAGGATATGGGTGGATGGAGGAGATGGCAGGGGAGAATGGAGAGTTCCTGGACATGGATGAAGGAGAGGGCAGGGGAGAGAGGAGAATTGCTGGACAACATGGATGTGGATGGAGGAGGCAGGGGTGAGAGGAAATTTGCTGGATATGGATGGATGGATGGAGGAGAGGGCAGGGGAGAATGGAAAGTTGTTGGCAGTGGCATTCCGAGGGGCACTGACACCCGGGGCGGATCGCCAATGCGCCCCGCCCCCTGGGTGCAGCACCCCCCCCCCCCCGGCGAAGGGACACCCCCCGGGTGCACGCCGCTAGGGGGGGTGCCACGCGGCAGTCAGCGTCGTTGGTTTCCATGCTCCCTCTGCCCCGGAACAGGTTACTTCCTGTTCCGGGGCAGGGGGAGCATGAAAACCAACGACGCTGACCACCAAGTGGCACCCCCCCAGCGGTGTGCACCCGGGGCGGACCGCCCCCACCTTGGTACGCCACTGGTTGTTGGACATGGATGGATGGAGGGGAGGGAAGTCAGGAAGGAGATGCGCATGGATGGAGGGGAGGGAAGAGAGGAGAAATGCTGGACATGGATGGAGTGGAGGGCAGGGAAGAGAGGAGAAATGTTGGACAAGGATGGAGGGAAAGAAAGATAAAGGAAGGAGATGCACACGGCTGGAGTGGAAGGGAGTGAGGAGAAATGCTTTATATGGATGGAGGGGAAATTGCTGAATTTAAGGGCTGGATTGGAACACTTTGAGGGCAGATGTTGAAACTGGAGAAAGGATAGGGACAGGACTACAGATGGTAGACAGGACGCATAAGGACACAGAAGGATGGTGGACATAGTGAGAGAAAAAAATATCAAATGGAAAGAAGACACTGGGAACAAAGCTAATAGAAAAACTAAATGCTCAGACAACAAAGGTGGGAAAATGTGGGATACAAATGCAATAAATAAAAATAAAATAGAAAACATTTTTTATTCAGAATTTATTAATTGGAATATGTCAGCTTTTGGAAATGTACATCTGTGATATTTTGCATGTAAGTTTCAATTTTTCTAGAGTTGCTGCATGCTGAGTCCGACTTCTTGAGGTAACTTTCCAGTTCAGTATTTTGCCTTCATATCTGTTGTGTCATGTGTTTTTCATGTGTGATCAAGATGCAGTATTCTGCTAGCGTGTAGTATTTGCAGCCCTTTTTGTTTTGTTTTACTAGGTTGTGTACTGATGTTTTAGAGCCCGGTGTAATTATAGTCCTGCCTTTCCACGCATAAGGTTGTAGCTCGTCATGTCCTTGGAATTAGTGCTGTTATGATTTGGTAAGGCTATGAGTGTGTTTTTGCACAAGTTTGTGTATAGTGTTTTGCAGTGGAGAGATTGAGTGTGGGGCTTACTGAGGTGGCACCAAAACATCAGAAAGGGTGTACAGCGTAAATCATGACACACTACCTCTTGAAGGATCTACATATGGTCGTTAATAAAAGGAGCTCATTGTGAACACTATCCACCCTAAAAGGGTGTTTTGTGGCTCTACATGAGAATTGTGATATTATGATCCCTTGTTTCATATTGTTGATGGTCTGCATTTTCCCTATGGGTGCTATATTGGTGTATTAGGGTCTGCCCAGTGTAATATTTATGGTACAGTAAGGTTCTGAGTGTGTTTTTGCACAAAGTTGTGCATAGTGTTTTGCAGTTGAGCAACTGTGGTTAGTATATGCTTTGAGCAACCACTTTATTCTTTGACATATGATACATATCTAATATCTAAATTTAATAAAGGTATTAACTATGACTATTTTATTTTTACTTTTTTTTTCTGTGTGTTGTCAGACAATTATGGAGGTAAGCTCCACCCATGGCCCCACCCCTAACCCCACCCCCCTTTAGCCTCCCAAAACAGTTGGGCCACCGACCGCCTATGGGCCTATAATTTTGTACTAATTGGGGGATCTTTGTTGGGTTTGGGTATCACTGTAATGACTGCTTCAGTGAATCTACTGGTACAAGTATTTGAGGGGTCAAGATCATTGAATAGTGGAATTAGAAACGTAGAAAGGGAGTTTTGAAAGATTTTATAAAATTCAATAGCGATGCCTTCTGGACCAGGTGCTTTGTGCGAGGGAAGATCTTTGAGTGCTTGTTCTTGCAGATCATATGCTTTAGACAAAGTTTTATTATCCAGTTCGGACCATTGTGGATGCTTAAGATTAGCAAGGAAATTTTTGATTTTTACAGGATCTTTGTCTGCCTCAGATATATATAACGTGTTGTAGAATTGATGAAAGGATTTCAGTATATCAGTTGGCGATGTGACTATTTTGTTTTTATTGTTTTTTAATAGAAGGGATTTGAACTACACATACTTCTCTTCACCCCACAATAGCTTTTCTAGGATTGACTATTTCCTAATATCCTCTTCTCTGCTATCACTAGTCTTAGAGACTAATATACACCCGATGGTTATATCAGATCATGCCCCTATCACATTAAGTTTATATTCCTCTCATTGTCTAAGCAATAAGTCTCCTCTGTGGCATATGAATGCTAACCTATAACCTTAATTTTTCACTCTAAGACTTAAATGTAAAATTGAAAAACAACTTTGAAAAACAGAGTGTCTGGAGAATCACAAACCAGGAACAAAAAATCTTTAAACTCAGCTTTTCAACGGAAGTGCTATACAGCATCAATCCCGATGTGGCTCTTGGTTTTGTAAAACCCGGATGTGTTCCAATCTTCAGACCACTCTAGTATTCAATTGGACATATGTATCTTATGTTGTTCATTTTAAGTCCAACATATACAACCACGCTTTCTCGATTTCTCAACAGTTATAGGAATTCCTCTGTTTCGCTACTTCATCAGGAGAAATTCAAAATAACAAATAACTGTTTTTCTTTTTAGTCAATGCGAATACACGGCTCAAAATGGCAACTGTTTAAATAGGACGCCTTCAGATCTGACTCCTCCCTGTAATGACGTCATCTCAAATCAATCCAATAGATTGGAAACCAAGTTTTATCAATAAAAAGCTTCCCATTCTAACTGATCATTCAGTCCCTTAGGGAAAACTGTTTGGAGACGATAGATCCATCTTTGTTCTTTTTGATGTAGAACTTGTGAAATGTCTCCTCTCCTACCATTCTCTACCAATTGTTCTATTATCATACAACGTAATTGATTAAATGTATAACCTTTCGGAAGGTGGAGGAGCCAATGAAGTTAGCCACTTCAGTTGGTGTCCTAAATAGATGGTACCCTGGGCTTATGAGGCTATATTAATTAGAAATAAAGTGATCCTAGATATGTGTGCCAAATCAATAACCTAGATTCAGAGCATATGATGACTTATTAGTTACACATTACACTGTAAAATTTAATCAACATATGGTGATATTTAAGCAAAATTGTCCATTCATATCATGCAAGTCATTATGTATCGCTATGTATCAAATCCTCCTATTATCGGACCACAACTGCCCTCAGATGGAAAAAAGGTTTGTTTTACTTTGGTCAATATGCACACATTTGATATCAGTTGCATGCAAATCAAAATCTCCTTTTGTAACACAATTTCACAGTTTCGTCCAGCAAAAGGCAGTTGTAAAAAAATCTTTACTCTTCCATGAAATGGCTCAATTTGCTCCCGTTCTACTGGTATCAAGCATTGTAGGAGAGCGTCACTCAGTCCATCTAAAGTTAAACATATTCCTAAACGTTCCTCAGCTCCTCTATGCATGACCGCATTTCATGGTACTTCTTCAGGAGGAACTACTTCCTGTATACTCTGTAATAACCCAACAAAGAATACCATAGCCACAACAAACTCATCTATTAACAACTCAATAATACCTTCTTTTTATCATACATTTTCTTAATACTATTTACGGCTGCTTACCAGCGGGACTAACGTCCAGCTAGAATCCCGGATTTCCATTCCTTAGGCTTCATGCCCGCACATTCTACTTCCGGGGTTATATACCCAACCTCAAAATGGCACCACCCTACACTTAAGGGGAAATACACTCTAACCCCACTCTACCTACATGTTTAGTCCATCCGGGGACACTGTGCACAAAGAAAAAATAAATCGCTGCTCATCACGCATCACCTAGATAGGATTTTAGATAGTGCTGGGGAGGAACCGGCTGTCTTGGTACATGTGGGTACCAATGACATAGGAAAATGTGAGAGAGAGGTTCTGGAAGCCAAATTTAGGCTCTTAGGTAGAAAGTTCACATCCATAGCCTCTAGGGTAGCATTTTCTGAAATGCTATCTGTTCCACACGCAGGGCCCAAGAGACAGGCAGAGCTCTGGAAATGCATGGATGAGACGATGGTGCAGGAAGGAGGGTTTTAGATTTGTTAGGAACTGGGCAACATTCTGGGGAAGGGGGAGCCTATTCTGAAAGGATAGGCTCCACCTTAACCAGGGTGGGACCAGGCTGCTGGCGTCGGCAATTAAAAAGGAGATAGAGCAGCTTTTAAACTAGAAATGGGGGGAAGGCCGACAGTCGCTCAAAAGCGCATGGTTCGGGATAAGGTATCTTTCAAAGATATCACCAAAACAGGGAAGATAGGGTATCCTGATAGTGAGGTTGCAAAAGAGACCGTAGTAGATCAGGTGTCCTTAAATAAAAATAAAAATCGGGAGGTCACGTGATGCAGTTGGGGCAGTAACAACACTTTTGTGCTGCTCCGCGAACCCTGCTCGCTCCTGGCGCTATATGATTTGATTTTACCTCAAAAATACTGACCCGGTCCCGTTGGAGTGTTGCAGAAGGTGCATGGAACAATACCTCGTTCCTATGCCTCGTTCCTATGCCGCTCGGAAGCACAAGAAAGAGCTCCAAAAACGAAAAAGAAAAGCTCCCCGTGGCGAGTGGCGAATCCAAGATGGCGGCCGTGTCGCCGCAAAGTGAAGCTGAATTTACTGCCCGACAACTTGCACAGTTAGTAGCAGCGGTGGGCACCGCATTAGAACCCCGATTTATCGCATTGGAGGGGCAGCTGGAGAAGCTAGATGGCCGGCTGGCAGAGATTACAAGCAGAACCACGGAGGTTGAAAAGAGGGTCTCTGAGCTGGAAGAGACCTGGCAACAGCATGAACCTGAACTCTCCACCCTCAAAAAACAACTGACTGCCCAAGCAGAGAAGATAGATGAACTAGAAAACAGAGCTAGACGTTGTAACCTCAGACTGGTGGGCCTGCCTGAAACAATCCCTGATAAAAACCTGGGCACACTGCTTGAAGAATGGCTTTCTAAAGAATTTGCTATATCGGATAGCAGGGGCCCCTTATGCATTGAAAGGGCACACAGGCTGGGGAAGCCACAACAGAATGGATCAAGACCCAGAGTGGTAATCATCAAGGTCCACAATTATATTCATAAAGAGGAGATCCTACAGGGGTTCCGCCAGAAAAGAGATTCTCTAACCTATGCGGGCGCCCAGATCCGTATATTTCAAGATTATTCAGCCAGTGTGCAAGAGAGAAGATGGAAATTCCACCCGATCTGTACAACTTTGATTGGAAAAAATGTTAGATTTATGCTACTTTATCCTGCCACATTAAAAATCATGAAAGACGGGAAATGGGTTTCCTTTACATCAGAACAATCAGCATCGCAATATATCAATCGTGAGCTACAAGGACAAGAAGCACCGCCCTGATCTGGTTTCGGATGTATTGTGGTGAGCAAAACTTGTGACTGACAGGACTATCCTGACGGGATAAACAATATTGCAAAGATCTTGTATATTGAGGTTATAATTTACAAAGTTTAATTGTAATGAAGAGGGGCCTGGGGGGGAGCAGGGGACCGGCATGCTGTGACTCCGCCTAGATGGGGAATTTCCTCTCAAGGCATTTTTGGGCACAAGGGAAGGGGGAAAGAGGGGTGGGCTTAGGGAGAGGGGGAGGGAGGGGGTGGAGGAGGATGGGAGGGGGGAGATAGGAGTGGGGATAGGTAGTGGAGTAGAGGGGAGGTTCATAAAGATATCTGTTCTCGCGCAGGAAGTGTCGGGGCGAACTATGTTCTTCCACATATAATACCACATACCCTCTGGGGGGGGGCTGGGCTCCCGGGGGGGTTACTCTGATGATATTCGCAATAGTACCAATGAGATAGAGAAGAGATTAGTAGATCTGGAATAAAGATCTTATCATGCAATGTATCGGGCATCACATCACCCGTAAAATGCTATAAAATCCTGACCCAGATAAAGCGACAGGGTATAGATATTGCCTGCCTGCAGGAAACAAAATTGACATAGAACATGGGAAACTCTGCCAGCAATGGGTGGGCGAAAGCCACTTCTCCTCTTCGGGTAACAGAAAAAGTGGGGTCGTAATACTTATCCATAAGGGACTACCTTGCATAACCAAATTAGTCTACAAAGACACTGAAGGACGCATTGTGCTCTTACAGATAAATTACCAAGGGCAGAAGTTTTATGTCTGCGCAATATATGCCCCAAACTCTTATAGTCCTAGTTTTTTTCAGGCCTTCGTAGCATTAGGGCTGCAATATACTGATGCTCCCTGGATATGGGCGGGAGACTTTAACCAGGTACAAGACCCGAGTTTGGATAGATCCTCACCCACAGCCATCCCAGGGGCAGGGAAAGGGAAAGGGATATCAGTACTCTGCAAACATCTCCAACTAATTGATCCGTGGCGTACCCTCCACCCTACCACAAAGGGTTACACGCACCAATCTAAAGTCCACCTCTCCGGGTCCAGAATTGATTACATATTAATATCACAATCCTGGTTTTTTAAAGTCCAGAGGGCCGTTATCGGTCCCATGGAGATTTCGGACCACAATATGATCTGGGTGGAACTTGACGTAGGAAGGGGTGGTGGAGGGGGGTGGCCAATGGAGATTTCCCACATATCTGTACCATGATAAACAACTATTAACTTACTTGCAAGAGAAGTGGCAATTATATGAAGATATGAACCTGGCATCATTTGACTCGCCCATGACATATTGGGAAGCTTCCAAGGTGGTTATGAGGGGGGAAGTGATAGCGTTCCAGTGTGCTAGGAAAAAGAGACTAGCAGCTAGAATACTGCGATTAGAGACGACATACACGAAAGCAAAGAGGAAATATTTAAATGACCCTACAATAATTAATAGAGACTCAATGTCAGCAGCTTTAGTAGCATTAAACTCCCTTATACACGAACAAGCCATGAGACAACTAGTGGCGCGGCGTTTAAATTTTCAGCGATTTGGGAATAAATCTGGGAAACTGTTGGCAAAGGTGGCAAAAGCAACTACCGCACAACGGTTTATCCCAGTAATTGAGAACTCCAGGGGGGACAAGCTTACCCAACTACAAGATATAGTAGATACATTCTATGAGCACTTTATGCAGATGTATACCCTCAGAGACAGGGCTCAGGGCCCCCTGACTAAAGATTATTTGGAGGATGCAAAAATGCCACAATTGTCAGAGGAGGCCCGCCAAATATTGTCCGCACCACTACAGATACAGGAAGTACTTAAAGTAATAAAAGCCTTACAATTAGGCTCGGCACCAGGATTAGACAGCTTCTCCAATGAATATTATAAACTGCTGACACCACAGCTGTGCAGAGCCCTGGTGGATTATTTAGACGCAGTAGTGGCGAGGGGATTTTTTTCACCCAGAAAGAACGAGGCGTTGATTACATTAATTCCCAAGCCGGGTAAACCCAAAGACCAAGTAGAATCTTACAGACCTATCTCCCTAATTAATGTCGATGTTAAGATCCTGTCTCGAGTACTAGTAAATAGATTGATGCCCTATATACCAGAGTTGATCGGAGAACACCAGGTAGGATTTGTTAAGGGTCGACAGGTGGTTAAGCAGGTACGGAAAGCCCTCTTGGCAGTAGCGTATGGGCAAGCTACGGGAGAACCCCTCCTATTGGTCAGTTTAGACGCAGCCAAGGCCTTTGACAAAGTTAATTGGGACTATCTGTTTCAGGTGCTTGAATACACTGGATTGGGCGGATGGTTTTTAGAGGCTACACGGGCATTATACAAGAATACCACAGCACAAATACTGATAAACGGCGCCAGATCTATGCCATTTCGAGTAGAACGTGGCACTAGGCAGGGCTGCCCATTGTCTCCCCTGCTGTTCCTCCTATATTTAGAACCACTTTTGCGCACAATGATGCTGGACCCAGATATAAAGGGAGTCACACTACACGGGAATTTAATAAAAACGCTGGCCTTTGCTGACGATATGTTTCTCACCCTTACCCAACCGAAGACTTCAGTCCAACACTTACTAGAAGTCATAGACGAATTCGGATTTTATTCGGGCTTGCAATTAAACTTACAGAAGTCACTGGCCCTCCCGATACAAGAAGCAGTGCAGAGGGAGTGGGAAGGCCTGTTCCCCTTTCAATGGGCTGTAGGGACACTTAAATACTTAGGGGTCTATATTCCGAGGGATCTAACAAATTTGTATAAAGAAAATATGGACCCCTTGAAGAAACACACAAAGGAGGCTTTGCAGGGATGGAAATTAGGGATGCAAACAAACTGGGCAACACATTAATAATGGGTGATTTCAATTACCCCGATATTGACTGGGTAAATGTAACATCGGGGCACGCTAGGGAGGTAAAATTCCTTAATGAAATCAAGGACAGCTTTATGGAGCAGCTGGTACAAGAGCCGATGAGAGAAGGAAAAATTCTAGACCTAGTCCTTAGTGGAGCGCATGATCTGGTGCGGGAGGTAATGGTGCTGGGGCCACTTGATAACAGTGATCATAATATGATCGGATTTGATATTAGCTTTGAAGTAAGTATACATAGGAAATCAAGTATGTTAGCGTTTAACTTTGAAAAAGGAGACTATGATAAAATGAGAAGAATGGTGAAAAAAAAACTTAAAGGAGTGACTGCGAGGGTCAAAAATTTACATCAGGCTTGGATGCTGTTCAAAAAACACCATCCTGGAAGCCCAAGCCAAATATATTCCACGTATTAAAAAAGGAGGACGGAAGACCAAACGACAGCCCGCCGGTTAAAAACTGAGGTGAAGGAAGTTATTAGAGCTAAAAGAAAATCCTTCAGAAAATGGAAGAAGGAACAGACTGAAAATAATAAGAAACAGCATAAGGAATGTCAAGTCTAATGCAAAGTGCTGATAAGGAAGGCTAAGAGGGACTTCGAAAAAAAGATTGCATTGGAGGGAAAAACACATAGTAAAAGTTTTTTTTAGGTATATTAAAAGCAGGAAGCCAGCAAAAGAATCGGTTGGACCGCTAGATGACCAAGGAGTAAAAGGGGCGATCAGGGAAGACAAAGCCGTAGCTGAGAGATTAAATTAATTCTTTGCTTCGGTCTTCATCGAGGAAGATTTGGGTGGGATACCAGTGCCGGAAATGGTATTCGAAGCTGACGAGTCGGAGAAACTTAATAAATTGTCTGTAAACCTGGAGGATGTAATGGGGCAGTTCTACAAACTGAAGAGTACCAAATCTCCTGAATGGATGGTATTCATCCCAGAGTACTGATAGAACTGAAAAATGAGCTTGCGGAGCTATTGTTAGAAATATGTAATTTATCCTTAAAATCAAGCGTGGAACCGGAAGACTGAAGGGTGGCCAATGTAATGCCGATTTTTAAAAAAGGTTCCAGAGGAGATCCGGGAAATTATAGACCGGTGAGTCTGACGGTGTTGGGCAAAATGTTAGAGACTATTATTAAGAACAAAATTACAGAGCATATTCAAAAGCATGGATTAATGAGACAAAGTCAACATGGATTTAGTGAAGGGAAATCTTGCCTCACCAATCTACTACATTTCTTTGAAGAGGTGAACAAACGTGGATAAAGGTGAGCTGGTTGATATTGTGTATCTGGATTTTCAGAAGGTGTTTGACAAAGTACCTCATGAAAGACTCCAGAGGAAAAGATAAAAAACAGAGAGTAGGGTTAAATGGTCAGTATTCTCAATGGAGAAGGGTAGTTAGTGGGGTTCCTTCAGGGGTCTGTGCTGGGACCGCTGCTTTTTAACATATTTATAAATGACCTAGAGATGGGAGTTAATTGTGAGGTAATTAAATTTGCTGATGACACAAAGTTATTCAAAGTCGTTAAATCGAGGTAGGATTGTGAAAAATTACAAGAGGACCTTATGAGACTGGGCGTCTAAATGGCAGATGACATTTAATGTGAGCAAGTGCGAAGTGATGCATGTGGGAAAGAGGAACTCGAATTATAGCTACGTCATGCAAGGTTCCACTTTAGGAGTCAAGGACCAAGAAAGGGATCTAGGTGTCGTCGTTGATGATACGTTGAAACCTTCTGCTCAGTGTGCTGCTGTGGCTAAGAAAGCAAATAGAATGTTAGGTATTATTAGGAAAGGAATGGAAAACAAAATGAGGATGTTATAATGCCTTTGTATCACTCCATGGTGCGACTGCACCTCGAATATTGTGTTCAATTCTGGTCACTGCATCTGAAAAAAAGATATGGTGGAATTAGAAAAGGTGCAGAGAAGGGTGACGAAAATAATAAGGGGATGGGACGACTTCCCTATGAGGAAAGGCTAAAGGCTCTTCAGCTGGGAGAAAAGGTGGCTGAGGGGAAATATGATAGAGGTCTATAAAATAATGAGTGAAGTTTAACAGGTAGATGTGAAGCGTCTGTTTACGCTTTCCATGTGATGAAGCTACAATGTAGTAAATTTAAAAAGAATCGGAGAAAAGCTTTCTTCACTCAACGTGTAATTAAACTCTGGAATTCGTTGCTAGAGAATGTGGTAAAGGCGGTTAGCTTAGCGGAGTTTTAAAAAGGTTTGGCCAGCTTCCTAAAGGAAAAGTCCAAAGACCGTTATTAAATGGACTTGGGGAAAATCCAATATTTCTGGGGAGGATCATCTGAGACAGAACCATACATCATGAAAGCTGGAGAGATAGAGACAGAGATAGAGTTCTTGGTAAGCAACCATAAATAGTATTAAGAAAATGTATGATAAAAAGAAGGTATTATTGAGTTGTTAATGTGAGCAATTTGTTACAAAGACTAACCACCTTATAATCGAAAGAGAAAAACGCCCATATTCCAACCTAAATCGGGAGATGGACTTCTTTCTCTTGCGGGCGCCCAAATCGGTATAATCGAAAGCCGATTTTGGGCATCTTCAACTGCACTCCGTCGCAGGAACGAAGAAAGTTGACGGGGGTGTGTCGGAGGCGTGGCGAAGGCGGAACTGGGGCGTGGTTATCGGCAGAGGAGAGATGGGCGTCTTTAGCTGATAATCGGAAAAAAAGGCGTTCTTACCGCAATTTTGGGTCACTTTTTTTGGACCCTTATTTTTCACGAACAAGTCCCAAAAAAGTGCCCCAACTGACCAGATGACCACTGGAGGGAATCGAGGATCACCTGCCCTGACTCCCCCAGTGGTCACTAACCCCCTCCCACCAAAAAACCCCCACTTTAAAAACTTTTTTTGCCAGCCTGTATGCCAGCCTCAAATTCCGTACCCACCTCCATGACAGCAGAATGTGTTCTATCCTCTGACAGCCTTTCCCTGGTTCTGATGTGGGTCTCGGGTGAGTGTGACACCTTTTCTGTTAAGGGCACTGCAGAGTTACATCAGCAATGCATTGTAGTGGGTGTAGGGTATTGGGCTCCGTGATTCCATTAGCTTGTGTTAAATGCTCACGATGTTGGTAGTTGGTAGGCTCTACTCCCATGGTGCTTTTCCCTCTGCTTACTGGGTCAGAGTGTGCCCTGTTTTGTTTCCGGTAGTCCATGAGGTAGTGGCCATTTTTGTACGCCAGTTTTAGATCCTGTTCATGTGTTAGCCACGTTATAGCACTTAGTTCTTACCTTGAATGTTGCTGAAAGAGGGCATTGTACACCATTCTGCCAGCTCGGACCTATTGCTAATCTTAGTACCAGCGAGACTCGTTGCCAGTGGGGCAGAACCTCTGATCTGCAGTTAACTGTGAGTAAACGTGCTTATTCAAATAAAGGACGTTTTCAGCGAGATTAGTCTTCAGGTGTCAACTGGTGTGCCAAGGTTATACAGCAGCAACAAGCCCTGTCCCTGGAGCACTTTTAGTGGGTACTGCAGTGCACTTCAGGCAGGCAGACTCAGGCCCATCCCCCACCCCCACCTGTAACACTTGTGGTCATAAATGGGAGGCCTCTGAAACCCACTGTACCCACATGTAGTTGCCCCTTCACCCCTAAGAGCTATGGCAGTGTTGTACATTTGTCCCTCCCACGACCTAATGGCTTGGATTAGGACGTTTCTGAGCTGGACATTTTTATTTTCCATTATCGCAAAAAAAAACAACAACGCCCAGCTCAGAAAGGACCAAATCCATGGCATTTGGTCTGTCCAAACCGTATTTTCAAAACAAAAGATGGACGCCCATTTTTTTCGAAAATACAGTCTGTCCTGCTTCTTCACGTACCCGTTTTCGGACATAGACGCCCATGGAGATGGGCGTTCGCATTCAATTATGCCCCTCTATGTAAGCAGGATTGAGCTTTGTTCAGACATAAAAGGGTGTGTATCTATGTCGGTGTGTGTTTTGTTACAATAAATAGAATTTGGATATATGTATTGTTGGTCTGGAGTACATTAAGTAAGTGATTTATATAGGAGTTCTCTTGTTCTATTAACATATCCCCTGTATTTAAATAGAGTTAAAATTTAATGCCAAGAAATGTAGAGTGATGCAGTTGGGGTGCAGAAACCTATTCAGTCTATGCCCTGATCGTGACTGAATAGATAGGGATGGGCTTGAGTGTAAATTTTAAGGGGCTTCGATGTTAGCTTCAGAACTTTTAGTACAAGAAGAGTGCTGGGCAGACTTATACGGTCTGTGCCCTGAGAATAAGTACATAATGCCACACTGGGAAAAGACCAAGGGTCCATCGAGCCCAGCATCCTGTCCACGACAGCGGCCAATCCAGGCCAAGGGCACCTGGCAAGCTTCCCAAACGTACAAACATTCTATACATGTTATTCCTGAAATTGTGGATTTTTCCCAAGTCCATTTAGTAGCAGTTTATAGACTTGTCCGTTAGGAAACCGTCTAACCCCTTTTTAAACTCTGCCAAGCTAACCGCCTTCACCACGTTCTCCGGCAACGAATTCCAGAGTTTAATTACGCGTTGGGTGAAGAAACATTTTCTACGATTTGTCTTAAATTTATTACACTGTAGTTTCATCGCATGCCCCCTAGTCCTTCACATCCACCTGTTCCACTCCACTCAGCCGTCTCTTCTCCAAGCTGAAAAGCCCTAGCCTCCTTAGTCTTTCTTCATAGTATAGCATATCAAGTAAAATGATTTTATCTTGTTGGGCAGACTGGATGGACCGTACAAGTCTTTGTCTGCCGTCAATTACTATGTTATCTTTCCACATGTTTTGTGAATGGTGTCGGGTTTTTTTCTTTGAGCCTTTGCTTTCTTTCCAATAGATGGTTAAATGTAGTCTGAAGAGGTCAGACCAGAGGGATTCATCCCATCTGTGGTCTCCTAGTTTGAAATCTTGGTTTGGGGAGAATCTTAATGTTACTAGATCTAAGGATTGGCCTTGTGTGTGGGTTGAAGTTGCTAGTATCGTTTATCGTTTATTTATTCACTATACCATCATAGCATAGCAAATCAGAACAGTTTATATCTTATAATTATTCAGGTACTTGTAGGTAGTGGAGGTCCCAAAGTTGGAGGAATTCTTTGCAGTCTCTGGTGTGGACTTCTCTTTTTTTCTAAGTGTAGGTTGATATTGCCTATCAGTAGTATGTTTAGGTGATGCGTAGAGTTCAGACGAAGTCCATGAATTTGGTCTGGGATCTGTTCATTTTCCCAGTGATCTGTAGACAAGGATGCAGCAAAAGTTGCTCTTGCAGGGTATCGCTGTGGATTCTGAGGGTAATTATTTCCAAATGAGGGGTTATCAACTCTGATATAGATTCCACTTGGAAGAAGAACCTGTACATCAATGCTATTCCCCCTCCTTTTTTCTTTTCTCCGGTCTAGTGCATGATCTTATAGCCTGGTAGGCATAGCTCGTTGATGGTTGGGTCTTCTTTGGAGTGGAGCTAAGATTCAGTAATAAATACCAGTCCTAGATTCTTCTCCTCTATCAAGTTTCTCGACAACAGAATGGCTTCCATTTGGCAATGGAGGAGTGAGGATGGAGGTCCGCGAGCTCCAGCTTTACCTGCTCTAATCTGCACCTGATTCTCCGCTCCAGTGTTCTTTTGCTTTGAGCATACAACTATTATTATTCCATCACTTCCTATACTTGGTCTTGGAGAGATTTCTGAAGCAGGATGGCTGCCAGAGCTGCAAAAAAAGACCAAGAGAAAACCCAGACTTGAGGCGAAAATGGCGAAGAGTGTACCTCTGTCTCCCTCCCCAAGCTCCACATGGGCCGCTGAGATAATTTCAGAGGTGAGAGCAGCCATGGAATCATCTGTGGACAAACAATTCCAGCGTATCTTGGATAAATTAGATAGTATGGAAGCTAATTTTACTAACCTCTCCAAAGATGTGCAGGCACTGCAACACCGTGTGAGCAATGTTGAAAACTCGTTGTAGGCTTTAGAAGATCGTTGCCCTCAAGTGGATACTCGACTCTGCAGCCTAAGCTCGATGAGCTACAAAATCATTCATGAAGGAATAATCTTTGCCTGCCGCAATCGGATTTGCATCTATTCCTGGCGAAGTGGCTGGTAGACACTCTTTCTTTGCCATGTGCTAATGGCCCTTTGCTCATTGGCTGGGTCAGTGGCAGGAGGCCTCAGCATGCCCATGAGTGGTCACTTTAAACTATTTAATTATATTCACAAGGTGGATATCCTCCGGGCGCTGTGGGATGGAAAGCAGTTAATGTGTGAGGACAAAACTATTCTTTTGTTTCCAGGATTACTTGCCAGAGGTCTCTGCAGCATGGAAGATCTTTGCTCCTCTCTGCATTGATTTAGTTAAGAGCCATGTTCGATTCACTTTGGCTTACCCAGCCAAACTGAGAATTTTTATAATGGGGCAACTCATGCATTTACCTCGGTGGCAGAAGCCTCTAAATTTGTGACTAGCCTACCATCTTCTTCTCCTTGTTGAACTTACACAAGGTACTGCTAAGTTGGTTATTCTTGGAAGGGAAACACTAAAGTAGGTAACGACAAAAGTTCCAGTCATCATTATTATTGTTCAAGTTATCTGAGGTGGTAAACGGCATGGAGATTGCTTCGGATTACAGTGATTGCTTACATATATATGTTCTTCATATATGCTTATCACATGGCTCTTTCTGTAAACTTGGTATTTTTGATGTTTTATGAGGCAGCAGGGTCATGATGATTATATTGTTCCAACGTATATACACAGAGATGCTGATTGTGGGAGGGAGCAGAGATTGGAACTATACTTTATGTAATCTTGTATGCAGGGGTGTTACAGCTCACATGTTTAGGACACCAGTGGGTGGTTTGTATTTTTATTAGAATAGGGGGGTGTTCTGGTGGGGTTCAGGGTGTTTTTTCCCCTGCCTCTCAGGATGTCAGGCTCTATATCTTGTGGCAGTCATGGGGTGACTTGGGGCTGGGGGTCGCTTCATGTGGAGGCTTTATTGTTTGCTATAAGTGTGACCTCTTATGAGTCCTTTAAAATTTTCATCTTGGAATGTTAGGGGGGGTGACCTCTCCAATTAAGAGGCAAAATATTTTACAGTTCCTTCATCATCATAAAATTGATGTGGCTTTCTTACATAAAACCCATCTGGCCTCTTTTGAACATCACAAGTTTCGGAAGTGGTGGATGGGTTCCCTGGTTGAATCCCCAGCAGTTCAGAAGAAGACAGGAGTTCTTATCCTGTTCATGAAATCCTTGGACCTGCACATACATTCTGTCATCCAGGAACTTGAGGGCCACTTTGTGGGGGCTCGAGTGACTCTTAATAAGCACCCAATGACTGTGTAATGTGTATGCATCCCAACTCATATGATAAAAGATTTTTCTCTGACTTGATTAATGCTTTATTACCATATGCTGCCCAAGATATTGTTAGAGGGGGGAGGATTTTGATTTGGTGTATGATCCTGTTCAGGACTGCTCCTATCCTTTACCCTCCCCGGGGGTTGCCCCTGTTATATAATACTTTGGATATGGTGGATTCCTTTTCATGCAGGAGAACAAGATTACACGCATCTCTCTAGAGCTCATGCCACATAATTGAGAATTGACTCCTTTTAGTGTCTCGCTCTTTTTTCAAATATTTGTCTGCCTCTGAGATTGGCACATATGGTATCTCAGATCATGCCTTGATATGGGTGACGTTTAACCTGCCAGCTGGGGTTGGAGAGCCATAGCAGTGGTGATTTCTGCTTGAACTGTATTGGGACCCCGCATTTCATACCTTTTGATACATAAATGGAAAGTTATGCTCAATACAATGCAGCCATGTGACACAACCTCTTCTTTATTGGGACATGGCTAAGGCCATGCTCAGAGGGGAAATCATTGCATTTGCAGCCCATCAAAGGGCAATGCGGGACAAAGAAATATTAAGCTTAGAAAAACAGGTGATTCATGAGAGGATAGAGAGGAAACCTCCTGGCATCGCAAACGGATCTTAATATGTTGTTACACCAGAGGGCTGTTAAATATTTAGCATAATTTAAATATCAGTTGTATTTACATAGGAGCAAGAGCAGTAAAATACTGTCCCATTTGATAACAACACGTAGGGGTCCCTCCAAGGTGTTACAGCTAAATGATGCTATGGGGCGTAAGACTTCTTCTGATGAAGTTATTAATGCTATATTCATGCTGGAGTGGCCTAGTGGTTAGAACATAGGTCTTGGCATCCAGTAGGTGCCTGGTTCAAATCCCACTTCCGCTCCTTGTGATCATGGGCAAGTCACTTAACCCTCCATTGCCTCAGGACTGGAAGAGGTATGAGCAAAATCCAAATACGTAGACAATATAAGGTTACCCAGAGTTACTTCCTCTCAGAAGGAGATTTTAAATGCTGCTTTCACAGGGGATGAATCGGCTCTGGCCTTGGAGGGCTGCACTCTTTATAAAGCACCAGGTTCAGATGGCTTTAGAGCTGAGTTTTACATGATCGTGTTAGATTGCATTGGCCCATTATTATTACAGATGTGTACATATACTGTACAGCACCAGGCCTTACTAGATTCACATAACACAGCACAAATCATAGTACCGCCTGGTGAGGATGCTTCCACATTTAGTGGAGGACTCTCAAGAGGGCTTTCTACGGGGCCGGTCGGCAATTAAAAATATATGTAAGATTTTGGCATCCTTGGATTTAGCCCATATTTGAAACACCCTTCTATTCTTGTCAGCTTTGATGCAAAGTCCTTAGATCAGGTTTACTGGTACTTCTTATTTAAGGTGCTACAAACATGGTATTTCAGGGTTATTTTGGAGGCTGTGTGAGTTTTATATTTCATAAGAGTAGCCATACGGGGTCAGACCAATGGTCCATCTAGCCCAGTATCCTATTTTCTAAACAGTGGCCAAGCCAGGTCACAAGTACCTGGCAGAAACCCAAATCGTGGCAACATTCCATACTACAACTCCCAGGGCATGCAGTTCCTTCCCCATGTCTGTCTCAATAGCAGACTATGGACTTTTCCTCCAGGAATTTGTCCAAATCTTTTTCAAATCCAGATATTCTAACCCTGTTACCACATCCTCCATCACAGAGTTCCAGAGCTTAACTATTCGTTGAGTGAAAAAATATTTCCTCCTATTTGTTTTTAAAATATTTCCATCTAACTTCCTCAAGTGTACCCTAGTCTTTGTACTTTCGGAATGAGTAAAAGTCAATTTACTTCTACTTGTTCTACACCACTCAGGATTTTGTAGACCTCAATCATATCTCCCCTCATCTGTCTCTTTTCCAAGCTGAACAGCCCTAACCTCTTTAGCTTTTCCTCATATGAGAGGAGTTCCAACCCCTTCATCATTTTGGTCGCTCTTCTTTGAACCTTTTCTAATTCCGCTATATCTTTTTTTGAGATCTGGTGACCAGAACTAAACGTAATACTCAAGGTGTGGACACACCATGTAGTGATACAAAGGCAATATAGCAGGGGCGTAGCTACGGGTGGGCCTGGCTGGGCCCAGGCCCACCCAATTTCAGCCCAGGCCCGCCCAGCGCCAGCCCCAGCACCCATTGCCGGCCACTGCTGCTTTTCCTGTTGAGCAGCAGGGCTGGCGCTACAAAAAGAAGAAGCGCTAACTAACGGCGCTAAGGACGAAAAATGTTTTTAAAAAAAAGCGCGGCACCGGCAGGCACTGTCTAGGCAGCCTTGAGGCATTGGCTGCTGGCTCGCAGGCTCCTCCCGTCTCCTACGTCACTGCCCCTGCGTCGCTCCAGACTGGAGACTGGAAGGATGGGGAGAGAAAGAAGAGAGCTGCTGGATGGAAAAGGAGAGTAGTGAAAGACTGGAGAATAAGAGGAAGGGGCATGGGGAGAACAAGGGTGAGAAAAAGATGAAAAGCCATAAGTAGATGAAGGAAATTAAAGAATGGATAGTAAGAATGAATTAAATCAGGACAGAGAGAGAGAGAGAGAGGCAGAAAAATATTGAAGAAAGCAAAGAAAAAGGAGAAAAAAATGAGAAATGGCCAGGAAACCGTGGCAGAAGAGTTAAGCGAAAACGAAGGAAAGCAGAATCTAGAGACTGGGAGCGACACAATGAGAAAAAGTAAATGGCCATACAAGAAAGGTAAGAAAATAATTTTATTTTAATTTAGGATAAAGTAATATGGTACCTGTGTTAATGAAGTTTCAGAGACCAATACTTCCTTCCTTAGGTCAGGCGAGGATACCGTAACAGCATTATACTGACCTGAGGCAGGAGGTTTTGGCCTCTGAAAGCTCACTGAAAAGGGTGTTAGGCTATTAAATAAATTTTCTGAAATCTGATGCACTGAAAAGCAGCACTTTACCCTGTGTGACAAATGCATCTGATTAGCGTGACTAAATTTTGCTGGGGGAGGGGGGTAGAGAGAAAATTTTGTGCCCACCCACTTTGGGTTCAGGCCCATTCAAAATTGGCAGTCTGGCTACGCCACTGCAATATAGTATTTTTGGTCTTATCACTATCCCTTTCCTAATAATTCCTAGCATCCTGTTTGCTTTTTTGGCCGCTGCCGCACACTGAGCAGAAGATTTCAGCGTATTATCTACGACACCCAGATCTTTTTCTTGCGTGCTGACCCCCAAGGTGGCCTTGTAGCATCAGGTAACTATGATTTGGATTATTCTTTCCAATGTACATCACCTTGCATTTGTCCACATTAAATTTCATCTGCCATTTGGATGCCCAGTCTTCCAATTCCCTAAAGTCTTCCTAAAATATTTCACAGTCCTCATGTGTTTTAACAACTTTGAATAGTTTTATATCATCTGAAAATTTAATCACCTCACTTATCATTCTGATTTCCATATCATTTATAAATATATTAAATAGCACCGGTCCCAGTACAGATCCCTGCGGCACTCCACTGTTCACCCTCCTCAAGTGAGAGAAATGACCATTTAAACCCTACCCTCTGTTTTCTTTCCAATAACCAATTCCTAATCCACACCAGAACCTTGCCTCCTATCCCATGACTCTTTAATTTTCTCAGGAGTCTCTCATGAGAAACATTATTAAAAGCTTTCTGAAACTCTAGATACACTACAACTAGCTCACCTTTGCCCACGTTTATTTATGCTTTCAAAGAAATGAAGCAAATTGGTGAGGGAAGACTTCCCTTGGCTGAACCCATGCTGACTCTGTCCCATTAAACCATGTTTCTCTATGTGTTCTGCAATTTTATTCTTTATAATAGTTTACACTATTTTGCCAGCACTGACATCAGGCTTACCAGTCTTTAATTTTCCGGATCGCCCTTAGAACCCTTTTTAAAAGTCGGTGTCACATTGGGCACCCTCCAATCTTCAGGTACTATGAACGATTTTAATGACAGGTTACATATTACTAACAGCAGATCAGCAATTTCATGCTTGAGTTCTTTGAGCATCCTTGCAGGTATTCCATCCGAGGTGATTTACTCTTTAATTTATCAATTTGGCTCAGTACATCTTCCAGGTTCACCATGATTTCTTTCAGTTCCTCCGCATCATCACCCTTGAAAACTATTTTCAGTACAGATAGATCTCTTATATCTTCTTCCATAAAGACAGAAGAAAAGAATTCATTCAGTTTCTCTGCTATGGCCTTGTCCTCACTGAGCGCCCCTTTTGCTCCTTCATGATCTAATGGTCCCGTGGATTCCCTCACAGGCTTTTTCCTTCTGATGTACCTGAAAAAGTTGTTGCTGTGAGTTTTAGCCTCTGTGGCAAGTTTCTCTTCATATTCTGTTTTAGCCTTTTTTATTAATGCTTTGCATCTCACTTGCCAGTGCTTATGTTGCTGCTTATTTTCTTCATTTGGGTCCTTTTTCCATTCTTTGAAGGGCAGTCTTTTGGCTGTAATGGCCTCTTTTACTTCACCTTTTAACAATGCTGGCTGTCATTTTCTCTTCTTTCCACATTTGCAAATACATGGAATGCATCTGGTCTGGGCTTCCAAGATGGTATTTTTGAATAATGTCCATGGCTGATTTACAGGCTTATTTTCGAAAGGGAAGGACGCCCATCTTCCGACAAAAATCGGGAGATGGGCGTCCTCCCGAGGTCACCAAATCGGCATAATCGAAAGCCAATTTTTTTGCGTCCTTAACTGCTTTCCGTCGCGGGGACGACCAAAGTTCACGGGGGTGTATCGGCAATGTACCGAAGGCGGGATGGGGGTGTGGTTAAGAGATGGGCATCCTCAGCCGATAATGGAAAAAAGAAGGGCGTCCCTCATGAGCATTTGGTCGACTTTATTTGGTCCCTTTTTTTTCACGACCAAGCCTCAAAAAGGTGCCCTAACTGACCAGATGACCACTGGAGGGAATCGGGGATGACCTCCCCTTACTCCCCCAATGGTCAACAACCCCCTCCCACCCAAAAAATTAAAAAACATTTTTTCCAGCCTCTATGCCAGCCTCAAATGTCATACCCAGCTCCATCATAGCAGTATGCAAGTCCCTGGAGCAGTTTTTAGTGGGTGCAGTGCACTTCAGGCAGGCAGACCCAGGCCCATCCCCCCCCCCCACCTGTTACACTTGTGGCGGAAAATGTGAGCCCTCCAAGACCCACCCGAAACCCACTGTACCCACAATTAGGTGCCCCCTTCATCCCTAAGGGCTATGGTAGTGGTGTACAGTTGTGGGTAGTGGGTTTTAGGAGGGGTTGGGGGGGGCTCAGCACCCAAGGTAAGGGAGCTATGCATCTGGGAGCAATTTGTGAAGTCCACTGCAGTACCCTCTAGGGTGCCCGGTTGGTGTCCTGGCATGTGAGGGGGACCCGTGTACTACGAATGCTGGCTCCTCCCACGACCAAATGGCTTGGATTTGGTCATTTTTGAGATGGGCGTCCTCGGTTTCGATTATGGCAGAAAACTGGAGATGACCATCTCTAAGGTCGACCATCTCAAAATTTAGGTTGACCATCTCTAAGGTCGACCTAAATGTTGAGATTTGGGCGTCTCAACACTAAAAACAAAATAGTGCAGCAAAACTAGTGTCCAAATACGGTAAATCTATACAAAACAGAAGAATGACACTAGAGAGGACTAATCCGCTAATGTGTAATTTTTTTGAAAGGAAGAGAATCCCTCAGAAACCTCTCAGACTCGAAGTCTTAGGTTAACAACGGATATATTGTGCTGTTGATCATAGGGATTCATAAAACCTTCCTCTTTTTTATATCAATTTAATAAGGTGCTCAATGCTGTGATTAATAATTAGCATTTAAAGACTTGAATCTTGACTATACAATCTAAAAGAAGAGCGCCAATAAATATGAAGCAACACTTAGCTTAAGTCCAATGGCGCCACCGTTTCACTTTCTCGTGGCTTCCTCAGGGACTTGTGTTGCAGATATTGGTTCGATTTTCTAGAAAGATAAGATTCAGTCAGCTTACAAATACATTCTTTAAAGGCGGGTAAACTTTTAAACCTCCGGTATACTAACTTTCAGGTTACAATCTTCAAAAGAAAATGGCACTGACGCGTCACACGCCACATCTGTTCTATAAATAGATCATTTGAATCAGCTGTTTTCAAAAATGGCTACGTGCTGGGGGTGTGGTATTTGAGATTGACACATGATTTAATAAAACACATGTCAATCAATTTTATTGTTCAAACCAAAAGGTTCTAATGATTTAAGCATATGAGTCCATTTTGCTTCCCTTCTTTGTAGCATTAATTTCCTATTGCCCCCTCTTATGTTTCCATGTATCCTGTCCAAAATACAACATCTCAGTTCTTCAAATTTGTGTTTATGAGTGATGCAATATTCTACCAAATTTCTACTTTGATATTTCCTCTTGTGATGTTTCATCTATGCTCTAACATCCTTGTTTTAAAAGCTCTAGTCGTCATGCCAACATATAGTTTCTGGCACGGGTATCTGATGAAATAAACCACATAATCAGTCCTGCAATTAGTTTAATTTATCAAGGGATATTCTCGGCCATTCAGGCCATCTTTGAATATTTTCGTTTCCATACTGACTCTGCATATTTGGCAGGTGCCACATTTAAAATGGCCAGTTATTTTCTTACGTATGGTTTTGTCTGTTGGAAGCATTGCTGGGCTAAGTTCTTCTTTTAAGTTTTTGCCTCTAGCATATGCAATACGTAGATTGGTATTTTTAAATGTGGGATTTGTTTGTACAATTTCCCAGCGTTTTCTTATAATCTTCAAGATCTTGAGGCTCACAGATGTAAACTTCATAACCATTATACATAGGTTTTCTTTTGTTTCTTTCTGGCAAGCGCCTGACAACAATAGATCCCTATTGTTGTATTTTGCTCTTTTATATGCTCTCTTGATGGTCCGATTAGAGTACCCTCGTTCAATAAGGTTTTTAGAAAGTTTCTTTGCTAGCTGTTTGTATGTGGTGTTTTCAGAACAAATTCTTTTTATTCTTAGCATCTGTGATAACTGAAGACTGTTTTTTAATGGCGTTGGATGGCAACTTGTACCATGTAAGAATGTATTTCTGTTGATTGGTTTTTCATGTACCCTAGTGAGTAACTTTTCGTTTTTCACACTGATTTCAACGTCAAGATAATGAACAGTTGTACTTGAGTATTCATGTGTGAATTGTATGTTTTCATCACAACTGTTTAACCATTTAATGAAGTTCGTTAACTCATTGATGGAGCCCTTCCAAAGCATAAAAATATCATCAATATATCTCCACCATTTTTTGATCTTATTGATGAATGGAGAATTTTTGATCCATTGTTCTTCAAATGAACTCATGAATAAATTCGCGATGGAGGGTGCGAATGTTGCCCCCACCGCGACACCACTGATCTGTAAGTAATAGATGTTATTGAAAAGAAAAAAGTTTTCTTTAATGGCTAGTCTTGTCAACTGCATTAGGAACTGAGAGGGTACAAAGTGTGATCTTTCTCTGGAATCCCAAACTTCTCTGATCACTTCAAGTGCTTCGTCTTGGGAGGAGCCACGTGACATGATGAGCTGAGCAGACGTGCTTTGCCTCAGCTCCTGAGCCCTCACTCCATAATCGCTCGAAAGACTGCAAAACGCGAGTAGAAAGAGGAAATTTGATCTCTATATATCTTTAAGGACAAATATCTTAAACAGTACCCAACTGGAATGGCGTTGCGTACTGGGAAAAAGGGAAAAGAAAAGAGTAAAACGATCGCAACAGAATCCAAGATGGCTGACGACCCGCTCTCGGCGAACCAAATATTTACAGCGGCGCAGCTTGAACAACTAATGCTTGCAGTAGCAAATGCTTGGCAGCCTAAGTGGGACGCTTTGGATCAAAAATTGGACTCTTATCAAACGAAACTGGAAGGTTTAGGGACCCGAACGGAGGATTTGGAGACCAGGGTATCTGCCCTGGAAGATGACTCACAAGGCTATAGTTCAGACCTGCGGGAGGTTAAAAGGCAGCTCCAGGAACACATGGACAAATTAGAGGACCTTGAAAACCGCTCCCACAGAAACAATGTGCGCATCGTGGGCATTTCAGAAAAGGTACCTGACAAAAATTTAGTAGACTGGCTCACGGAGTGGTTATCTAAGGAGCTGGCCTTGTCGGATTCCTTCGGGCCCCTGGTAATTGAACGAGTGCACCGCGTGGGCCGTAGCAGGGAAAACCAGGAACGGCCGCGAGTGGTGGTTGCGCGGCTGCTCAATTACCGGCACAAAATGGAAGTGCTGCAGGGGTTTAAGATTCGCAGAGGAGAATTGAAATATGAAGGCCGGCAAGTCCTGATATTTCAGAACTACTCAACTGGCGTCCAAGAGCAGCGACTCAAATTTCATCCTTTATGCTCTACATTGGTCCAAAAACAAATCCGTTTTGTTCTACAGTATCCAGCTGCACTAAAAGTGCAGGTACATGGACAGTGGAGAGTATTTAAGTCACTGGAAGATGCAAAAGTTGGGCTTCGTGACCAAGGCATCCTGGAAGGAGACTGAGGACAATGGTAAACTCTATTGGAGATTAGGTTTCAAAAATGTTTATTTGTAGCAGTAATAGCCGTAAAAATGTTTCAAGTATATTGGAGTTGGGGGCTCTCAACACGTTAGGTGCTCTTTTGCCAATTCCCGGTTTAGGTCTGGGAACCTGGCTAACGGGTTAGCTTTGAGGGGGGGGGGGGGGGAATAAGGAGGTTAGGGGTAGAGGGTTTATAGTTAATGAAGGAACACTGGGTTGTCGTGGGATTTGGGTCATGCTTCGACAGAGTTGGGGGCAGTATTTAGCTGAATTAAGGGGTTTTTTTTCTGGAGTTTTGCTTAGAGAGTGAGGTCCCGGAGCTGGGGGGACTCGCAGCATTCTGGGTATCTGTGGCCACTGGGAGCGGGAGGTTTCAGGGATGACCACTAGAATTGTATCTTGGAACGTAGGTGGTGTCAGCTCCCCAATTAAAAGATCTAAGATCCTTTCAGCTCTTAAGCGACACAGAGCTGACATTGCATGTTTGCAGGAAACACACCTCACAGACCTACAGCACTCCAAGCTGCAAAAATATTGGGTGGGTGAGGTGTATGCGGCGTCATCCCAGAGTCGCAAAGGAGGGGTGGCGGTGCTGTTCCGAAAGGGACTCCCATATAAAGCAACTGTAATTGATAAAGGGGCCCAGGGGGATCATATATTGTTAAAAGTATGGTTGTCTGGTAGAGTCATTTTGCTCTTGGTCCTCTATGGGTCTAACAACCACAATGCGTCCTTCCTCACCAATCTAGCAGGGAAATGCTTGCAGAGTAGTGGTGGAGATTTGATTGTAGTGGGAGACTTCAATGCAGTCTTGGACCCTCGGCAGGATTGCTCTAGTGCAACAGATTCTCAGTACAGAGGAACGCGGGCCAGAGAATTTCAGACATTCAATAGGACCCTCGGCCTGGTAGACCCGTAGCGGATATACCATCCTGGAGAGAAAGATTATACGCACAGGTCGGGGGCCCATGGCACATTTGCCCGGATTGACTATATTCTGCTTGCCCGCTCCTTATTCCATCTAGTGGCAACAGTGTCCATAGGCCCAGAGGAAGTGGCGGACCATGCTATGGTGTGGTTAGATCTTGTTAACACTACAGATGCTAAGGGAGGTAGAGGGTGGAGATACCAAGCGGGCCTCTATCAAGATTCACATCTACGGGCGCATGTGCAGCAATGCTGGGAACACTATATAGAATGTAATAATTGGCATGCTGTTCATCAGCCCAAGTTGTTCTGGATGGCCTCGAAGGCGGTCCTTCGAGGTGCCATTATAGCCTATTGTAGCATGAAAAATAAGAAGGCGGCTGCAGGCATCCTGAACTTTGAGCGCCAGTTGCAAAAGACAAAGAGAATACATCTTCACCACCCCACGCCAGTTACCCTAGAGAAACTAAAAGCCACTCAGGTGGCGTTAAACAGTCTTTTGCATGAAAATGAGATGAGGTCCGCCCTGTTCTACAAATATAAGTTACAAAGGTATGGTAACCGGGCGGGCAGAATGTTAGGGCAGCTGATTAAAAATTCGGGAACCCCAAGGACAGTGACTGCATTGAGAGATGCAAAAGGGAACTTAGTTTAAATCTGTTTATTGATGTATTATATGAAACATATATACATAATGTCCAGCAGATAACCTTACTAATACAACAGACAACTTGTAATCCGTCCACAAACATCAAATCATTTTCTTCTTTTATCCCTAGACACCCCCTCCTCCCAACCTCCCTTCCTTGTAGTTTAAAGTTCAACAGTTTTTATTAATGACACTTCAAAGAAAACACCATTAACCTGGTGCATATACAGAGATTCAGAGTATATAAACAAACTCTTTTTTAACCGTATGATACAACTCGTTATCAAACTTTTAACATATTATTTCTACCCCTCCCCCCCTCTAAGTGTTGGTCAACATGTGCATGCTTTGACTTTCCATGTTGAACTAGCTCCCTCCCGTTCCGGAGGAGGTCCTGGGTCCTATACTCTGATGACCCCCTCCCCCGTTCTGGAAGGTAATACTCTTATTATGCCGACTTAGTCTACTATACCAAGCTACCAAGTGTTATGATTTGTTCTGTTTACCATGTTTGTTCTTTAGGCATAGCTTCTAATCCGCCTTAACCGCTCTCCCATACACTTTGAAATTTAATAACCCCACCTGCTCCTTTTGCCCACCCACTCCCCCCAACCTGATATTCAAAGAAAGAAAGAAAGGAATTAAAAAAAAAACACAGGATATGGCCGCTTCATAGTCGGTTCAGAATAAAACTTCTCGCCCTGGGCGCCAGGGACTGGATATAAGGTTCCCAGATCCTCAGGAATGCCTTCTTTCCTTTAGGGGAGGATCCCACCTCTCTCCTCTCCATCATCAGCAGTTCATATAAACTATTTCTCCAATGCCAATACTCCGGCGGTTCAGAATGTACCCAAGCCTGCAAAATCAGTTTCTTACCTACTAAACTGGCTTTCCTGATGAACTGCCGGGCTCCCCCCGTGTGCAAAACAAAGAACTCATACTGATCTAAAAGGAGACCCTGCGGAGTAAGCGGAATCTTGCTCTTTAGTATCAACTCTAGAAATCCCACAATTTGCCTCCAATAGTTCTGGATCTTATGACATTCCCAAAGGTAGTGATATAATGTGCCTTCCCTCTGCCCACACTTAGAGCATAAAGGATCAATTCCTCCTCCAAATTTGGATACTTGATACTTTGACATGTATGCCCTATATAAAATCCTGTATTGACATTCCCTCATGGCAGCGTTTCTCGATAGGGTAGGAATCCTAGTCGATAACTTCTGAAAGTCTAGCTTCAGGTTTGGACGCTTTAGATCATGAGCTCATTTCCCTAAAATATGGTCTGTATCTCTACCCCTGCTCATCTCCCCCAACGCTTTTTGTAATCCAGAAACCGATAAACGCCCCCCTCGCATGGAACTAAAGAATGCCCTTATTTGGCGCCCATGTCCACTATTCAATTTCCCTTGCTCTAAAGATCTGACATAATGTGCTATCTGATAATACGCAAATTGATGATTTTGAGTAATACCTACCCCCAGAGCTCCAAGCTCCAATAATCGTCCCTTAGAATCTAGTACATGTTCTAGTCTGGTGATCCCCATCGTTGCCCACCTACAAAGCACTTTATTCTCCGTACCTGGTGAAAACTGTGGGTTGCCCTGCAAAGGCAGAAGATCTGTTACGTCCGCCGCTAGCCCCCAGATCTCATTTAACTCTCTCCACATTTGTCTCAGAGGTCTTACCAATATGCTATTGCTTACCCATGACGGGAGTTGTCGGCTCGGGCATTGTAACATGAAATATAAGTGGTATGGTTTGAAACATTCCTGCTCCAAGCTACGGGGGGTGTAGTCTTGCCTATCTAATAACCAATCACCCAGGTGCCGGAGTAGACTAGCCTGATTGTAGCGGCGGAGGTTTGGTAATCCAATGCCTCCCTCTCTCCATGACCCCATCATTAACTTCAAAGGGAGTTTTGGCTTTGACCCTCTCCAAATAAATTTCCTGACATATTTAAAGATTTGATTTATATCTTTAGCCCGTAATCGTATAGGGAGTACCTGAAATAAGTATAACCATCGTGGAAATTCCACCATACGAAACAGATGTACTCTCCCATGCAGATTAAGTGGCAGGGCTCCCCATCCGTCTAATCGGTCCTTCAAAGCTGCAATCCTATTACCGATATTCATCAGATGTATTTCCGATGTTTTTTTGGGAATCTGTACTCCTAAGTATTGGAGTGACTCTGATGCCCATCGTAGTGGGAACTCTGCTCCCCACATCTGCCTCACGCTATTGTCTGTGGCTAGCGCTAATGATTTTGAATAGTTTATTTTAAAACCGGCGAAATCCCCATATTCCCTAAAAAGTTCTAATAAGGCTTCCAACGAACTTTTTGGTTGCGTTAGATGGACCAATAAATCATCTGCAAAAGCAGAAATCTTAAACCCTTCAGGTCCCCAATTTACCCCCTCTATTTCTGGGTGGTCCATAATTTACCTGATCAATAGGTCTAAGACCAAGATGAATAGTAGGGGCGAGAGAGGACATCCCTGTCTCGTACCCCTCCTGATCGGGAATAAAGGTGACTGTTCCCCGTTGATCCATAAATTTGCCTGAGGGTTTACATATAGTGCTCCTATCGCATCCTGGAAAGCCCCTTCAATGCCCATCTTTGTCAGTACCGTAAATAGAAAGCCCCACACCACCCTATCAAAGGCCTTCTCTGCGTCAAAACTGACAACCAGAGAAGGCCTTTTCTGTCTTTCCACTGTCTCCAAGGATGCCAACAGAGCCCTCACATTCTTTGCCACTGCTCTCCCTTGCACAAACCCAGCTTGAGGGGGTGCTATTAACCAAGGCAAAAGCTTTGCCAGTCGGTTAGCCAGGATCTTCGCATATAATTTAAGATCACTATTTAATAGGGAGATTGGTCTGTAGGAACTTACTTCAGTGTCTTCCTTTCCAGGCTTTCGTAATAATATAATTTTTGCTATGTTAAGGGAGTCTGGCATTGTCCCAGTTGAGATCATGTGGTTATATAAATCCAACAGAGAAGGTGTGACCTGCTCTTGTAAGATCTTATAGAATGCTATACTGAATCCGTCTGACCCTGGCGCCTTATGCAAGTCACTTTGCTGTAGGGCCAGCATCAATTCCCCTTCCTCAATAGGATTGTTCAGAGTCTCCCTTTGCTCCTCAGTGATCTTGGGCAAATTTTGGTTTATTAAATATAGGTTACTGTCTTCTACAATATCAGTAGGTTTTGCATACAGGGCCATAAAAAATTCCCTAAATCTCCCTATATCATCTCCGGTTTCCCTTATGAGATTCCCTCCTCCATCCTTCACTTGTAGGATCCTTGAGGGCCCTTTCTTCCCTTGCACTAACCTGCCCAATAGGGCGCCTGCTTTATTTCCATATTGAAATAGTTGGTATTTATAATACATTTGCGTTTTTTGTGCTCTTTGATGAAGGAGCTCGTTTTGGTTTTTCTGAGTTATGAGCAACTCCTTCTTATTCTCGTCCGTTACTTCCTCCCCTAATCTCTTCCTTCTCACCCGAGCCTCTCTTTCCAAGCGTAGGATCTCTTTGTCCCTCATTCTCCTAGCTCTAGCTCTGTAGGCTATCACCTCCCCCTCATTACTGCTTTGGCTGTTTCCCAGTATAGTACCACCTCATGTCTGTGACCTCCGTTAAATTGCTGGAATTCCTGCCATTTTTCACTGATAAAGGACTTAAAATTTGGGTCTCTATACAGTTCAAACGGGAATCTCCACCCTCCCTTCCCAAGCCCTCTTCCAGTAACCTGTAGTTCAAACCATACCATCGCATGGTCCGAGATCTCGCATGGACCTATCTCTGCTTTTGGCACTTGGGAAAACAGTGCTGGGGATATGAGAAAATAATCTATATGGGATTGAGTCAAGTGCGCTCTGGAGGTATGCGTGTAGTCCCTCTGCGAAGGATGCAATATTCTCCACACATCTATCAGGTTGAGGGCTGAGCAGAGGAAAGGCACACCTCTTGATTGAAATCTATGCTGTGGACCCAATTTGCCACATCTATCTATCTCAGGATCTATCACCATATTGAAATCCCCTCCGAGTATAACATTGCCCCCCTGGTAGGAGCCCAGCAGTTCCAATAATTTGTTGTAGAATTTCTTGTCATACACATTGGGTGCATATATATTGCACAGAATATATGAAGATGTGCCTATTTCTACTTCCATTATCACTATTCTGCCTCCCTCATCTCGTTTTATTGTTTTAGTTCGCATCTGCAGGCCCCTCCGAATTAATATCAACACTCCTCCTTTTTTTTCCCTGTGCTGGCGAGCCTACTGCCAATTCCACCCAACCCTTCTGAAATTTACTGTGCTCGTTATTGGAGAGATGGGTCTCCTGGAGGAATGCTATGTCAGCTTTGTGTCTCTGCAAAGCCTGCAGTACTTTAGTACGTTTCACAGGCGAGGAGATCCCCCCCACATTCCAGGATATCAACCTAATTGAGTTCAGCCTCTTGTTTTATAACCATAACAGTGTCTGATAACTTTCGCATTCTGAAGAGCGCCCCCCAGCCCCTGGGCACCCTCCTTTCTTTGATCTGCAGTTGAGAGCCATATGAAACTATCCAAACCAACAGGAAAGAAATAAAGAGAAAGAAGAAAGAGAAAAAAAAAAAAAAAACCCTTGCTCCCATAACTCCTTTCCACAGTTCCCCTTCCCCCCTCCCCTCCCTTCTCCTTTCCCCCCTCCCCTCCCTTCTCCTTTCCCCCCTCCCACCACCTTCCCACCCAATTTCAGCCCAGGCCCGCCCAGCGCCAGCCCCAGCACCCATTGCCGGCCACTGCTGCTTTTCCTGTTGAGCAGCAGGGCCGGCGCTACAAAAAAGAAGAAGCGCTAACGGCGCTAAGGACGAGAAATGTTAAAAAAAAAAAAAGCGCGGCACCAGCAGGCACTGTCTCGGCAGCCTTAAGGCATTGGCTGCTGAGGCATTGGCTGCTGGCTCGCAGGCTCCTCCCGGGAGGAGCCTGCGAGCCAGCAGCCAATGCCTCAAGGCTGCCGAGACAGTGCCTGCCGGTGCCGCGCTTTTTTTTTTTTTTTAACATTTCTCGTCCTTAGCGCCGTTAGCGCTTCTTCTTTTTTGTAGCGCCGGCCCTGCTGCTCAACAGGAAAAGCAGCAGTGGCCGGCAATGGGGGCTGGCGCTGGCATGCAGGGCGGGCCTCGTCGAAGAAAAGAGGGAAAACATGGAAGGATGGGGAGAAAAAGAGGGAAAGCAGATGGAAGGATGGGGAGAAAAGAGGGAAAACAGATGGAAGGATGGCAGAGAATGAGGGAAAACATGGAAGGATGGGGAGAAAGAGGGAAACATGGAAGGATGGAGAGAATGAGGGGAAACATGGAAGGATGGGGAGAAAGAGGGAAAACTTGGAAGGATGGGGAGAAAAGAGGGAAAACAGATGCAAGGATGGCAGAGAATGAGGGAAAACATGGAAGGATGGGGAGAAAGAGGGAAAACTTGGAAGGATGGGGAGAAAAGAGGGAAAACAGATGGAAGGATGGCAGAGAATGAGGGAAAACATGGAAGGATGGGGAGAAAGAGGGAAAACATGGAAGGATGGGGAGAAAAGATAGAAAACAGATGGAAGGATGGGGAGAGAAAGAGGGAAAACGGATGGATGGGGAGAGAGACTCTGGATGGAAGGATGGGGAGAGAAAGGGGAGAGACTGGAAGGATGCAGAGAAAGGTGAGAGACTGGAAGGATGTGGAGAGAGAAGGGACACTGAACAGAAAAGGGTAGAGTGATACAGAGACACTGGTTAGAAAGAGGGAGAGAGACATTAGATGGAAGGATCAGGAGAGAGGATAGATGGATGGAAGGATGGGGAGAGAAAGAGGGAAGACGCTGGATGGAAGAGTAGGGAGAAAGAGGTGACACTGGACGGAAGGATGCAGAAAGAAAGAGGGGAGACTACTGGAAGGATGGGGAGAGAGAGGGGAGACTGGAAGGATGGGGAGAGAAAGAAGAGAGCTGCTGGATGGAAAAGGAGGGTAGTGAAAGACTGGAGAATAAGAGGAAGGGGCATGGGGAGAACAAGGGTGAGAAAAAGATGAAAAGCCATAAGTAGATGAAGGAAATTAAAGAATGGATAGTAAGAATGAATTAAATCAGGACAGAGAGAGAGAGGCAGAAAAATATTGAAGAAAGCAAAGAAAAGGGAGAGAAAAATGAGAAATGGCCAGGAAACCGTGGCAGAAGAGTTAAGCGAAAACGAAGGAAAGCAGAATCTAGAGACTGGGAGCGACACAATGAGAAAAAGTAAATGGCCATACAAGAAAGGTAAAGAAAATAATTTTATTTTTAATTTAGGATAAAGTAATATGGTACCTGTGTTAATGAAGTTTCAGAGACCAATACTTCCTTCCTTAGGTCAGGCGAGGATATCGTAACAGCATTATACTGACCTGAGGCAGGAGGTTTTGGCCTCTGAAAGCTCACTGAAAAGGGTTTTAGGCTATTAAATAAATTTTCTGAAATCTGATGCACTGAAAAGCAGCACTTTACCCTGTGTGACAAATGCATCTGATTAGCGTGACTAAATTTTGCTGGGGGAGGGGGGTAGAGAGAAAATTTTGTGCCCACCCACTTTGGGTTCAGGCCCATCCAAAATTGGCAGTCTGGCTACGCCACTGGTTCTCGCTAGAGAACGAGTCACGCCCCCCCCCCTTTTCCCCCCCAGCGCTGACCTCCAGATTTTTATGTTTCACCCCTTGTTAATTATGAACTTCTAACTTTTATACAGTCCTGCTTCCTAGTATATATAGTATTGGCCTTAAGTTTACATCTGTTATACTTAAACTTAGACACAGCCTTTGATACAGGAAACTTTAGTGTAGATCCCTCCATGGGCCGAGAAAATACCTGCATTTATTCAAGAATTCTACATTTCTGTACAGTCCTTACTTTACAGTCCTGCCAGCATTGTATGTGTTCAATGTCCCCTCTATCTTCCTCTGCTTTCATGTCTCTTTGCTTTCTCTGGGCTTACTCCAACCAAGCCTTTATCACCTCCTTATCACTGATCTCCTGGGCTGCTGTTCCTTGTGGCCTCGCTCCCTTCCCCCGGTCTCTGCTCCATTTTATTAGCAAAGTGCAAGGCCTCCACATGTGAGCTGAAGAAGTGTTGTTTGCCCTTGTACTGAATTCTTAGTTTGGCAGGAAACATCAGAGCGAAGTTCGCTCTTTTTTCATACAGGTTCTTGCACACTTCTACAAATTGCCTGCGCTGGGCTGCCACTGCAGTTGAAAAGTCTTGAAAACAAAGGACAGTGCGGGCCTCATACTGCACCTTGCCTCTCGCTCTCCATGCTCGCAATATTTCTTGCTTGTGGGTGTAGTTGAGAATTTTACATATTATCACACGAGGTCTTTCTAAGGCTTGTCCAGCACGGCCCAACCGGTGTGCTCGCTCGATTTTTAACTCCTTCTCCAACCCAGGTAAATTTAGTGTCTTAGGCAGCCATGTTTCAAGGAAGTCCCGCAGCTCTACCTCGCGTATTGACTCCGGGAGCCCCACCAGCCTTAGATTATTCCGGCGTGATCTGTTTTCAAGATCTTCTATTTTAGCTTCCAGTTTGTTCAAGTGCTCCTTCATTTGTTCTTGCTTACTATCGCTTTGCTGGCACTGATCTTCCACGTCCGACAGTCTCTGCTGAAACCCAGTCAAATCTGTGCGTAAGCTTTCTAATTTGCCATCCATTTGCACTATTTGATCTGAGATTTTCTGTAATTTTTTGTCGACGGATGCCTCCAACAAAGTGGAGACCTCCGCGGCTTTCTCTGCTGCCCAGGCGGAACTCATCGATTCGCTTGACGCGCCAATCTCCGCCATTTTGTTTTTGCCCGTGCGGCTCCATGCGCTGTCTTTCCGGCTGATTTTTGTGGCCATTCCAACCCGAATCACAGCTCGCCAGCCGTTGCTCACACCGGGGGAGTTTCCCGTGCCTTTCCAGCTCAATTTTGTGGGTTCTCTGCAGATGCGTGCAGCGCTAGGGGAAGTTGTTCTACGAGGGGTCTCGGAGCTCTATCAAGCGGCGACCTTCCCTTCACCTAGCAACACGTGACTCCGCAAAAGGGAACTTAATAACAGACTGTCAAAAGATTGGGCAGGCATTTACAGAATATTTTAAAACATTATATAAATCTAAACTATCTCCCTCGGCACAAGAGATGCAGGAATATCTGGCTCGGATTGGGCTTCCAAAACTAACGGGAGCAGTTGGAGAATCTGAATAAACCCGTAACAATGATAGAACTGCAACATGTGATTAAAAAATTAAAGCTCTGGTCAGCTCCGGGCCCAGACGGATTTTCAGGGGAGTACTATAAAATACTGCCAGGGAGGGCCCTAGCATCTTTGCTGGAATACTATCGGGAGGTGGTAGGAAAAAAAGAATTCCCAAGGTATGCTAATTCAGCGCTCATAACCTTAATACCTAAGCCAGGGAAGCCCTTGGATAACGTTGAATCTTATCGACCAATTTCATTGTTAAATGTTGACACTAAAATATTGGCAAAGCTGATGGCTGAGCGTTTGGCAGAATATCTACCATCCCTGATAGGCCAGGAGCAAGTCGGGTTTGTGAGAGGCCGCCAGTCAGTTCATAATATCAGAAAAACCCTAATGGCTATGGCGGCCAGTCAACAGCTTGGGGCTTCCACCCTGATTTTGAGTCTAGATGCCGAAAGCAGGGGCGTATCTGAGGTTTGGCGGTAGGGGGGGCAGGGCTGTCCCTCTATTTATTTTGTCCTTGGAACCTTTGCTGCGGAAAGTCTCCTCAGCCCCAGATCTCCAGGGGGTTAATTTGGCAGGACAGGATATCCGGATTCTAGCTTATGCAGATGATTTACTAGTAATTTTGAGAGAGCCCTCCAAGACTTTAACAAAATTGTTACAGTTAATTGAGCAGTACGGGAGATACTCTGGGTTTCGTTTAAACTTACATAGATCTATAGCCCTTCCGGTGTTGCCAGGAGAACAGACAACGTGGCCGGGGAATTTCCTCCTTCAGTGGACACAGAACTCCTTGAAATACCTGGGAATCACTATCACTACGGATTTATCTCAGCTGTATGCGCAAAATGTGCAGCGACTATTGCAAGGCACTAACAAACAGCTTGAGGCTTGGGGGCCATTGCCACTTTCTCTTATGGGAAGGATTGCACTGTTTAATATGGTCATGGCCCCCAGATGGCTATACACATTTCAGTCACTCCCATTGTTTCTAAAAAAAAAACTGATGAGCAGAAGCTGATAAAAATGGTGCAAACTTTTTTATGGAAGAAGAAAAGGCCACGTCTTTCATATTCTGCATTAAGCGTCCCAGTGGAGTTTGGAGGCCTGGGACTGTTAAACATTAAGTATATGACAGTGGCAAGCGGAATGCGCCATATCAATGACTGGTTCCGTGGAACCCAGGACTATACAGACACTTCAATAGAAATGCATCTGTATCCCGGAACGCATTTTAGTAATTACCTGCATACAGCAGGGCCTCCCTTGCCATATATACTGCAATAGACAGGTATTCTGAGGTCAGCGAAAGCTGTATGGCAATGGGTCTGTAAGTTGCACCAATTTTCTGCAAAAACTACCCCGTTCCTATCAATCTGTGAGAACCCCGCCTTTCCACCTGGGATTTTATATCCAGCTTTTCAAAGATGGAAGCGGAAAGGGATGATATACCTATTACACGTAGTCTCCCTTGAAGGACGGATTAAATCATTTCAAGAGCTTCAGGCGGAATTTGGTCTGCTTTCCTCGGACAAATTTCACTATGGTCAGCTAAAGCACTATATACAGTCCTTGCCCTGGGAAGATTTAGCGGAGGATGTTCAGGAAGAATTGGCCTCGGCATTTTCCTTAGCAGCACAACAACAAGTGCCGCTCAAGTTTCATCATAGGCACATCAGAGACACGGTGCAAGAACTTGATTATGTTAAGTTGTTGTCTCAGTGGAAGCAGGACATTCCGATGGACCTTACAGTATCCCAGTTTAAAACACATGTTCTGACCTTAAGGAAACACACAACCATGATTTCACACTGGGAGACCCAGTATAAAGTGGCACTTCGACTCTACATCCCTCCTAGGAGGGCTTTCCATATGGGGATCTCTCCTTGGGGGGAGTGCCCTAAATGTAGGGAACCTGGAGCTACTTTGGGACATATGTTCTGGGGGTGCAGGGGCATTGTTAGATATTGGAAACAGTTAATACAATATGTCTCTCGCATTTGGAAGACCGGGTGGAAATATGACCCAGGTTTGTTGCTGAGTCATCCTATACTTGTTCGTCCAATACCAATGGGATTTACAGCTTTTGTGCATAAGACTATTGTAGTTGCTAAACAAGTGATCTTGTCTGAGTGGGTATCTTACCGTTATCCATCTTACTCCCAGTGGCGGATCCGTATGATCTCGCTGTTGCGAGGTGAAAGGATGGGGTGAATGACTTTAACTCTGGACCTGGTCTGCGGTTCCTAAATACTTGGCATCCATTACTAAATACATTGACCCCGGCTGCTAAGAGTAGACTGTTGAATTTCTAACGGTATCCCAGGCAATGAATAAAGAGGGTGGGGGGAGGGGGAGGGATTAAAAAGGGGGGGGGAGGGGTTGGTTAATAAAAAGGGGGGAAGGGAGGAGAGGAGGGGGTTGTTTGGGGAGGAAAGGGAATATAGTAAAAACTGTAGTATGTTGCTATCATGGTTGATACTTTTTGCTCCTGTAGAGATTCAGATTTATGTATGAGTGTGTACAATACTGTTTAGTGGTTCTTGTACAGGCTATTTTGTCCTTAATAAAAATGATATACCATAAGTGCTTTGTCTTGAGGGATTGACGTATATAGGGAGTTGACATCAAGTGTGACCATGATGTACTGATCTTCTTTCCAATCAATGTCTTTTAATTTATTGACAAAATGAGTGGTGTCTTTAACATATGAAAAGCCCCTTTGAACTTCTGGTTTCAAAAATGTGTCTATGAACATAGATAGAGGCTCAAGTACTGATTGCCTGGATGAGAGGATGGGTCTTCCTGGTGGTTTTTCTATGCTTTTGTGTATCTTAGGAAGAAAATACATAACAGGGGTGACGGGATCATATTTGTCAAGAAATTTTTTGTCTCTCAATGTAATGTATCCATCTTGAACTCCTTTGTTTGTAATAGTTCTAATTTTTGATTGAAGACATTTTGTTGGATTTAGATGTAATTTTTTGTAGAAGTCTTTGTTCTCAAGTTGTCTTAGTCCCTCGTGGACATAATCTTCCACATTTTGGATAACAATTGCTCCACCTTTATTGGCCTTTTTTATAACAATATTGGAGTCTTTTTTTAAGGACTGTAGTGATTCAAACTCAGATCTACTCAAATTATGAGAACGTTTTTGATGCTGAAATTTAATTTTTAGTGATTCAATGTCTTTCAAAAGAATGTCCTTAAATGTACTAAGTGCAGGATCCAATTGACCAGCTGGTTTCCATATCGATTTTGGTCTGATTATTGTTCTGTCCTTTTGTGTATTCTCTGAACAAAAAAACAGCCGTAGTTGAAGTTTCCTTATGAATTTTTCTAAATCTACATTAAATTGAAATTCATCGAAAAATGTGGATGGTACGAATGAGAGACCTTTGGATAGTAGTTTAACTTCTTCTTCAGATAGGTTCCTCTTAGATAAATTGACTACCACTGATTGTTTGTTCTCTGGGATCTCGTCCACGGTCTGTTGCGTTGTTTCTTTCTCTTCTGTTCCCTCTCCCGCTGCTTCTTGTATCTAAAAAACGTTTCTTGCTTTTACTGTCGGATAAGTCTTCACTGCTGCTAGAGGAGGATGAGTCGCTTGCAGTGGTTAATTTAGATGTTTAAGGTTCATTATAATCTTTTTGTTCCATCCGTAAGTATACCCTGTTATCTGAGTAGTCTTTTTTGTCTCTTGTAAATTTTTTAATTTTAGATTTTTTAATGGAATCTTTGAATTTCTCTATATTTTCTTTCAATTCTTGATGTTTTTTTTATTGAAATCTTCTAGTGTACTATTATTCTGAATGACTTGCAAATTTTTATCTATTCTTCTTTTAGAATGGATCCTCAGAAGCTTAGCGGAGATTGGGTGGCAGAGCCAGTGGTGGGAGGTGGGGCTAGTGCTGGGCAGACTTCTACGGTCTGTGCCCTGAAAATGGCAGATACAAATCAAGGTCCAATTTGCCAGCTTTTCTAATCTCTGTAAACATTTCTTCATCTGTCTGTTCATTCTGTCCCGGTGGACGGTAGTACAGCCCTACAAGAATACTCCTTCCCTTCACACATGGAATTTGGGTCAGCAATCGTGAGTTAATGGGATCCTGTCGAACACCCTTCAAGATTGATAGAGGTACTCACCAGGGTTGTCCCCTCTCCTCCCTGCTCTTCGTTTTAGTGTTGAATCCACTCATTCTAGTCATCTTAGGTTCATCCTGAGATTCAGGGGGTGACCTTTCATACTCTAACCTTCAAAATCTTGGATTTCGCAGATGATGTTTTAGTTAATTTAACTGACCCTTAACACTTGTTAGCGACGTTACTTAAATTATTTCAGGAATACGGTGACTTTTGGGGGTTTTGTCTAAACCTTCAGAAATCTTTGGCTCAAGCATCATCAGATGCTGTGCAGCAGGACTAGGAGGGAGTGTTTCCTTTAGAGTGGGCAACTCAGTCGTTCTGTTATCTCAGGATCCGTCTTTCTATGCGTCCATTAGAGTTATACAACCTTAATGTTTTTTGCTTAATAGATTCTATATCAGCATTATTGACCAGTTGGCAAGCCTTACCATTGGGACTTTATGGATGAATTAATTTGTTTAAAATTATGATAGAATTTCCCAAATGGTTGTATATGCTACAGATGCTTCCCCTTAAACTGTGACAGAAGGATTTTCATACTCTTAATAGATGCTATCTCGATTTTGCTGGGGAGGAAGAAAGCCTAGGCTGCCACTGTCTTAGGTTCATGAAAAAGGGGAGGTTTAGGTTTGCCCAATCTTTATAAGTACAATCAAGCTTGTCTGGCTCGCCATCTGGGTGACTGGCTATTGATTACACCCCTCTTTGGTTAGAAAGGAAATTTTTTCAGCCCTGGCATTTTAACTTTCTACTTCAGGTCCCCCATAAGGAGGTTCCCTCCGGAGTGAAAAGCAGTATCTTGTTACAACCTTTGTGAGATTTATGGAAGACCCTTTTGAAATTATGGGATGTCTCCCTAAACATTTCCATTTTATTGCCTTTACAAGGCAATGCCCAGTTTCACCCAGGTTGTGATAATTGCACGTTCCAGAGGTGGGCGTCCTTGGGTATTTCATGGCTGGAACATGTGCTTAATTGGGATGGTTCATTGATGCCATTGAGGTAGCTGGGGGAAGGTCTCTCCACTCATTTAGCTGACAGTTTTGCATACCATCAACTGCATCATTATGTTAATACTTTAAATAAAAAGACTCTGACTGCAGATCATAGGAGTAAGGAGTGTTTCCTTTTTACACTGGATCAGTGAGACCACCTTTCAGTATCTTCTTTACACAAAGCTTTATTAAACATTTCTCCTAACAATTTATGGCCCAATGGGCAGACGATTTACATAGGTTGCCAGATTCTTTAAAAATGATGGCTTTGGTGGCTCGCATTCCCTCAATTAACAAAAGTGGCTGATATGCATGAATGTCAGTTTAAAATACTATATCAAGCCTATATTTCTCAATCTCAATTGTTTCTCATGGGTGGCATCGACACTCCATTTTGTATGACATGCTCCTCCCAGTATAATTAATTTTTCATGCGTATAATTCATTTTTTCATGCATTGTAGGATTGTTCTGTGATCCATAGTTTTTGATCCTGGCTTGTTCTGTATCTGAAGAGGGTGATGAAGTTAGCTATCCCACTCTCGGCTGCTGGTTTCTTACTAGACAAATAAAAAATATTTCCTTTTCATAGGGGAGGAAGCCGAGGCTTTCTTCATAGAGCAGCACTACTTGGCAAAAAGTCAATTCTTTGAAAGTGTGGCCTCCTCTGATTCCCCATCCTTTTGGGGATGGCGGAGCATGTTACACCAGCATATGCTATGGGAGCGGAGAGGGGTAGGAGTGTCTTTGAGATGTAAGAAGGTTTTCTTGGTAATCTGTGTATAGTGTTCTATCTCTAGTCTGTCTACTCTAATTCAGGTAATATACTCAGCCCTGTGTAACATGAAGTATCCACTAATCCAGTTAGTAGGAGACTTATAAATTACTAAATAAGGAGAGACAGACACAGAAGGCTATTGTAATATGAGAATAAGCATTTATTAAACTTACCAAATGAAGATTCACTAGTACAAATATTTCAGGTTAGAAGGTACAGATAATCAGTAAAGTCAATCAATATAATCCATAAGCAATTCTCATATGAGAGGGTAACCGGGCCGCAAAAAGCATTTCCACAGTCATTACTTCTCTAGCTACTAAAGATTACAGCTGTTACTTTTATACCTTTCTTATCACATGCTTTTTCATCAGAGATACATATTTCTCGTCAATTAGTGATTTTCCATATTATCAGCACTTATTTACTGGAAACTTACTTAATTTTACATTTACAGTAATCTTGCTTAATATTTACCATAATTAAGGTCATTCTCACTTGCAACATTATATGCCAGTAACCACAGTTCTGCTTTTCTGTTACCACCTGTTTAGATACCAAGAATTCCCCATACAACAGCAAAAGCTATAAAATCCTTATCACAGCAAAAAGCTATAAATCATATTTCTGTTTCTCAGCATTCTGCATATAGTTCCTCTCTCAGCTTGCTTTGCAAGCACTTATGGGAACATCTGTCACACTTGGTAACTGGCATCTCCGTGACTGTACTTTTTTTTTAATTTATAGAAGACTTTATTGAACATTATATAGGAAAAACATTACATACTCAATATAAGAAGTTACATTTTCTTCACGTCTTATGAGACTAACATTGAGTATCTAGCATGAGTACACTCCAACACCAACATAATGCTATAACAACCACCTTTGTTGTTGTTTGTGACCACTAAGGGTCAAAAGTGACTGTACTTTTGACCCTTAGTGAGGCCTAGCTCAACACACAACTAAGCAGACTACATTTGTAAGCCTGTTCTATGGTTCATGTTCAGCATGTTCCATATTAACAGCTGTCAGCATGACTCCGCCAGCTGCTTCCGTCTGTTCTGTACGCTACTGGATCCGCACCTATCCATGCTGTTTGAACAACCATCTGTGCTGTCTGTCCCAAATTCCACACCCATCTGTGCTGTTCGCCAACCTTGCCACACCGATATCACCTCTAGTATCTGCCTCCTGGGAAACCAGCCGACCTTGTCCTGACGGTTAGTCCAAAGTTCCCGAGAGCAGTTATATCATACTCCAAAACAAACTGTTCTGGTTGTGCTTCTCTCTCTCAGTCAGGGTAAATACAGCAAAAAATCCATTACTTCCTCTTTTGCCTTGGGCTACCTTTAAGCCTCACAGTCCCCAAAGCCTGGGCCACTGGGATAGTTCAGTTTAAAACACTGTCCCCAGGATCCTTTATTTAAGTTTCAAATCAAAGGCCTTGCTTTAGCATACAGTTCTTCACCCACCCTAGGTTAGCCCTCAATACCCAATAAACCAGTAGAATCTTCAGTCCTACAGATATCAAGAGCAGTTTTTTACCCCTCTCTCTTTCAAGTTCAATTGAGAGACCGGGTTGAACTTCACCACCCTCTTTGTCAGCCAATAACTCTCTGACAACCACCCGTAGTTCAGACTGACCTGTCTTAGAGGTATTGCTAATAATAACAGTATTGGTTTAGCAGTCTCTTCCTGATGCCAAAGCTCCACATTGTCACATACAATCACTCCTCTTGGTCTTTCAGGCATAAGCCCTCTCCTGGGTCTAGAACAGAAACTTCCATCTGCTCCTCACCCCCTTCCTCCATCTCTCTTTCTCCCCCTTTGTGCCAACTCATCCCACTCCATTGAATCATTCCCCACCCTCTTCTCCAGGTGTTCCTCCTCCCCTTGATTATCCTCCATTTCCCAATCCTCTCTTGGCAGTGGCGTAGCCAGATAGCCAATTTTGGATGGGCACAATATTTTCTCTGCCCTACCGCAAAATATTAATACATTAGCTAATAAGGATCCTCAAGCTCTGTCAGCTGAAGACTTTCTTTGAAGGTGGCCAGAACTCCCTTTTACCAAACTTGGCAGGCAGCAGCAACATCCGTAAGCCACTGATGCCAGCACCCTATACGTGCTTAGCTGTCGGTGACTCAAGCATGCTATCACCGACTACAGAGCTTGGTAGAAGGAAGTTCTGGCCGTCTTTGGAGGAAGTCCTCAGATCGGGAGACTTAGGATCCCTACCAACCATACAGCAAGGGTCAGAACTGGTGTTAGACATGCTAGGGCTCCCTCCCTGATCCCCTCTCCTCCCTGCCTTCCCTCTGATTTCCCCACCTGCCATTACACCAACAGACCCACACCTAATACCATATCAGAAATAAAAATATTTAGACAAAAATTGAACTTAGAACCCCAAAAAGTTAAACTTAGAATGTACTGCAACACTGGAGAAATAAAAATAGAAATACATTTCCTTTCTCCTGAACACAATGCAAACACATTTGCTATGTAGATTTCCCAAAGCCAACATATTCCATTTAAAACATTCAAAATACATTGCTTTTTTTCTACCTTTGTGGTCTGGACATTGTATTTTTCCATCATGTTGGTTGCAGTTTCTTGTCTGCTTTCCTGTCTTGTCGTCTTCTAATTCTCTTTCAAGCAGCTGCTGTCCATTTGTCTTCTTTTACCTTCACTACACCTGCTTCTGACATATTGACTGTTCTTATTTTTAGCTCTTTCCTCTCTTTTTTCTTCTTTCTGCCTTGCTGTCAACTCAAATTTCACCCTCTCACTGTTCTCCTCCTTTTTAGTTTACAGCTACCTATCAGATTTTCATCTTCTTCTCTCACCCACTAGCTTTTCCATTTCCCCATCTCACTCCTTCCTCATCCCTCCATTCCCTTTCATTACCATATTTCTATCCTCTGTAATCACTATCTTTTTATTAATTTCCTTGCCACCCTCTTCCTCCCCCCTCCTGGCCTCTCCCACATGGTTCCACCATCTTCGTTCCCTCCACCCTTCTAGCCCAGTATCTACTCCCTCTTTCTCCCCACCCCACTCTTATAGCCTTACATCTCTCTGCCCCTTCTCTCTTCCCTCCTGTCCTCTCCCCCATGTTCCAACATTTCTCCCTCTCTCTTCCCTCATTCCCACTGTCCGGCATCTCTCCATCACCCTTCTGCTCCTGAATCCAACATCTCCTCCTTTCTCCCCTCTCCACCTCCTGTGTTTCTCTCTCCCTCTCATTCACCCCCAGGTCTAATATATCTCTCTCTCTCCCACTTTCTACCATTTCTCCCTCTCTTATGCCATGGGTTCAACACTTCTCTTCCCCACTCCCCCCATGCAGCATTTTCTCTCTTCCTCCCTTCCACTGCCTCTCCCCCTCCCTTGTGCCCCATCCAACATCTCTCGGTTCCCCCCTACAGCATCTCTTCCTGCTCACCACCCCATGTCCAACATTTACCATCTCTCCCTCCCCAATCCAGACGCTGCCTACCGCTGCCACGATCGTGCATCTACCTCCCTCTGTCTCAGCAGCAGCAGCGATAGCGATTCATACATGCTGCCTATTGCTTCTAACCCAGAAGCGTCTTCTCTGTCGGCGTCCTGCCCCAGCAAAAACAGGAAGTTGTGATAATGGGGGCTGGATGCAGCAGAGGAGACGCTTCCGGGTTAGAAGCAGTAGGCAGCATATATGAATCGCTATCGCTGCTGCTGAGACAGAGGGAGGTAGATGCAGGATTGTGGGAGCTCTGTCTGCTCCCTCCACTGCCGGTGCTGTTAAGGGTGCGCCACTGCTGGGTGGGCCCGAGCCCAAACTGGGTGGGTCCAGGCCCACCCATGGCTACGCCCCTGTCTCTTGGCCCTATGGCCTCTTGGGGAGTGTAGTCCCGTTTCCTGTGTTCCCTTCTCCCCTGCAAGTGGTGCTGGTTTCTGTAGTTCTCCCCGTCTAGAGTAGCCCATTTGTTCTCTACCCACAAGAGGGCGTCCTCTCACCCCGAGGGAATTAACCTTATCTCCTCCTGGCTCTTTCTTCTCCCTCCTGCCTTTTCTCAGAACCCTGCTTACATACCCCCCCCCCCCCCCCCCCCCACTTAAGTAACTTCCAGACCGCTGCTGCAAAGCCTCCTCCTCATCCAAACTACCTATTCTGGATAGTATATCAGCATTTCCTAATAACGTCCCCGCTCTGTGCTCCACCTGAAACTGAAAAGGTTGCAAAGACAAATACCAGCGCATAAGCCAGGCATTGCTGTTTTTCATCTGCATCAACCATTTCAGAGGGGCATGGTCAGTAATAAGCTTAAAGGGGTGCCCCTCCAAATAATACTGGCACATTTGGATAGCCCATTTAACGGCCAGACACTCTCTCTCAATGGTAGAATATCCTCTCTCATGAGGGAGCAATTTTCGGCTCAAATATAAAACTGGATGCTCCTCTCCTGCATAAACCTGAGCGAGTACTGCCCCCAACCCTACTCCCAAAGTATCCATCTGTAGGATAAATGGCTTCTGGAAATCTATTGCCTTCAACAAGGGTTCCTCACACAAAAGCTACCCTTAAACCCTTAAAAGTTTCCCTCTCTTCCTCCACCCACTCCAACCGCTTGGGCCTGTTCTCTTTAAACATATTTGTCAATGGTTCGGCCAGAGAAGCGAAATGAGGTATGAATCAGCGATAGTAGCCAATCAAACCCAGAAAACTACGTAATCCTTTATTTGTAACTGGGCAGGGAAATTCCCTAATGCTCTCCACTTTATCTAGTAAGGGTTTCACTTGGCCGTTCCCCACCCTATAACCCAAGTATTGACGTTCCTGTTGTGCAAAATGGTACTTCTTGGGATTTAGAGTAAGCCACGTATCGCTGAAGGCCCCCAACACTTGCCTGACCTGCAACATGTGAGACTTCCAATCACCACTATGAATGATGGCATCATCTAAATACGCTGCTACATAGCCCTGATGAGGGCGCAACACCCTGTCCAGTAAGCGTTGACAGGATGCAGCTACTGAATTAAGGCCAAAGGGCATCCTTTTAAACTGAAAGAGCCCTAGCGGTATACTAAATGCAGTCTTAGACCTGGCCTCGGCTGATAATGGAATCTGCCAAATCCCTTGGTCAAGTCCAGTGTTGATAAATAACATGCTCCTCCCAATCTATCCAAATAATTCCTCTATGCGTGGCTTTGGATAAGCATCAGGAGTCGAAAGGGCATTAACCTGGCAAAAGTCAATACAAAATCGCCATGTACCATCAGACTTTGGCACCAACACCACTGGACTTGACCAAGGGCTATACAACTCCTTGATAAGCCAACATTTTCTTCACCTGTTGAATGATTTCCTGCTGCTTTAGGGGAGACAGCCTATATGGCCGTTGTTTTACTACCCTACCGGGTTTGGAAATAATCTCATGAAGAATTAAATGCGTTTCCCCCAGACAGGAAGTGAGCACATCCCTAAATTCAAAAAGCAGGCCCTCTACCTTTGCTGCTCCCCATCCAGAGCTACTGCAATCTGGGGCTGTACTGGCTGAAGATTTCCGAAATTTGAGGACCTAAATCCTCCTCTTACTCTCCCCCACCTCCTGCTAATAAGACCTTTCTCTCCAACCAGGGTTTTAAACATTTATATGATAGGTTTGCTTCTTGCCTCTATCATTCTCCAACTCATAGGTGACTGGCCCTAATCTTCTTGTTACTACCGCCGGACCTCTCCACCTACTTCCAAATTTATGTGGAGCATCGGCTATCATAACTATAACTCTATCCCCCTCCTTAAATTCCCTTTCCTTTGCTTTCCAATCATAATAGGATTTTTGGTACCTTTGACTCTCCCCCAGCTTATCCCTAGCGTAGCCCCCCAATCGATGCAGTCGGCTTTTCAAATCAATCAGATAAGAGACTACATTATGGTCATTTTCCTCCGGGGGAACCCAGTGCTCCCTTAAGATGTTGAGTACTCCTCTTGGAGCCCGACCATACATCAACTCAAAATGGGAAACTCCCAAGGAAGCCTGAACATTCTCCCTGCAAACATACAAGGCAAAGGGTAACAACCTATCCCACTCCTCACCCTAGACCTCTTCGGAGAAGTGTTTTGAGGGTCTTGTTAAATCGCTCGACCAAGCCATTGGACTGAGGATGATAAGCCCCAGTACAGATGTGAGAAATCCCAAAAGCCTCCCAGACCTGGGCTAGAGTACGAGACCTGAAATTTGAACCCCTATCTGTGAGTACCTCTCCAGGAACTCCTACCTCACAGAAGTTATGAATTAACTCGGAGGCAATAACCTTTACCGACACACTGCGTAGGGGAATTGCCCATGGAAATCGTGTGGCCATATCAATAACCACCAAAATATAGGAAAACCCCCTCCTGGATTTCGTAATGGGCCCTATGATATCCATTGCCAAGCGTCCCACAGGTACTCCCACCCTAGGCAGAGGACATAAGGGCACCCAATCCGGTCCTCTCTCTGCCACTTTCTGACAAAGCGTACAGGTGCTGCAATAATTCTCCACATCTTTATAAATACCAGGCCAATAAAACCTTTGCAACACCTGCCTGAGAGTATTCTGTGAAGCCTTATGCCCCCCAAGGGGATGATCATGTGCTAATCGCAATACTAAACTCCTAAACCCCCTTGGAATACCCAACTGCTTTTTCCCCTCATCCTCCTCTATTTGTGGAGCAACCCGAAATAACAACCCCCGCTCGATCATAAAGTGAGGGTACAGCCCCCCCTCCTTTCTCTCGCGCTCCCTCCTAGGCGTACTGTAATGTGGGATCAGATTCCTGTTCCCTAGGAAAGGAAAGAAAGCATTCTAGGAAATCCCGAGGATCGCTGGGGAACTCTCCTTCCTCCTTCAACCCTTCCATGGCTTGCCTCCTCCTCTGCTGTGCCCCCTTCTTCTGTTTTCCTACCTGCCTACTCTTTCCCGGGGTACCTAAAATATCTATATGAAAGGGAAAAATCTGCTCTAAAGTGGAATAAACCTTTCGCTTTTGCTGCTCTTGAGCTCTACTGGTTACAAAAACCTGTCCTCCCTTTAAACTTTGAGCAAATGGTGTCCAATCTCTCCCCAGGATCAGGTCTTGAGGCAGACGGGGAAGTACTGCCACCGCAAACTGATGTGTCCCTGTAGGCCCTTTTATAGTCACCTTATGCAAAGGATACCTTGTGGTAGCCCCATGAATACATTGAATGGCTACTACTCCTTCCCCAGCTCCTCCCTTACCTCTCCTGCCCGCGTTAATACGGGCCCACAGAGCCATGGAGAGCATAGACTGATCAGCCCCTGAGTCTAACAAGGCCTTTACCTTCACCCCCATCACTTCCACTGCCTGGGAAAACTGATGTGTCACCTGCTTGTCTGACTGAGAGGTTAATCCCATCCTGGTCCCACACTCCTTCCTGATGTGACCCCTCCACCCACAATGGTATACTCATTCCTTACAATAACCTGTGCCTTCACCTCACCTTTCTTCCCCCTTGTACTGAATAGGTCTAGCCTGAGGTGTCTTCGCTCCTCTCACAGCACACCTCCTTCTTGATCGTCCTCCTCTACCAGCTAGATGTTGGGACTCCAGAAAACATTTCATGCTTTTGACTGCCTCTTCTAAAGTCCCACACCCCCTTCTGACCAGATCCTGTTTCAATTCCTCAGGTATGGCATCCAGGAACTGCTCCAATACTAGTTCTAGCAACACCTGAGTAACTGAACTTTTGTCCGGTTCCAACCACTTGGTAGCAAGGTCCAACAATTTCTGGCCCAACGCCTTTGAAGTTTCACCCTCCTCCCACCTCCATTCTCTAAACCTATATGTCTGTTTACTTAGTCCGTACCGATCAAGAATGGTCCTTTTAAGCTTTTCATAGTCTACAATTTCAGAAGCGGGAAGACTGCGAAATGCAGCTAAGGCCTCCCTGGATAAGGCCGGGGCTAACCTAATAGTCCACTGTTCCACCGGCCAGGCTGCGGCTGTTGCTACCCGCTCAAAGGCCCCTAAATAATCTTCAATATCATCACTGTTTGTAAGCTTACCCCAGGGTAACCAGTTCATTCCTGGTGCAACCCCGGGCTGGGTTGTTCCCTCCACCACACCTCCAACTGAGACCGCAGCGCTAACCTGGAGCCTCATGTCGCCCTTCAATACCTCTTGGAACAAGTTCAGTAGAGGTTGTTGTTGGGCCCTCGAGGCTGACAGTGACTCCTCCATTAAATGATGGGCCAGCTCCTGCTGTTTCTGAAATTGATGCGCCATGAATGAGAACATCTCTTTAGGATCCATGGTCACATGCAGTCCTGTGTACCTACGCCAAAGCAAACACACACAAAAAAAAACATCCCAGTGCAGCTGTTCCGCAGATATACTGACACTACAGCATGCTTCCCTACTAGCAATCCCTCACAGTCCCACTACATGCTCACTGGACTTCAGAGGGTTCTGCGCTTTATGGAGATCCAGGAAGTTCGATAGATCCCACTACTGCCACCACTTGTCAGCATGACTCCGCCAGCTGCTTCCGTCTGTGCTGTATGCTACTGGATCTGCACCTGTCCGTGCTGTTTGAACAACCGTCCGTGCTGTCCGTCCCGAATTCCACACCCGTCTGTGCTGTTCGCCAACCTTGCCACACCGATATCACCTCCAGTATCTGCCTCCTTGGAAACCAGCCAACCTTGTCCTGATGTTTAGTCCAAAGTTCCCGGGAGCAGTTATATCATACTCCAAAACTAACTGTTCTGGTTGCGCTTCTCTCTCTGTCAGAGTAAATACAGCAAAAAATCCATTACTTCCTCTTTTGCCTTGGGCTACCTTTAAGCCTCACAGTCCCCAAAGCCTGGGTCACTGGGATAGTTCAGTTTAAAACACTGTCCCCAGGATCCTTTATTTAAGTTTCAAATCAAAGGCCTTGCTTTAGCATACAGTTCTTCACCCACCCTAGGTTAGCCCTCAATACCCAATAAACCAGTAGAATCTTCAGTCCTACAGATATCAAGAGCAGTTTTTTACCCCTCTCTCTTTCAAGTTCAATTGAGAGACCGGGTTGAACTTCACCACCCTCTTTGTCAGCCAATAACTCTCTGACAACCACCCGCACTTCAGACTGACCTGTCTTAGAGGTATTGCTAATAATAACAGACTTGGTTTAGCAGTCTCTTCCTGATGCCAAAGCCCCGCATTTTCACATACAATCACTCCTCTTCGTCTTTCAGGCATAAGCCCTCTCCTGGGTCTAGAACAGAAACTTCCATCTGCTCCTCACCCCCTTCCTCCATCTCTCCTTCTCCCCTTTGTGCCAACTCCTCCCACTCCATAGAATCATTCCCCACCCTCTCCTCCAGGTGTGCCTCCTTCCCTTGATTATCCTCCGTTTCCCAATCCTCTCTTGGCCCTATGGCCTTCTGGGGAGTGTAGTCCCGTTTCCTGTGTTCCCTTCTCCCCTGCAAGTGGTTCTGGTTTCTGTAGTTCTCCCCCTGTCTAGAGTAGCCCATTCGATCTCTACCCACGAGAAGGCGTCCTCTCATCCCAGGGAATTCAGGTCCTTGTAGTTTCCTGTTCTTAGAACCTTAGCTCCTCTCCTCCCAGCTCTTTCCTCTCCGTCCTGCCTTTTCTCAGAACCCTGCTTAGCTCCCCCCTTGAAGGCATGTGAACGCCAGGCCTTCACAGGTGCTGGACATCTATTCCAATAAGGGCCATTGTGTCTGCATCCCATAAGGAAAGGTGAGCATTCTGTTGTAGTGGCTAGTGTCCATCACAGGTCATAATGTAAGAAACTAGAGAGAAATATGATTTCTAAAGGATATTCAAAATAGTTATCCTACAATGTTATGGGTCCTCCATTATGTATGGGTAAAGGTAAACATGTGCAGGTAAGAAGACATAAGTAACAAATTATACCTTACTTTCACTTTCAAGAATATTGTCATTAGGAATGTTAGTATTATCAATAGTAATTGTACTAGTATTAACATTGTCATTAAGTTCAGTGTGGTCATTCATTCCGTGGTCAAGATCAGCATAAATTTCAGAGTTTTCTGGAACACAATGAATCATTCTTTCGTACGTAACATATTGTCCCATAGGATCTTTTTTTACTTATAACAGTTTCAACAACACGTTCCAGTAATCTCTTGCTACAAGGTATGATACAGCAGCCACATAGCATAAACACAGCAACGACCACAATGATCGCAGTTAAAGCTGAAAGTATACTTTTCCATTTTCCAAACATAGTGTCCAACCATCCAGTCCAGGTGGTATCAATACCAGAGTTTTCAGTCAATTCATTAGCTAGTGCTGTAAGTCCTTCTAAAGAGTTTGTAATACTTCCATCAGGGGCAGTATTATTGGGAATGAAAGTACAACCGTGTCCACTTCCAATCATCACACAAACTCCTCCTTCCTTTGCTAATATCATATCAAGGGCCAATCGATTCTCCCAAGTCATCTGGCTGGTAGCATCCAGTTGTTCCGCAATACCCTTGGTAGCATCTGTTGTATAGTTGATAAATCTTTTCTGGTTGTAATAAATGTAGTTATTCCAATCAACATTCTTACTAATACCGATTGCAGGAAATAAGGCCTCAAAACCAACAGCAATTTGGTTGTGGGCCTTGAATTCATCAGAGACCCCCTTGGAACTCCAATAGCATCAAGATATACTCTGGAATCAAAAGAACCAGCTGGAGAAGCTCTCTTAGATCTGGATAGAGCTTGGTCGGTATGCAAAGCAGCTACGGTAAATGGTATTACCAATTGAACAACAGCACACTGTCCTTCCCAATCACGGGGTAGAGTAGAATACAATGTTCTATTTCCACAGTACCACCAAACATCAGCTCTAGCAGTGGTAAAATCAGAAAAGTCCATGGAGCCACTAGCAGTTAAGCTGGTATTACAGGAAGACAAATGTCCAACAACATATGGATTTGTAGCCTTTTTTCTTTGTATACAAGTTTCAAATTTTGTATTCTTATGAGGTGGTTGAAATACTGGAGGCACTCTTACTTTTTCTTTGGAAATCTCAGGAAACACTAGTGCAAGAGACTTACAAGAAGCATTAGTAGTCTTATCACCATGTAGTAAATATTACATACACATGGCACCAGTGTAATCATTTCTGAAATTCAAGGGAAAGGGAACCAAAGTGATCGTGCAACCAAGCCTTGTATTCAGTGAAAGAAGAAGGAGGTGCATAGGAGTGAGAGGATGGCTCAGGTTTAGGGAGTGGGCCAGGAAATAGTGGTAAAGAACCAGGGGCAGATAAAGGTACAGACACGGAAACCTGGTTAGGAGTTGTAAGTGCAGAGTTGAGAGAGGTGTCATTATCAGGAGCAACATTGGGAAGAGGGATAAGATCAACAGTGCCAGAAATCTGTACAGAAGTAGGCCTAGTCAAAGTAGTGGAATGCTGTACAAGTGACTCGTCAGGGCAAGGTTTAGGAAGAGTGTCTATAGGCAGATCAATGGAGGGAAGGTCGGACTATAGCTGTGAATACCCCACAGTGGTTTCACAAGTCATAATGGTAGAAGCAGCAGGACATACGGGAGTTTGATATGGAAGCGGAAGCTCCGGAGCTGAGGGTGGAAGCGGTGGAGGTGGGAGATTGGTAGAACTAGGCAGGGATCTAGATTCCGCATTTCTGTCAGCAATTAAGATAAATTTGTTAATGGCCTGAAGGTGCTTCAGGTGCGATTTACCAGTCTTATGATTTTCATTGTATGCAACTAGTCGTTTTAAAACAACAGGGTCAAAAGAGCCATTAATAGGCCAGTGAAGGTCAGTATCTTTTTTATTCCATTTATTGTACCACTGGGTACAAATCTGGGTGAGAGCGTTTTTCTCACTAGGGAAGAATTTGATAACTGTGTCAAGAGGAGAGGGAGAAGTCATTATATACCCCACAAGTTAATGTAAATATGGATAAAAAAAAAACTCACCACTCGTTGAGCCGAATGTGCCCAAAGTTCCAGCAAAAGAAGATGGACGTGTTCTCAGAATGGTCTTCCCCAAGGGTTTCACAGCCTACCCTGGGTGTTTAGCAATCACCAAGAAATCTTAAGGGGGTGTCGTTGCTGGCGTCCCAGCAAACGTGTATGCCCTTAGTATCACCATAGAAAGGAAACAATCGTATTTACTGACATCCTTTGGTATATATATATAAAAAGATGTAAGAAAATCTCTTAAAACGCCATCGCACAAGACGGAATCACACAAAATCTCGCCTATATATAGTAGACGGATACCCTCACTTAAGGCGGAATCACAGAAAATTTTGGATTTTATCTCATCAAGGCGGGATCACAAATATCCACAAATAACAAGTAAGGTATACAATCATGTCCGGGGTTAACCATTTTGTTACTTCTAGACTCCAGTCTGCCCTCCTTCAGGTAATACAAACCCAGTTCTAGTCAGACCTGAAGTGTCCACCACTGCAGGTGAGAGAAAGATTTATAAATGACTAAATAAGGAGAGACAGACACAGAAGGCTATTGTAATATGAGAATAAGCATTTATTAAACTTACCAAATGAAGGTTCACTAGTACAAATATTTCTGGTTAGAAGGTACAGATAATCAGTAAAGTCAATCTATATAATCCATAAGCAATTCTCATATGAGAGGGTAACCAGGCCGCAAAGAGTGTTTCCACAGTCATTACTTCTCTAGCTACTAAAGATTACAGCTGTTACTTTTATACCTTTCTTATCACATGCTTTTTCATCAGAGATACATATTTATCGTCAATTAGTGATTTTCCATATTATCAGCACTTATTTACTGGAAACTTACTTAATTTTACATTTACAGTAATCTTGCTTAATATTTACCATAATTAAGGTCATAGGTCATTCTCACTTGCAACATTATATGCCAGTAACCACAGTTCTGCTTTTCTGTTACCACCTGTTTAGATACCAAGAATTCCCCATACAACAGCAAAAGCTATCAATCATATTTCTGTTTCTCAGCATTCGGCATATAGTTCTTCTCAGCTTGCTTTGCAAGCACTTATGGGAACATCTGTCACACTTGGTAACTGGCATCTCCGTGACTGTACTTTCGTTCCTTAGTGAGGCCTAGCTCAACACACAACTAAGCAGGCTACATTTGTAAGCCTGTTCTATGGTTCTATGGTTCATGTCCAGCATGTTTCATATTAACATCTGGGAACCATATTTTTTTCCCTAGCCCCGTAGTGCAGTGGACTTTGATCCTGGGGAACTGAGTTCGATTCCCACTGCAGCTCCTTGTGGCTCTGGGCAAGTCACTTAACCCTCCATTGCCCCTGGTACAAAATAAGTACCTGAATATATGTAAACCGCTTTGAATGTAGTTGCAAAAACCTCAGAAAGGCGGTATATCAAGTCCCATTTCCCTTTCAGTTTCATCTTAAGTACTTTAGAGAAACAATGGGAAGGGGGCAGGTCCTGGGTCCTGACAGGTTGTAAGATTTTTTTTCCTTCCTCTTGGAGAGAAGGCTATAAGAATCCAAGCCTTTCTCCCAAGTTTGAAAGTATTTCAGTATGTGGTACTGGGTAACTGCTTCATGGGAGGTGTGTTCTTTGTGCCCGGTATTTGACCTTTAAGGTTCTTACTGGTGAGTTGCCTACCTGGTGCAAAGGTGGCGGACCTCACGCATCACCTAGATAGGATTCTAGATAGTGCTGGGGAGGAGTCCGCTGTTTTGGTACATGTGGGTACCAATGACATAGGAAAATGTGGGAGAGAGGTTCTGGAAGCCAAATTTAGGCTCTTAGGTAGAAAGCTCAAATCCAGATCCTCTAAGGTAGCATTTTCTGAAATGCTACCTGTTCCACGCGCAGGGCCCAAGAGACAGGCAGAGCTCCGAAGTCTCAATGCGTGGATGAGACGATGGTGCAGGGAGGAGGGTTTTAGATTTGTTAGGAACTGGGCAACATTCTGGGGAAGGGGGAGCCTGTTCTGAAAGGATGGGCTCCACCTTAACCAGATAGAGCAGCTTTTAAACTAGAAATGGGGGGAAGGCCGACAGTCGCTCAAAAGCGCATGGTTCGGGATAAGGTATCTTGCAAAGATACCTCACAAATAGGGAAGATAGGGTTTCTGGATAGTGAGGTTGCACAACAGACCATGGTAGGCCAGATGCCCTTAAATACAACTAAAGATCAAACAAAAGATGACAAATCAGTAGTGTCCAGTACTAAGCATCATGCAAATAGGAACAACAAACATACTCTGAAATGTCTATATGTAAATGCTAGGAGTCTAAGAAATAAGATGGGAGAGTTGGAATATATTGCACTAAATGAAAAATTGGATATAATAGGCATTACTGAGACCTGGTGGAAGGAGGATAACCAGTGGGACACTGTCATACCGGAGTACAAAGTATATCGTAGTGATAGGGTGGACCGGACTGGTGGAGGGGTAGCATTGTATATTAACAAGAGCCTGGACTCAGATAGATTACAAATTCAGCAGGACACAAATCACACCTTTGAATCATTGTGGGTTGAAATTCCATGTATAAAAGTGAAAAGGACAGTGATAGCAGTGTACTACAGTCCGCCTCGCCAGGATGAGCAGGTAGACGCAGAAATGATAAAAGAAATCAGAGATGCAAACAAAACGGGCATTGTGATAATAATGGGTGACTTCAATTATCCAAATATAGACTGGGTAAATGTAACATCGGGACACGCTAGAGAGGTACAATTCCTTGATAAAATCAAGGACAGCTTTATAAAGCAGCTGGTGCAGGAGCCGACGAGAGAAGGAAAAATTCTAGACTTGGTCCTTAGTGGAGCGCATGATCTGGTGAGGGACGTTATGGTACTGGAGCCACTTGATAACAGTGATCATAATATGATCAGTTTTGATATCAACCTTGAAGTAACTATACACAGGAAGTCAAATACAGTGTTTAAAAAAGGAGACTATGATGGTGGAAAACAAACTTAGGGGGACAACTGAGAGAGTACAAACTGTACAACAGGCATGGACGCTGTTCAAAAATACCATCCTGGAGGCCCAGGCCAAACATATTCCACTAATTATTTATTTATTGCATTTGTATCCCACATTTTCCCACAAAAAAGAGGGAACTCCAAAAGACAGCCGGGCTGGTTGAAAAGTGAGGTGAAGGAAGCTATTAGGGCTAAAAGAAATGCCTTCAGAAAATGGAAGAAGGAACCGTCTGAAAATAACAAGCAGCAGCACAAGGAGTGTCAAAGCAAATGTAAGGCGCAGATAAAGAAGGCCAAGAGGGATTATGAAAAAAAGATAGCATTAGAGGCAAGAAAACATAGTAAAAAATTTTTTCGATATATTGAAAGTAGGAAGCCGGCAAAAGAATCGGTTGGGCCACTGGATGACCGAGGGGTAAAAGGGGCGATCAAGGAAGACAAAGACGTAGCGGAGAGATTGAATTAATTCTTTGCTTTGGTCTTCACCGAGGAAGAATTGGGTGGGATACCGGTGTCGGAAATTATATTTCAAGCGGACGAGTCAGAGAAACTTAATGACTTCACGGTAAACCTGGATGACGTAATGGGGCAGTTCAGCAAACTCAAGAGTAGCAAATCTTCCTGGACCGGATGGTATTCATCCTAGAGTAGTGATAGAACTGAAAAATGAGCTTGCGGAGCTACTGCTAGTGATATGCAATTTATCTTTAAAATTGAGCATGGTACCGGAAGATTGGAGGGTAGCCAATGTAACGCAGATTTTTAAAAAAGGTTCCAGGGGAGATCCGGGAAATTATAGACAGGCGAGTCTGATGTCGGTGCCGGGGAAAATGGTAGAGGCTATTATTAAAAACAAAATTACAGAGCACATCCAAGGACATGGATTACTGAGACCAAGTCAGCACGGCTTTTGTGTGGGGAAATCTTGCCTGACCAATTTACTTCAATTCTTTGAAGGAGTAAACAAACATGTGGACAAAGGGGAGCCGGTTGATATTGTGTATCTGGATTTTCAAAAGGCTTTTGACAAGGTACCTCATGAAAGGCTACAGAGGAAATTAGAGGGTCATGGGATAGGAGGAAAAGTCCTGTTGTGGATTAAAAACTGGTTGAAGGATAGGAAACAGACAGTGGGGTTAAATGGGCAGTATTCACAATGGAGAAGGGTAGTTAGTGGGGTTCCTCAGGGGTCTGTGCTAGGACCGCTGCTTTTAATATATTTATAAATGATTTAGAGATGGGAGTAACTAACGAGGTAATTAAATTTGCTGATGAAACAAAGTTATTCAAAGTCGTTAATTCGGGAGAGGATTGTGAAAAATTACAGAAGGACCTTACGAGACTGGGAGGCTAAATGGCAGATGACGTTTAATGTGAGCAAGTGCAAGGTGATGCATGTGGCAAAAAAGAACCCGAATTATAGCTACGTCATGCAAGGTTCCACGTTAGGAGTTACTGACCAAGAAAGGGATCTGGGTGTCGTCGTCGATAATACACTGAAACCTTCTGCTCAGTGTGCTGCTGCGGCTCGAAAAGCGAATAGAATGTTGGGTATTATTAGGAAAGGTATGGAAAACAGGTGTATGTTATAATGCCGTTATATCGCTCCATGGTGCGACCGCACCTTGAGTATTGTGTTCAATTCTGGTCGCCGCATCTCAAGAAATATATAGTGGAATTGGAAAAGGTGCAGCGAAGGGAGACGAAAATGATAGCGGGAATGGGACGACTTCCCTATGAAGAAAGACTAAGGAGGCTAGGGCTTTTCAGCTTGGAGAAGAGACGGCTGCGGGGAGACATGATAGAGGCAGCTAATATAATAAAACGCACCCTCAACGTTCTGAGGACAACGTTCTGAAGTCACTCAGACTCCCAGAACGGTTCGTAAGTTCGTGGTGGTGAAGCCACTGACCAAGACTCGCTGCCCCGCCCTCGCGTCAAACATAATGACGTCGAGGGAGCGTGTTTCCCTACTCCTCCCCCTGCCTAGGAAACGCTGTGAAACAACCTCGCAAACCACCCGAAAGCTAAGGAGTTAAAATGAAGCCCCGCACACAGAATGACCGAGGAACAACACCAACCCCCCCCCCACCGCAACAACCAACAAAGCACATCAAAAGAAAAGAAGCTCAGCCAACAAAATGATGGAGGTGCAACAACTACCCCGAGCCGTCCCCCACCCCCCAAAGCCACCCACCGTCGCGTAGCTTTGCTGGCGGGGGACACGAAACCCCGCCAGCACAAGTCCTGTCTTCAGACTCTGGCGTGAACTTCAGCATTTACTAGCCTATGCAGGCAGGGCTTCTGTGCGTCTGACGTCATGCACGTGCAGGACGTCCGACGCACAGAACCCCGCCCAGCAAAGGCTAGCAATGCCGAAGAACAAGCGGAGTCAGCAGACAACAAAGGACTTCTGCTGGCGGGATTTTGGGTCCCCCGCCAGCAAAACAACGTAACGAACGGTAGGTGGGATGGCGGCGGGGGTGGGGGCATCGCGGTGGGTGGGATGGCGGTGGGGGGGGACGACATCACACGGAGGAGGCAAGGACGGCAATAAACGAAAAAAAAAACGGCAATCTGGCAGCGCTACTTTCCCTCATCTTCAAAACAACGCTTCCAAAAACCCCTGCCCCCCCCACACTCACTCACTCATCTGGCAGCGGTTCCTGAACCCCCCCAACCAAACACACACACTTACTCACTCTCATTTGGCCACACTTCCTAAACCCCCCCCAACACACACATACACACACTCACTCTCTCATCTGGCAGCGCTTCCTGAAAACCCTGCCCCCACACACACACACTCACTCACTCATCTGGCAAACCCCTCTCCTCCCCACCACACACACATTCACTCTCTCATCCAGCAGCGCTTCCTGAAACCCCTGCCCCCCACACACACTCACTCATGTGGCACCGGTTTCTGGACCCCCCCCCCCCCCCCACACACACACACTCTGTCACATATGGCAGCACTTCCAGAAACCCCGTACACACATACACACACACACTCACTCACTCTCATCTGGCAGCGCTTCCTGAAACCCCTGCCACAACCACACACAGTCACTCACTAATCTGGCAGCCGTTCATGAACCCCCCCCCCCCCCACACACACACTTACTTACTCTTATTTGGCCACACTTCCTGAACCACCCCACCACCACACTCTCACTCCACACACACACACACACTCTCTCTCTCATCTGGCAGCGCTTCCTGAACCCCCCCCCTACACACACAAACTCACTCTCATCTGCAAACGCTTGATAAACCGCCCCCCACACACACACTCACTCATCTGGCAGCGCTTCCAGACCCCCCCCCCACACCCCTCTTCTTGAAAGCTGAACCACCCAACACAACCAACACACCCCTCCAACATACACACTCTCTCACTCAAAATCTCATCTGCCATCGCTTCCTGAACCCCCCCCCCCCCACACACACACACACACTCACTCTGTCTCATCTGGCAGCGCTTCCTGAAACCCCTGCCACCCCACACACACAGTCACTCAGTAATCTGGCAGCCATTCCTGACCCCCCCCCCCCCACACACACACTTACTCACTCACTCTCATTTGGCCCTGCTTCCTGAACCCCCCCCCCCTCCCACACACACACACAAACACTCACTCTCTCATCTGCCAGTGCTTCCTGAACCCACGCCACAAATACTCACTCTCATCTGGCAATGCTTGAAAAACCGCCCCCCACACACACACACTCACTCACTCATCTGGCAGCGCTTCCTGAACCACCCACACCCCTCTTCTTCCAAGCTGAACCCCCCCCAACACCCCCCCCCCCCACACACACACTCACTCACTCTCATCTGGCAGCGCTTCCAGAAACCCCATACACACAGACGCACTCACTCTCTCATCTGGCAGCGCTTCCTGAACCCCCCTACCCCCCCCCCCCCACACACACTTACTCACTCACTCTCATTTGGCCCTGCTTCCTGAACCCCCCCCTCCCACACACACACACAAACACTCACTCTCTCATCTGCCAGTGCTTCCTGAACCCACGCCACAAACACTCACTCTCATCTGGCAATGCTTGAAAAACCGCCCCCCACACACACACACACTCACTCACTCATCTGGCAGCGCTTCCTGAACCACCCACACCCCTCTTCTTCCAAGCTGAGCCCCCCCAACACCCCCCCCCCCCACACACACACTCACTCACTCTCATCTGGCAGCGCTTCCAGAAACCCCATACACACACACGCACTCACTCTCTCATCTGGCAGCGCTTCCTGAACCCCCCCTACCCCCCCCCCCACACACACTCACTCTCTCTCTCTCTCATCTGGCAGCGCTTCCTGAACCCCCTGCCCCCCCCCACACTCACTCACAATGTCATCTGGCATTGCTTCCTGAACCCCCCCACCCACACTCTCTCACTCTCATCTGCCAGCGCTTCCTGAACACCCCACACCCCTCTTCTTCCAAGCTGAACCCCTCCAACACATTCCCCCCCCCCCCCCACACACTCTCTCTCCCCCTCCTCCAGCACACCAATTGCTTAGGTGCAGTGGCGGCAATCTGAGACACCAGAGAGAGAGGGGGGGGGGCCTGACACCATAGAGAGAGAGGGAGGGAGGTATCTCTGTCACACACGCACTCTCTCTCTCACACACATTTTCTCTCTCACAGACAATGTCTTTCTGTCTCTCACTCTCACACACTCTATGTCTCACAGTGTATCACATTCACTCTCTATGTGTCACACAGTCACTTACACACTTGCTTGGTCTCATACACTCAGTCTCACAGAGAATCAGTGTCTCACACACACTCTCTCGCACACACTGTATCTGTGTGAAACACACTCTCTCTCTATCACACTGTGTCTCACATATGCAATTGCACACACTCACATTCTCACACAGACTCTCTCACAGACACACTCACACCCAGACTCACTCTCTCTCTCTCTCACACACACACACACACACACACACTCGCACTTTCACTCTCTCTCTCACACACAGTCACTCTCACATACACTCTCCAAAACATACACACTATGAGGAAAAACTTGCTAGCGCCCTTTTCATTTGTGTCAGAAACGGGCCTTTTTTTACTAGTATAAAATAATGAGTGGAACAGGTGGATGTGAAGCGTCTGTTCACGTTTTCCAAAAATACTAGGACTAGGGGGCATGAGATGAAACTACAGTGTAGTAAATTTAAAACAAATCGGAGAAAACTTTTCTTCACCCAACGCATAAACTCTGGAATTCGTTGCCGGAGAACGTGGTGAAGGCAGTTAGCTTGGCAGAGTTTAAAAAGGGGTTAGACGTTTTCCTAAAGGACAAGTCCATAAACCGCTACTAAATGGACTTGGGAAAAATCCACAATTCCAGGAATAACATGTATAGAATGTTTGTACGTTTGGGAAGCTTGCCAGGTGCCCTTGGCCTGGATTGGCCGCTGTCGTGGTCAGGATGGCTCGATGGACCCTTGGTCTTTTCCCAGTGTGGCATTACTTATGTACTGAGAATTTTCAGTTCTGAATGTTTTTTTTTTCCGGGGGGGGGGGGGGGGTGGAGTTTAACTGTTGTTAGTGGATTATCAACGATTCTAATGCTTGTATTTGTTTTTATTAGTTCAACAAACACAGAACTAAATTACAACGATATGGGGGAAGGGTAATTGAATGGGATTGGAAAGGGGCACATTTGGAGTTGTAAGTGTTTAGTAGTGAACAATAACACAAAACAAATGAGACAGTGTACTCTTTATTTGACTGTTTATTTTTTCAATAACAAGATTTAACATAATTACTGATCTCACATTGGCATATCCAATGGGAATGGGTTGATAGTGGTTGTCATTCATTGCTGTGGGTGTAATTTTTATCAGTTGGCGTTGGTTTTGGATGTAGGGTGTTTTTTTATGGTTCATGGATATTATTGAATTTTTGGTGAGGTAGTAGTTGGAACTGTGTTCCTCAGATTGTAGCCATATTGTTTGGGTTCAAGGGTTAGAGCATTGTGAGTTTGTGGCAATGGTGAGTGATTACAGGTATTTTGTACTCATTTGTATAAGTTAGTGTAGTTGTGTTAAGTATTGATATTATGAGTAGGAATGTGAGCAGTTGCCCAATTATCAGTTTCTTGTGTGGTGAGGGCCCTCCCATTGCATGTACTGTGGAATTTTGTTTCTCTGTTCCTGAATAATCTTTCTTTGTGGGTTGGTGACTACAGTTCCTGGGAAGTTCACAGTTGTGTTCAGGTGCTGATGTGTTATAGCTGCTGGTCTGCTTGGTGCAAGGAGATTACTAAATCAGGGCTTGAGGAGCCTATGGTTGCTAGATTGTCCCAGATTGTTGGGAGCCAACAATAGGGATTCTCTCCTTCCATTTCATCCACTTCTGATTAACTTTAGTGGAAGTGACAATTCTAGGTAAGTTCTCAGACACTGGCCATTAAGTTTTATAGGCTGGCTTCTAGTCTCAAAGTGATTATGTCATGGATTGACCTTCAAGAGTACATGGAAGCAGTAATTCCCCCATACAAACTAATGTTTCTACTAATTTGCAATTTTTTTAAATTTTATTTTTAAACTTTTATAAGAGAACATAACAGATCAGATTCAATTTGGCAGTTTCTCCAAAACATATATCAGATTGCTAACGAAGGATAGAATTATTCTCTATATCTTCCCTCCACCCTCCCCCCGAAACATATCCTCTTCCCGCCAGTATCTCAGTAACAACAATATCGCAGAAGGGTTGGGTCCAGAAGACCATTGCACATATGGGTCCCAGGTTCAGTGGTAGGGCAGCAATCGACCAGTGCGTATAGCTTTCAGTTTAGACATCAAGTGGATATAGTCCAACTTACACAAAATCTTCTGAAGTCCTGGTAAGGTCAGTTGCTTCCAAGCTGCAGCAAGTACCAGTTTGCTGGCAACAAATACATGAGCAATCAACTGGTGCGTGTAAGACTTCACTCCCAACGGCCTAGCATGTAGGAGACAATGGTCCATTTTGAAAGGGTACTGAGTCTTGGTTAGGTTTAAAACAAAGTTCAACACTGTAGTCCAAAATTCTTGAGCACGTGGAAATATCCACCAAATATGATACGTCCTTGGTGGAAACATTTTGGCCAACCGCTTAGGTGTGTAGTACCAACCATATAATATTTTATACCCACTCTCCATCAGAGCACTAGAGATAGATACCTTAAGCAGAGATTTAAATATATGTTCCCATTGTGGATATTCTTAACATATACCCATTGCGTTTTCCCAATTTGATAAGTAGTATATAATGGGTTTGTGATAAGCTAAGAGGGTTGTGTAAAGTCTAGAAATCCCCCCTCCACCTGCCATTGCCCACTCTAATGGCGTCTCAGGTATACTCAACTCCCCCTTGGCCCGCCTGGCAATGAAATCACGCACTTGCTGATACTGAAAAGCATTAAGAGCGAGGAGCCCATACTCCTCCTGATTACTTTGAAAAGAAACTAATTCTCCTTCCTCCCATATCTGCCCCAGCTCACACAAACCTAGCCCTTCCCAGGAGCCTGTCACCTTTCATCTTCATCTTATGTTTCCTTTCAATTGAGACTTTCCTCCTATTCATTTATGCCATGTAAGTATTTAAATATCTGTATCAAATCTCCTCTCTCTTGCCTTTCTTCCAGATTATGCATATGTTTATCCACTCCTACCCTAACTCAGGTAATATTAAACCATACTTTCTCTCTTACCTATCTATATGTTCCATCTTTGCTTTACCCTTCACTATCAATTAAAATGTTCTATTACGTATTGTGTAGACATTGTAAGTAGTATAACCATACTTTTTATTGTTATTTGAATATTTTTACTGCTCTAATTGCCTATTGCTCATGTTTGATCTATTCTTACTGTACACCGCCTGGAGTGAATTCCTTCAAAAAGATGGTAAATAAATCCTAATAAATAAATAAATATTGAGATCTTTAAGTTTGTCCCCATACCATGCCCCATGGACTAAATACAGATATTGATTTGAGACCCTTTTTATAAATATCCTTCCTTTTTATGCAGTTGTGGTTTTGAGAATCTTGTTATGCTTGTTTGGCGTATTATATAAATTCACACATAAGTTTACCTCATTGTATTTATGTTTATTTTTGATTATTTTACTATTATGCTGCTAACAAAATGGTAAGTTTTATGTTAAACTGTACACCACCTTGGGTGAATCTCTTCATAAAGGTGGTTAATAAATCCCAATAAAAAATTTTTTTAAATGACAAAGAATTGTACACAATATTCTAAAAGAGGTCTCACCAGAGAGCATCATCACTTCTTTTTTTCTTACTGGCCATTTCTCTCCCTATGCACCCAAGCATCCTTCCTACTTTTGCAGTTGCCTTTTCTACCTGTTTGGATGATTAAGATCATCACCCCCTAAAACTGTACCACTCCCTCCGGTTTTTGCAGTCTAAGTGATTGACCTTGCATTTTTTTAGCATTAAATCTTAGCTGCCAAATTCCAGACCATTCCTCTAGCTTCACTAAGTCCTTCCTCATGTTATGCACATCATCAGGGATGTCTACCCAGTTGCAGATTTTGGTATCATCCGCAAAGAGGCAAATATTACCAGACAGCCCTTCAGCAATATCACATAAAAATGTTAAAAAGCACTGGCCCAAAATCCGAAACTTGTGGCCTACCACTGGCAACATCCTTTTCCTCATAACAAGCTCCATTTACCACTATCCTTTGTTGTCTTCCAGTCAACCAGTTCCTAACCTGGTCACTCACTTTAGGGCCTATATCAAAGGTACTCAGTTTTTATTTATTAGTCGCCTAAGCGGAACCATGTCAAATGCTTTGCTAAAATCTAAATACACCACATATAGCGCAATCCGACTCTTTGATCACCCAGTCAAGGAAATTAATCAGATTTGTCTGACAAGACCTGCCTCTCGTGAAACCATGCTGCTTTGGCTCCTGTAATCCATTGGATTCCAAAACCTTTACTATTCTCTGTTTTAAAAGCATTTCCATTAATTTACTTACCACAGAAATTAGACTTACCGGCCTTTGGTTTCCAGCCTCTTCCTTACTTCCACTTTTGTGGAAAAGGACCACATCTGCTCTTCTCCAGTCCTCTGGGACCACTCCCAACTCTAGAGAAGCACTGAAAAGGCCAGCCAGTGGAGCCGCTAGAACTTCCCTAAGTTCCTTCAGTACCCTTGGATGTATGCCATCAGGCCCCATCGCTTTGTCCACCTTAGCCAGCTCGTCATGAACACTGTCCTCTGAAAATCATTCAGGGTCTACCACCTCTCCATTCCAAATTGTAGAGTTTAGTAGTTATGAACAGGCAGATTGGATAGACTGTATGGTCGTTCGTCATGATTTTTAATGTTCTATGATGTTTTTACTACTACTACTTAGCTTTTCTATAGCGCTACTAGATGTACGCAATGCTATAGAACATACAACATACCATGCAGAAAATATATTCAAACTTCACTATTGCTTCAGTAAAGCATTGCAAAATCCCTTAATTGCCAGAAATTTAATGGTAACAGAACACCCTCAAAGGATATACTCCTGCTCCCACTCCATCTCTCTGATTTTGAGAGAGTAGTACATACAGCATTTACATATCTGAGTGTGCCAATTTTCAGTAAACTGACAAATCTTTATAAAGTGAATTATCTCCCCATGCTAGCTAAGATTAGATCCTCTTTAGAGGGTTGGATAGACTTGTACATTTCGTTGTTGGTGTGCAGGCCTCTAAGACTTGTAGCTTCTAAAGCTTATAGCCTGCCGTATAACCTCGGTACACCAGTTCACACCTGAAGACTCTAGCTCTCTGAAAGTCCTTTATTTGAATAACACAATGTTTACTCACAGTCAGCTGTAGATCAGAGGTTCTGCCCCAATGGCAAAGAGTCTCAGTGGTACTGGGAACAACATTAGCTCAGAGCTGGTTGAATGGTGTACAATATCTTTTTCAGCAAGATACATTCAAGGTAAAAACTAAGTACTCTAACAGAGGGTAATGCAGGAAAGGGTTCTGTACTGCCTAACAAATGGAGGGAAACAGAAAAGGGCACACTCTGACCCAGTGAGCAGGGGGGAAACCCACCAATGGAAACAGAGCCTGCAACTAGCAACAGCATAACCAATCATATAACAGTTCTATACAGACAGGCTAGTGAAGTCACATTGACTGATAACTACACCCCCCACAATGCATCGCTCATGTGGTTCTGCCATGAGAATGACAGAAAAAGTGTCACACTCACCCCAGAGCCACATTACAATCAGGGAAAGGCTGTCAGAGGACAGTACACTCCCCGCCTGGTATCGATATTACCACACTTCATCAAAATTAATAACATGAGAAGTCCATTTTTTGCATTCAGGTTATCCGCCAGCTGTAGGGTCATCTTCTTCAGCAAACAAGACCTGAAATGAGAGACAAACAACAACACTACTAAACACAAAAGAGGGAGAAAAAGTCTTTGAGTCTCTGGTCTTCCTGGGTAGGTGATGACTCGCTGTGCTCATGCCTCTTCATGTGGCACAAGGAGCACGATTTCAGTGATGAGTCTGCAGAAAGTCTTTGCTGTTCCTTGTTTCACAGTTCTGACTTCCACTTTTCTGACTCTTCTATCTTCACTGGGGATGGTTTTGGTGAGTAATGCCAGGGGCCAATCGTTGTGTTGAGTTTGGTTGTCCTTGAGTAAGACAATATCGCCTTCGTGGATGTTGGTCTTACTGGTCTGCCATTTACTGCGGATCTGTAGGGTCAGGAGGTACTCTCACATCCAGCGGCTCCAGAAGGTGTTGGCAAGACTTTGGACTTGTCTCCATTGCCATCTACACAGATCTTTCTCATCAAAGTCTCTGGGTGGATTTGGTGGTACAACTATCTTTTGTGTTAGGAGCGTGGCTGGAGTCAGGATCAAAGGCGACTCTGGATTGAAGGACACTGGAATTAGAGGTCTTGCATTGATAATGGCAGACACCTCTGCCAGGAAAGTAGTCAAAACCTCATGGGTGAGGTGATTAGTCTCTTTTTCTGATAGCATAGAATCAAGGATGCGGCGAGCGAACCCAATCATGCGCTCCCAAACTCCTCCCATATGTGAAGCATGGGGAGGGTTGAATATCCACGTGCAGAGGTGGTCGTTCAGGTACTTTCCAATGGATGAATCGTTAATCTTCTGAGTTCAATTCTTCTACACATGCGGCTGTTTCCTTTCCCAGCCCATGTAGCATCGTATACATCTGTCGCGTGCCCGCCCATGCGGGACGCGCTCTCGAGGTCCTTTGCATACCTTCAGGCTTCTTCCCCGGGAGCGCGGGGTTTGTGAGTCCTTTAAGGCAAAATCACCCTCCAGGTAGAGAGGAGACAAAACTGGACCGGAACTCCGGACTGGATTTCTACTCCGGAACACTCGGAACGGAACGCACCGGACAGGTGCGCACTGGAGTGGGGCCCGCTGGACTGGACACACTGGAGTGGCCCCACTGGACAGGAACATACAGGAGTGAAACCCGCTGGACTGGAACACACTGGAACGGAACTGGAACACCCTGGACCTAGGCTTCACCTACACTTGACTGCCTCCCCCTCGGGTTGAGCCCTCAGGTTCTGGCAGCCGGTAGGACTTACAGGAACAACAGGAAGGAAGGTCCAGGGGTGCCCCCTGGCACCTAGGCGAAGGCAAGGCAGACAAGCAGGAACTGTCCGGGTTCTGGCAGTCAGCAGGAATCAACATAATGACTAGTAGACTGTACCCAGGCTAATAGGAACGCTATACCCAGGCAACCAGTCATACACAGGTACATACACAGAGCAAAACTCAGGAGACTTAGAAAAGCTATAAACCAGCTAACAACAAAGCTGTGCCCAAGCTAACAAGTCATGCACTGGAAACATACACAGAACAAACTCAGGAGACTTAGTAAAGCTATACACCAGCTAACAACAAAGCTGTGCCCAAGCTAACAAGTCATACACTGGAAACATGCACAGAGCAAACTCAGGGGACTTAGTAAAGCTATACACCAGCTAACCACAAAGCTGTGCCCAAGCTAACAAGTCATACACAGGAAACAAACACAGAGAACTAGCAGAGCTAGGCACAGGCTACAAACCAGACGGAGCTAAGCTGGCTAATCTAACACTAGGAACAAACACAGAGAGCTAGCAGAGCTAGGCACAGGCTACAAACCAGACGGAGCTAAGCTGGCTAATCTAACACTAGGAACAAACACAGAGAGCTAGCAGAGCTAGACACAGAAGGGTAGGAAACCCATAGAGCAAAAAACACAGAAGGGCTGAAACCCTACAGAGCTATACACACAGAAGGGCTGGAAACCCACAAGCGATAAACACAGAAGGGCTAAAACCCTACAGAGCTATAAACACAGAAGGGCTGGAAACCCACAAGCGATAAACACAGAAGGGCTGAAACCCTACAGAGCTATAAACACAGAAGGGCTGGAAACCCACAAGCGATAAACACAGAAGGGCTGAAAACCCACAGAACAAAAGACAAGGAAAGCAAATGGTGCTAACAGCACACTAACCTCGGGACCTAAGGCACTGCAGAGGAAATGGCAATGCAAAGGCCAGGACTGTAGTCTTCAGGTGACTAATAAAGCCCATCAACACCAGAGCCACAGGTGCAGCAATCACCTTGCAACCAAACAGAGGCTTGACACTCAGAGCAGGCATCCCATAGAAAGTAACAGCGGGAGCCATCTTGGATACTGGCAGAGACGAAGAGGCGGCAGCCATCTTGGAAGAGGCATAGCCCACACAGGTGAGGTTCAGTAGGGCAATCAGCACCCAGAGCCAGAGAGAAACTAAGACAGAGACAGAGACAGAGACAAGCAGAAGCCAGCACAGCCACTGACTCCCTGAAACAGGGTAAGTATGAGGGTAGTCACGGCCATAGTCGTGACAGTACCTCCCCCTCAAGACCCCCTCCCGGTCTCCACAGGGGATTCAGGTGTCCAAGGGTAAGTGTGGTGAAACCTCCTGATGGGCTTCAACACACCAACATGAATCACTGGACTGGCAGTAGCAAGCACAACTGGAACTTGAAAAGAGGAGTGGCCCTTGAAACCAGGAAGTCTTTTTGGGCAACCACTATGCCGGCTTAGAGTCTGAGATGCAGCATCTTGGCTGGAACTGGAACTCGGAGCAGGTTCAGCATCTTGGCTGGAACTGGAACTTGGAGCAGGTGTAGCATCTTGGCTGGAACTGGAACTCGGAGCAGGCTCAGCATCTTGGCTGGAACTGGAACTCGGAGCAGGCTCAGCATCTTGGCTGGAACTGGAACCCGGAGCAGGTGCAGCATCTTGGCTGGAACTGGAACTCGGAGCAGGCTCAGCATCTTGGCTGGAACTGGAACTTGGAGCAGGCTCAGCATCTTGGCTGGAACTGGAACTTGGAGCAGGCTCAGCATCTTGGCTGGAACCGGAACTCGGAGCAGGCTCAGCATCTTGGCTGGAACCGGAACTCGGAGCAGGCTCAGCATCTTGGCTGGAACTGGAACTCGGAGCAGGCTCAGCATCTTGGCTGGAACTGGAACTCGGAGCAGGCTCAGCATCTTGGCTGGAACTGGAACTTGGAGCAGGTGCAGCATCTTGGCTGGAACTGGAACTCGGAGCAGGCTCAGCATCTTGGCTGGAACTGGAACTCGGAGCAGGCTCAGCATCTTGGCTGGAACTGGAACTTGGAGCAGGTGCAGCATCTTGGCTGGAACTGGAACTCGGAGCAGGCTCAGCATCTTGGCTGGAACTGGAACTCGGAGCAGGCTCAGCATCTTGGCTGGAACTGGAACTTGGAGCAGGTGCAGCATCTTGGCTGGAACTGGAACTCGGAGCAGGCTCAGCATCTTGGCTGGAACTGGAACTCGGAGGAGATTCAGCTGCAAGGCTGGGCGCCCCCCTCTGGCCGGACTGGGACGTCTCTCTAACATTAGCTTCAGGCAGCGTCTGCCGAGCAGGGTTCAAGAGGAGACGGCCCTGGGATCCCCAGAGCATGCTAGCAGGCTGAAATGCAGAAAATGGGTTTCTCCGGGCCCCAAGCCGTTGAACACATCTTCTCTCAGCTATTGCTTCGGACTGAACAGGAGCTGAACCGGGACTGGGACCCGGACTACAATCAGAGTCTTGACTGGAGCGGGAACTCTGGACAGGAGCTGAACCGGGACCGGGACCCGGACTGGTATCAGAAGCTTGACTGGCAGGGCCCCTCAAACTGGACTCAGGAGCTTGGCTGGGAGCGCCCCGCGAACTGGACTTTAACTGAGGCTTGACAGAACACACCCTTTGGACAGGGATCGGAGGCTCGAGCGGAAGCGCCACTCGAACTGGCCTTCGGAGCTTGATTGGAGGTACCCTCCAGACTGGAAGCGGAGGTGCCACCTGAACCACCCTGTGGACTGGCACCGGAGGCTTGATTAGAAGCCCCCCTCGCACTGGACTCAGTGGCTGGACTGGACGGGTCACTTGGACAAGAACTGGAGACTTGACCCGGAGTGCCACTTGCATAGGCCTTGGAGACTCCATCGAAGGCTTCCCTCGGACTGGACTCGGAGACTTCAAAGGGCGTGCCACTTGAACGAGGACTGGAGGCTCGACCTGGAGCGCCACTTGCATAGGAATCTGAGGCTCCGTCAGAAGCATCCCTCGGACTGGACTCAGGGGTTTCAAAGGGCTTGCCACTTGAAGGAGGACAGGAGGCTCGGTCAGCTGTGCCACTCGAACAGGAATCGGAGGTTCAATTTGCAGCGTCCCTCGGACTGGACTCAGAGGCTTGACTGGGAGCGCTACCTGAACTGGAATCGGAGGCTCAGTATGAAGCACCCCCTGGACTGGATTCAGGGACCTAGGTGTCGGCCCTTCTTGGACTGGAATCAGAGGCTTGGTACGCCGTCTCACTTGGCCGGACCTCATGGACCTGCATAGAACCGTCCCTCGGGCTGAACTCAGAAGCTTAGCTGGCGGCTTCACTCGAACAGGATTCGAAGGCTCTGCTTGAAACCCTCCTCGGACTGGACTCAGCGCTGGTGGACTGTAATCCTGAATAGGAACTAACCCGCTATGGTACCGCAGGCTGCTCTGCTGAGGGGGCCTGAGCGGAGGAATTCCCCGGCGTCTTCTTTCGGCCTCAGCCTCCGGAGTATCCCGCAGAGCTGGCTCCTCCAGAAGTCTGAGGCGGTAATCCCAGAGCGAGATAGCAGGATTCATGTCAGAAACTGGGCTATGGCGGACCAGACGCCACCAGAGACGCTTTCTTTCAGCTGCTGCTTCAGGAGTATCCTTCAGGGCAGGATCAGACAAAAGTATTTCCCGGTAATCATGGAGCGTCAAAACAGGGTTCAGAGAAAAAATTGGGTTGTAGAAATCCACACCATAATCAGGAACTGCACTGGTGCTGGACCCTGGATTGTCCACAGGGAACGAAGCTGTGGACAGGTAGCCAACCTGGACGGCTGATCTTGCCGGACTCATGGCCTTTGCATTCTGTCGCGTGCCCGCCCATGCGGGACGCGCTCTCGAGGTCCTTTGCATACCTTCAGGCTTCTTCCCCGGGAGCGCGGGGTTTGTGAGTCCTTTAAGGCAAAATCACCCTCCAGGTAGAGAGGAGACAAAACTGGACCGGAACTCCGGACTGGATTTCTACTCCGGAACACTCGGAACTGGAACGCACCGGACAGGTGCGCACTGGAGTGGGGCCCGCTGGACTGGACACACTGGAGTGGCCCCACTGGACAGGAACATACAGGAGTGAAACCCGCTGGACTGGAACACACTGGAACGGAACTGGAACACCCTGGACCTAGGCTTCACCTACACTTGACTGCCTCCCCCTCGGGTTGAGCCCTCAGGTTCTGGCAGCCGGTAGGACTTACAGGAACAACAGGAAGGAAGGTCCAGGGGTGCCCCCTGGCACCTAGGCGAAGGCAAGGCAGACAAGCAGGAACTGTCCGGGTTCTGGCAGTCAGCAGGAATCAACATAATGACTAGTAGACTGTACCCAGGCTAATAGGAACGCTATACCCAGGCAACCAGTCATACACAGGTACATACACAGAGCAAAACTCAGGAGACTTAGAAAAGCTATAAACCAGCTAACAACAAAGCTGTGCCCAAGCTAACAAGTCATGCACTGGAAACATACACAGAACAAACTCAGGAGACTTAGTAAAGCTATACACCAGCTAACAACAAAGCTGTGCCCAAGCTAACAAGTCATACACTGGAAACATGCACAGAGCAAACTCAGGGGACTTAGTAAAGCTATACACCAGCTAACCACAAAGCTGTGCCCAAGCTAACAAGTCATACACAGGAAACAAACACAGAGAACTAGCAGAGCTAGGCACAGGCTACAAACCAGACGGAGCTAAGCTGGCTAATCTAACACTAGGAACAAACACAGAGAGCTAGCAGAGCTAGGCACAGGCTACAAACCAGACGGAGCTAAGCTGGCTAATCTAACACTAGGAACAAACACAGAGAGCTAGCAGAGCTAGACACAGAAGGGTAGGAAACCCATAGAGCAAAAAACACAGAAGGGCTGAAACCCTACAGAGCTATACACACAGAAGGGCTGGAAACCCACAAGCGATAAACACAGAAGGGCTAAAACCCTACAGAGCTATAAACACAGAAGGGCTGGAAACCCACAAGCGATAAACACAGAAGGGCTGAAACCCTACAGAGCTATAAACACAGAAGGGCTGGAAACCCACAAGCGATAAACACAGAAGGGCTGAAAACCCACAGAACAAAAGACAAGGAAAGCAAATGGTGCTAACAGCACACTAACCTCGGGACCTAAGGCACTGCAGAGGAAATGGCAATGCAAAGGCCAGGACTGTAGTCTTCAGGTGACTAATAAAGCCCATCAACACCAGAGCCACAGGTGCAGCAATCACCTTGCAACCAAACAGAGGCTTGACACTCAGAGCAGGCATCCCATAGAAAGTAACAGCGGGAGCCATCTTGGATACTGGCAGAGACGAAGAGGCGGCAGCCATCTTGGAAGAGGCATAGCCCACACAGGTGAGGTTCAGTAGGGCAATCAGCACCCAGAGCCAGAGAGAAACTAAGACAGAGACAGAGACAGAGACAAGCAGAAGCCAGCACAGCCACTGACTCCCTGAAACAGGGTAAGTATGAGGGTAGTCACGGCCATAGTCGTGACACATCTCTTGCTTAGGAATAAGCTTCATACTCGCTATGGCATCCTTGGAATTGGATTTCCACACCCTGTGGCGCTCAGGGCGGTCATTGGACTGGGTAAGCTCTGCGTTCCCCAGGTCTTTGCTGGCAAGATACTCTGCTGGCTCATCTCTTGCTGTGGCTTCAAGTGGAGTACCTGATGTCACTGCAGGTTGGTCGGCTTGGGCTCCCTCTGAAGCCTGATGAGGAGTGTGGCTGTCCAGCTCCCTCTGGTTTAGGCCAAGGGAGTTCAGCCGATATCCTGCTTGAGAGCGACTGCTCTGGTCTCTTTTGCCCCCACCCTGTGTGAAGGCTCAGACTCTGCGATGAGCGTTCTTGCTCGGGTCTCTCTTGCCCCCACCCTGTGTGAAGGCTCAGACTCTGTGATGAGCATTCTTGCTCGTGTCTCTTTTGCCCTCATCCTGTGTGAAGGCTCAGACTCTGTGGCTGAAATGGAGTGTCTCCATTAGCGCGCTTTTCTGGAGCACGTGCCAGTGGTAGTGCATCCGTGTGCGTACATGCGTGTGGTTTCTGAGGGTGGTATACCCCAAAGATAGGTAGGTACCAGTACTCTTCGTTGTCTTTCAATGGTGGGGCCAGCTTCGCGTGGCCGTTGATAAGCATGTTCTGCATGAAGATTATGAAATGCTGCCTCATCTCTGGCTTCCGCCTCAAGGTTTTCCTCAACGAGACAAGTCGGGAGAGAGCATAGCTTCTGTTGTTTGGGAGTCGAAACCTGGGCTTACGGAATGGGAGGGGTGCTACCCAGCTGTTTGACTCATCTTTTCTGAGCTCTTTGTTCATAATGTTCAAGAATTCTTTATTTTCTATGGAGAAAGCAGGTTTGTCATGGTTTGTCATCATCTTTGGTGGTCTGGAACACTGAGCTTCCTAGATGTTCTCCTAAATCTGCTGCAGAGATGGTTTTATAAAGTGTTGAGACAACGCTCCGCTCTTTGTGAACAGGAGCCTCTTTGGCAGTTAGGTGGTTGTTACATGAGTCGAACAGTGCTTCCATTCATTGCTTCTATCACAAAGCCGCTTGCTACTCTCCCCGACATTTGTGCAACTCCTGCACAAGTTTTGATGCTATATGAGGAGTAGTCTTACTGGATCTCAAACAGGTCGTAAAACTCTAACCTTGCAAGGGACCGGTTGCTCTGCTCATCTATGATGACGTACATTTTGATTATCTTCTCAGGCTGCCCTTCAGGATACACTTTGGCCAGGCATATCTTGGTGCAGGATCTACCTTCACAGCGTTTCCCACACACTCTTGTGCATTTCGGAGTGATTTGGAGTGTCGGTGTACTTCCCTCTTCCTTCTCCCCGCCATGATTCATCTCGGGATTGGGACACGGCTTTGCCCCTTCTGGGTGTAGGGCATAGATGTGTTGGTTGCTACCACACTCTATGCATTGGACAGGTACTCTGCAGTCTCTGGCAAGATGGTCTGAGGAAGAACAGCACCTGTAACAGAATCTATACCTTTTTAGTAATTCTTTACGCGCCCTCAAAGGTTTCCCTATGAACCCTCGGCACTTTCTGAGAGGGTGAGGTGATCTGTGTATAAGGCATTGTTCTTTGGGTTCCCCTACATTCTCTGTGGTGGAAGAAGAATCAGTCAGTGTAGACATTAAGGCTGACACTTCTGTCTTATGTACAGATATAGGGTTTTTGTACAGTTTAGCTGGTTTCCCTTCCAGGAACTGGCTTGATTCAGGTGGCTCAACCATGAACCAAGGATCATTTCTTCTTTTAGCTATGTCTCTAATGAACCTTGTGAAGGCGTTAAAAGGAGGATATTTCCCTTGATTTTCTTGCTTGTATTGTGGGCCAACTACTGACCACTTCTGCCTTATGTCGTGTGGTAGCTTTACTAAGATGCTCTTGGTGCCCCGAGGTGTGTCTAGATGGCTGCGATTTGGAAAACTGTTCTCGGCCTTGACTGCTTCCAGCTCATGAAGGAGGTTTCCCAACTCTTGCAGCTTGTAGTTGTCTTTGCCTGATATCGTTGGGAATCTATCCAGCCTGTTGAACAGTGAATTTTCTATGGCTTCTGGGCTGCCGTAGTACTCTTCGAGTCTTTCCCACATCTCTTTTAACCCCTTTGAAGGGTCATTCAAATATGAATGCTTCAACTCCTCTACTCGTACGGCTGTTTCTTTTCCCAGCCAGTGTAGCATCATGTTCATCTCTTGTTTAGGAGTAAGCCTCATGCCCTTGATGGCGTCCTTAAAATCTGATTTCCACGCCCTGTAATGCTCAGGCCGGCCGTTGAACTGAGTAAGCCCTGAGCCCCCCAGGTCCTTGCGCGTTAGATACCTTACTAGCTCGTCTCTTGTTGAAGTTTCAGGTTGAGCAGTTGAAGTCGCTGCGGGCTGGCTGGCCTTGTCTTCTGAGGGGATAGACATGGAATATAACCACCCTGCTGGTTTTTGCTTGCATGAAGAGTGAATAGCTGGTGTTCCTCTGGGAGATGGTGACTCAATTTCTCCTTGCCTCTGGCTACTATGTGGCTCTGCAGCTTGTGGCTGCAGTGAGGTATCTGCTTCGTTAACCACTCTCAGGACACGAGTTGTAGATAGTGCGTCAGAGCATGTAAGAGCATATAAGTTGGTGGGAAGAAAACTGGCTATCATGCCATGTTGTACCTGGAGCTTTCTTTCCTCAGGTGGTATTCCCACCGATAAAGATGGCTTTGGCTCCTCAGCATCCGAGGACTCCGCTGAGTTCAACTGTTCCAATTCCCTGGTAAATGGTGGAGAGTATGTCAACACATAATCATTAGTTCTTAGGAGACAAAGTAGCTAAGTCGTTTGTTTCCATCATTCTGCCCCAAAGCATCTTCAAAGACATTAGCCTTTGCTTCAAGCTCGGCAATTTCTTTGTCTTGCTGGAGCACATCTATCATGATGTCCAACTTAGCCTTTCGACGTGGTGCCTCCGTTTCCATTTCAGTTTTTGCACGTGCTGCCTCAGTTTCTCTACGCACTGCCTCAGCTTCCATTTCAGCTTTTGCACGTGCTGCTTGAGCTTCCAACTTGGCCCTTTGTAACTTCAGGGCGGTTTCTTTCTCACTATGGCGACAGCGACCTTGGCCATCTCCACCATAGCCCATGCCTGCAGGGATGCCAAGCTCGCTGCTGACTGGCTGGAGTGGTTTTGTTGCACTTGATCTGGAGGATCTTGAGTTTTTGGACGTATGCTTAGATGAGTGAGAGCATAGGGAGATACAATCTTGTGGATCTGCAATTACAGTCTCCGACTTCTTTACAGCCTCAGCCACTTCCGCTTTTGATCTGTGGCCTCTTGGAGTTCTTTTTCTACAAGACTCTGTTCAGTATTTGTCTCATCTAAGAACCAGCAATACTCTGATGACTTTTGCTGGTAGCGTGCATAGCTGGTCTCTATTGATGACAGACAAGTGCCCTTGTCTGCCCCTGCCTTTGAAGCACTAAATATGTTTTCTTCATCTTCTCCCCAGAGCCTGCTTAGCTTCTCTGAATACTTCTCTTGTGTTGCTTGATAACTTTCCAGAAATGTCTGGCTTATTTTGCAAGTTCTTTTACTCCTCTTTGTTGGGACTGGTGGGGGTGGCTATCTACTGAATCTGACGCCCTCTAGCTGCTCCTGCGTTTCTGGTGCAGGGAATACTTTATCTGTTACAGTCTGTGTGATGTTGAGATCTGCCAGTCTGTACTTGATTATTAGTCTGTCTTAAGTGAGGGGTCAGCTCTTGTATACAGGGAAGCTTGGAGAATAAAAGGCTACTCGGTGTGAAGCTGTGCCAGGACTTGCTGGGGATCAATTGCAGTGGCTCTCTCTCTTCAGTGACTTAGGGAGAAGTCTGCTGTAATCATTACTGAATCAAGTTTCAAACTTAGGTTAATGAACTTAGGAGATGGGAGGGGTAAGAGTAGCTCTGAGTCAGAATCCTCCCTCCTTCTGTGTGGCTTAGCAACAACACACCCTCCTTGCCCCAGAGGGTTGTCAGATCAGGTTTCTGTCCTAGCTGCAGGCAGGGGGGTGGGGATTCACTTGAGCAGAGCCAGGAAATTTGTTACAATTTGAATTGTTCTGTAGGCAGGGAGCGTGGCTTCACTTGAGCTGAGCAGCCAGAAATTTGTTACAATTTGAACTATTCTGTAGGCAGGGGGTGTGGCTTCACTTGAGCTGAGTAGCCAGAAATTTGTTACAATTTGAACTGTTCTGTAGGCAGGGGGCATGGCTTCACTTGAGCTGAGCAGCCAGAAATTTGTTTCAATATGGAACTGTTCATTAATGTGATCAACTAGAAACTGTCAGCATCTAATACTGGAATCAACTTTCACTATACCTTCTGCTTTCCCATAAGCTTAACTTCTTCTGCTGAATAACACAACTCAGAAGGCTTTAATGTCAAGCTACAACCACAGCTCATAGGCTCTCTTCCAAGCTGAACTCTCCTATCTTCCTGAATGGTTATCCACTGACTTTCCTCCTTTCCTATGGTTAGATCTTCTGCCACCCCTCTGTCAAATTAGTTTTTACTGTGCAGGCCTCTAAGACTTGTAGCTTCTAAATCTTATATCCTGACGTATAACCTCGGTACACCAGTTCACACCTGAAGACTATCTCTCTGAAAGTCCTTTATTTAAATAACACAATGTTTACTCACAGTCAGCTGTAGATCAGAGGTTCTGCCCCAATGGTACTGAGAACAATATTAGCTCAGAGCTGGTTGAATGGTGTACAATATCTTTTTCAGCAAGATACATTCAAGGTAAAAACTAAGTACACTAACAGAGGGTAACACAGGAAAGGGTTCTGTACTAACAAATGGAGCCTACCTCAGACTAGAGGGAAACAGAAAAGGGCACACTCTGACCCAGTGAGCAGGGGGGAAATCCACCAATGGGAACAGAGCCTGCCAACTAGCAACAGCATAACCAAACATATAACAGTTCTATACAGACAGGCTAGTGAAGTCACACTGCCTGATAACTACACCCCCCACAATGCATCAATCATGTGGCTCTGCAGTGAGAATGACAGAAAAAGTGTCACACTCACCCCAGAGCCACATTACAATCAGGGAAAGGTTGTCAGAGGACAGAACAGTTGGGGATGGTGTTTGTATCCCCGTTTTTGTATTTATTCCAACAGTTGCAATATACAGGGCCTAAGTCCTTTCCCACCCCCCCCCCCCCCCCCCCATTTTGCGTGGGTATATTCTCTCCTCTTTGTGGTGTAGGTAGCTACCATGAATTAAATTGACTACTTCACAATTTTCCAGTGATATGGGTGGGTTAGAAGTCCCAAACATTCATACATACTGTTTGGCTGCCCGTCTAGTGAGGATGCAGAGTTTGCTCAATTTAGACCTGGACCCTGGGTGCTACAAACCTGGAGGACACAACTTAACAGCTCTTCTATAATACACTGGACACCCCTACTACTGAAGGACTGAATCAAACTAGTCTATCCTTTTGCATCAATATAGGGGTTAGCATGCAGCCTTGAAGGGAATTCGGGTGCCAGAGGAAGATTTTTCTCCTATAACATCTCTAAATAGGAATGCCGAATTTTATACAGTTTCTTTCTCAGAGGTCCTGGTGCATTGGGCTGGGAAGGAGCTCTATTTTCTGGGACAGATCTGGATGGGTTCTCAGGTCAAACCTTTTCCAGATCTTCAGGATCTATATAATATTCCCACATACACAATACATTTATTTTCAGTTGAGAAAGCGATTAAGGGGGAGGAGGCTGAGGAGTGTTGATCCTTGTGACCCAGAAATAGTGTTGAGAGAGTTTTGACAACACCAGAACTTAGGGCTAAACTCATTACTAAAATTGTATTTTAGTTTGACTTTTGGGAGGAAGAAATATGACACAAACAATGGATTACTAGCCAGATGGAATGGAGACTTGGTGTTGGATCTCAATGAAAAGGACTGGCAAGAACTTAGGGATCAAACTGTAAAAATTTCATTATGTAACAGGAGTTGGGAACTCATATACAAATTGCTCCATCAAGCCTATCGTTGCCCAACATTTTTTTCTGAATTTAATGATGCTGATCCTCATTGCGGGAGAGGTTGTGGACAGTGTGGTGATTATATTCATATGTGATGGGGATGTAAAAAGATTAAAATATTCTAGGAAGCTATTCAATTTGAGATCAGTAATATTTTACATGTTTCATTTGATCTTACACCCTGCCTATGCTTGCTGCAGAAATGGGGAGATGAGGATGTGACTAATAATAATTTGAAATGTATAGCATACAGTCTTCTTGCTGCCAGAATGACTATTGCATTTTTTTTTAATGGCGTCCCTCAGTTGGCATTCTGGCAGACCAAGTTCCAGTATTGTTTACCAGTAAAATATGGGGGAAGAAAGCTGTGTATGACAAGATTTGGGATCCTTAGCGGACCTGGCATCGAACGATGGCTTGAACCTCGAGGGGAAGGAGGCACTTTGGATATGACTGGCCACCTTTCTGGAGTAACAGGGAGATGGTTGAGGGAGGGTTTTTTTGGGACCCATTGACATTGTTTTGTTACTGTGGGGTTTTTTTTTTAATGTGCATTCTTATGCCATTGGTTGATTCGTTCCTGTACCAATAGAAATCAAACAAAATAAAACATGGAAAAGAAAATAAGATGATACCTTTTTTATTGGACATAACTTAATATATTTCTTGATTAGCTTTCGAAGGTTGCCCTTCTTCGTCAGATCGGAAATAAGTAAATGTGCTAGCTGACAGTGTATATAAGTGAAAACATTCAAGCATTACTATGACAGTCTGACAGGGTGGGAGGATGGGGGTGGGTCGGAGGTATGCATGGGGACATCAAAGCATATCATTGATATTCTAACAGGATGGGTGTGGATAGGTGAGGGGTGGGGTGATCAACAGAGACATACAGCTTTATGGTTTATAATGGGTTAGGAACCCCAGATCCTTGTTAAGTCCTTTCTGTTGGGTGTTAAAATATTCAATCATTCTGACTTCAAAGGTCTTACGTTCTTGTATGGTTTTAAAGTTACCTTTCAGTATTCTCACTGTGAAATCACTGGTACAGTGTCCTGGTTCTGTGAAGTGCTGTCCCACCGGGGTGGGGGCCCTACTGGCTGTATTGTAAGCTCTTTGAGCAGGGACTGTCTCTCTTTGTTAAATTGTACAGCGCTGCGTAACCCTAGTAGCGCTCTAGAAATGTTAAGTAGTAGTAGTAGTAGTAGTATTGTTTGTGTGATGTCTATGTAAATTGAATCTTGTCTTAAGCATCTGGCCTGTTTCACAAATATAGCATCCTTCGTTACATTTTTTTACACTGAATGATTTCTTGTACCAGAAATGTTTTTCAAGGGTGAAGACGCAGAAGAAGTGAAATAAATCTCGATGAGTCTAGAAGATGTACCGAACCAGATTCACAAGTTAAAGAGTGATAAATCACCTGGACCAGATTGCATACATCCCAGGGTGCTGAAAGAACTCAAACATGAAATTGCTCATCTGATGTTAGTGATCTGTAACCTGTCATTAAAATCGTCTGTAGTACCTGTAGAGAGTGGACAATGTAACACCGATTTTTAAAAAGGGTTTAGGGGTGATTCAGGAAATTACAGACCGGTAAGCCTAACTTCAGTGCTGGGCAAAATAATAATTATAAAGAATAAATTTATAGAAAACATACACAAGCATGGTTTAATGGGGCAGAGTCAGAATGGGTTCAGCCATGGGAAGTCTTGCCTCACCAATTTGCGTAATTTATTTGAAGGCAGGAGTAAACATTTATTTATTTATTTGTTGCATTTGTATCCCACATTTTCCCACCTTTTTGCAGGCTCAATGTGGCTTACATATTGCCGTTAACGGTGTTAGCAGATTCCGGTCTGAACAAATACATGGTATAAATAAATACAAGGTGATGTTGTGGTAGATAAGGTACATGTAAGGTAGGTATAGTTGGGGGAACTTAGGGGGGGAGGAAGAGTCAGGTAATGTCGTTTACGTTCTCTGGTTGCATTGTGTCGCAGGTGTCAATGTATGTTTATGTTGGGTCGGTGGGGTATGCTCTTTTGAACAGGACCGATTTTAGTGATTTCCGGAAATTAAGGTGGTCTGGCATAGTTTTTACTATTTTTGGCATGCGTTCCATAGTTGTGCACTTAAGTAGGAAAAGCTGGATGCATAGGTGGATTTATATTTGAGTCCTTTGTTGCTTAGGTAGTGGAGGTTTAGGTATGATCCTGTAGATTTAGTAGTATTTCTGGTTGGCAGGTCAGTAAGGTCTGTCATGTATCCAGGTGCCTCGCCGTAAATGATTTTATGATCAGTCGTGCAGATTTTGAACGTGATTCATTCTTTGATTGGTAGCCAATGCAGTTTTTCTCTGAGTGGTTTGGCGCTGTCAAAATGCTTTTTTCCAAATATAAGCCTGGCTGCTGTGTTTTGGGCGGTTTGAAGTTTTTTAATGATTTGATCTTTGCATCCCGCATAGATTCCATTACAGTAGTCTGCATGGCTTAGTACCATTGTTTGTATCAGGCTTCAAAATATTTCCATCGGGAAGAATGGTTTCACGCGTTTGAGTTTCCACATTGAGAAAAACATGTGGATAGCCAGTTGATGTAGTGTATCTAGATTTTCAGAAAGCTTTTGACAAAGTTCCTCATGACAGACTCTTGAGAAAATTAAAAAGTCATGGGATAGGAGACAATGTCCTTCTGTGAATTAGAAATTGGTTATTAGGTTATATGGCAATTTTTCTTAATGGAGGAGGAGAAACCGTCTACCACCTGCTGGAGATAGAGATATACTGAAGTGGAGGAGGAGGAGGAGCTGACCGTCTGGTATCACTGCCTTCAGCTTTGTAATCTCTATCTCCACCTGTTGGTAAGATGGACACAACCCACTAGTTCCTGGATTCATCTGCTGCATATGCTAAGGAATGATATATCAGGTCCTGAATGTGAGATCTTAGTGTTGTTGGACTGTACCTCGCGATACTGTTATTTTTAGATATAGTCGTGTATCTATGTATAAAGATGAGAAAGTTTGACCAAAATTGCCTTTAAATAAGGGTTGTCTTATCTATGTGAAAAAGTTAAGCACTCCCAACCATTGGCAGCACAATCCTATATCTCTTCCCTGCCAGTGTCTCAATCCCCACCCCTCTTGCTGTGTACCTTCAAAAGTATCTGCAGCAGTGCACCAATTCTCTTAGGCTGCCTGCGGCTTGCTCCAGAGAGCTCTGATTCATCCCATCCCCTCTGACTCAATTTCCTGTTGCTGCAGGAGCAGGACAGATCAGAGGGAGCATGCTCCGGAGCAGGGAGCCTAAGAGGATCGCTGCGCTGCTCTGTAGAAGAAATTTTTAAAGGTACACAGCAAGGGAGGTAGGAGTTGAGACGCTAAACCCGCGTGCTGGCAAAGGGAGGAAGGGGATGAAGAGAAAAGGAACAATTCTGAACCCCAGAGGTGGAAGGGAAGGATAGAGGTGTGCTGGTCCAGGGAGGGAAGCCTTGACTTATACTTGGTCACAGCATTTTTGTCTCTGTTTAGTTCTAAAACTGCCCTTAACTTAGACATGCATCGACTTGTAGTTGAGTATATAAAATATATATAATTGTTAATACAGGATTTAATATCCTTGATTTTGATGTAAGAGGAGTGAATCTTCTTTAGAAGAGATTGTTAGTACCAAGAATGACATGGTGGGTTAGGGGAGAAATAAATTTAAGATGTGAACTCTTATGGCTATAAAACATTTCAAGGTTTGTTACTGCAGTGACAACGTGAGATGTTGTTAAACATTGCCTTGTATCCATAAATAAATATTAATTAAAAACAAAACAAAAAGAAACAGTGTCCATGGATTCAATGGCTTGTGTGTCTATCTTACAAGCTTGTGTGTCTATCTTACCAGGTGAATCATTTATTAGCTCAGTTATGTCATTTTTTCTTTTAATTTAATATGTTCTTAAAGATTATTTTTAGATATGTTTGATATGGTGCTCTAAGTTTTAGCACAGTTTGCTGTAGGTCTAGCCAGAACTAAGGATGGTGCTGGGCAGGCTTTTTACGGTCTGAATCCCACAAATGACAAGACAGATTTAGATAGGCTGGAATGGACTTGGATGGCAACTCCAGTAGTTGGAATATAAGGACTGAGCTAGGCAAACTTCTATGGTCTATGTCCCAGAAACACAAAAGAAGACCATGATCAAATATCATGTTCGTTGTTGATTTAAATTAAGAATTGATAATGAGTGTGACTACTGGGTAGACTGGATGGACCGTTCAGGTCTTTATCTGCTGTCACTTCACTGGCTCCCTATTCGTTTTCGCATGCGCTTATCCGACGTGCACTTAAATGGAGTGCACTGTATATTATTGTTGTTATTCCCAATCCAGTTATCTGAAACAAGACAAACAAATGTAGAAATGACTACCAGCATCAAGCAGAATCTTGCCGGTGGTAAGACTAGAATGCAGACATGTTCAACAAACCACCAGAACTCTTATCCTTCAAAGATTTGTGCTCTCTCTACTGTCATGTTTATATTCTTAAGAGTACAATGTAGTATGAAAGCAGAAGTAACCAATAATGCTGATGCGTTACACAGCAGGGTTAAACAGCCTGAGAGAAGGATCAAAGTGCTAAGCTGTATGCTAGAGAATGACACGATGGGAGAGAGGAGGATATCTGATGAGTTATGTGACAAGAGGGCAGCAAAAATCAAATAGCGTTCTATCCCAGAACCCTCAAGAATGTAATGAACAGAGGCAGAAAACTAAGAGAGGCCTAGCATCAATCTAGGGAAATCAGGGCTCATGTCACGTTCTCAAAGCAGGAACTAGGTTTGTGAACCCTTGGGCCACTGTCGAGGAGCGGCAGCGGCAGGCAAATCACCCAAGCAGAAAGCAGTGCTGAACACAACAGGCAGGAACCCCAGAATATAACTAGAAGAGGCTTTAATAGTAGACAATAAACATTATCCAGTAGCACAGCAAGGTCAAAGGGGCCGGCAGCAAACACGGGTAATCCATAAACTAACCAGAGTCTATAGGCAGGTGGAAAGCAAAGTCCAGGTCCAGGTCCAGGCCAAGGGTCACAGGCACAGGAAGCAAGCAAAGTCAAAGTCCAGGAACAGGCAGGGTCCAACCCAAAGGAAACTTTCAGAGGAACTCCAACAAACCACCAGGAACTCATGGATGACCTTTGGGTTGGACCCTGCCTGTTCCTGGACTTTGACTTTGCTTGCTTCCTGTGCCTGTGACCCTTGGCCTGGACCTGGACTTTGCTTTCCGCCTGCCTATAGACTCTGGTTAGTTTATGGATTACCCGTGTTTGCTGCCGGCCCCTTTGACCTTGCTGTGCTACTGGATAATGTTTATTGTCTACTATTAAAGCCTCTTCTAGTTATATTCTGGGGTTCCTGCCTGTTGTGTTCAGCACTGCTTTCTGCTTGGGTGATTTGCCTGCCACTGCCGCTCCTCGACAGTGGCCCAAGGGTTCACAAACCTAGTTCCTGCTTTGAGAACGTGACAGAATACCAAGGCCCTCGAGAACGCGACAGAATGCGAAGGCCATGAGACCGGCGAAATCATCCTTCCAGCAGGGTTTCCTGCCCATGACTTTTTCCTCTGTTTGCAATCCGGGTCACAGCCTGGGTGCCGCTCCTAGTTTGGATTTGGATCTTGACCCAGTTTCTGATCTTAATAGTTTTATCACGCTTCATGATTACCGGGAACAACTTCTCTTTGATCCAGCCTTAAGGAATACCCCTGAAGCTGCAGCGGAGAGACAGCGTGTCTGGGGGCTTGGGTTCTCTGCAAACCCAGTCTCTGCTATTGATCCTGCTACCATGCTCTTTGCATACCGCTGCAGACTTCTCTTGGATCCAGCCCTGCGGGATACTCCTGAAGCTGACGCTGAAAGAAGGCATTGTGAAACCCCGAAGCTCAGGGCTTATCAGCAGTTTGTGTGGAGCAGTTTGAGTTCCAGTTCCAACCAAGATACGGACTCTAAGCCGAGTTTCAGCTCCAGCCAAGCTGCTGAGTCCAAGCCGAGTTCCAGCTCCAGCCAACCTGCTGAGTCCACGCTGAGATCCAGCCAAGTGCTTGAGCCTGCTCTGGTCCCTGCTTGTTCGTCCTGAGTCCTGGTTTTGGCTAGCTAGTGTTATCCGGTTTTCCGCTCTGCCTAGCTACCTTCTGTCCTGTGTGTCTACTTTGTACCTTGCTTGTATATCCTGTGTGCTTATCCGGATCCCTGCTTATGTATCCTGATTCCTGTATCTGTCTAGCTAGCGTGTATCTTCTGGGGGATTTATCCTGTTACCCGCCTCGACCTAGCTAGTGGGTTTGCCCTGTGGGTATTCCGTCTCCCCTTCTTCCTTGCTTGTATGTCTGCCCTAGTCCCTGCTCCTGATAAGCTTCTGTCTGTCTAGTCTGTCTGGTGTGTCTGGCTTAGCGGCTGCGTGCAGCGCTTAGTGCAGTCTAGTATTGTTCCCTTGTGTTTCCTAGACCCAAGGTGGGTCCTCTGGATCTTCAGTTCCGGCCTTGCCCTACAAGTCCTGTCGGCCACCCGCACGCTAGAGCTCAACTCTAGTGGAAAGGTGGCTAAGTACAGGTGAAGCGGTTCCTGTTCTGCCGGTTCAGTTGCCTACTTCCAAGTCCAGAGTTCCGGTCCGGTCCCTCCGGACGTCCAGTTCCAAGACGGTCTTGCCTGCCTCTGCAGGGGCCCAAGGGCTCACGATTCCCAGTGCTGCCTTGAGGACCTGACAGCATGCCAAGGCCCTCAAGAACGCGACAGCTCATCCACACAAGAGAAAGGGGAGTATATTTCCAATATTTATTCACCATATCAAAAGATATGTATAAAGCACAAAGAAAGCCCCAGCCAAAACCTCTCTCTCATGTGAAAAATAATGTTCAAAATTTAAATTAAGTATTAAAAGTCATCTCATTGGTTAAATTAGCCATTGCTTTTTAATTAAGGACTTCCCTATTACTAAGGTGGTCTTTTATCTGCCAGAGGATTCTCTTTAGTCTTATGGGCCCTGCTACAGCTAACATATGCTAATCTTTAGTAAAAGACCCCTAAATCTTTAATTTACAGAGAAAATTAGATTGTATGGAGTTTATCTGCAGTCTGTTTGATTAGGGTTTAATCTGTGTCCTCTGCCTACTTCATGATGTGCTTTGTGTTTTCAGGCACCCAAATTTCCCTATTCTGTAGAATATTGTAATATGTCTATTACCTTAAGCCCTGAAACTATAATCCACATGAACATGAGATGGATCCTTCAATTTTCATGCTCCTCATCCCACCAATAAAACAATCACAATAGAATCTCTTCAAAAATATCTTTATGAATCCTATCATATGCCTGATTGAAATATAGAGTTATGAGTGGTGGAACTCCTCCCCATGTGATCTTCTGGGACCAATCAGCAGCAAACTTGTAGCATCCACAGAAATCAGGTGCAAGTCTCTTCTCTGGAGGTAGGAAGAGGCTGAACTGGTGACACTGCTTGACTAAGCTGCATCCTCCAGTATTGTATAGGTACAATATAAGACAACTTCAAAATAAACTCCAGAGTTACAGCTAATAACGCTTTATCTGCCTTCTCTCTTGTCGCCGCTGCTTTTTCTCGTTCGGCTCCTGACTGGCTGCAGAAGCATCGGCAGTGAACCAAGGTCCCAGCACATTGATCCAGAGAAGGTATAGGGCCCGTCCTGGAGCCTGCAATGAGAAGGAAAGACTAAAACTCAGTGCTTGTACAACATTTCTAAATGAATATTCACATTTAAAATAATACACATTTATCAAAACACTCCTGAAGCATTAACAAGTTGTATTTGGTGCTCCTCACTAAAATTCTTCCTTCTTTTCCATCTCCTCAGGCATACTCTCCTCCTGTCTGAAGACAAGACATAATATCTAAAGTCAGCCTTCAATCCTCATATCCTTTTTATGCCATCAAGACAGGAACAAAAATTAAGCTCTGAACCTAGCATGTGCAGTGCCTGAAAGCTATGCATATAATTTTGTTTTTATGAATCATGACTAGCAGCATATGTTAGAGGCTGAACAAATTTTAGTTTTTTTGGTTTCAACTAAACTGCCTATGCATTTTCAGCAGAAATCAAAACTATAGGCCTCTGTGGATGCTGCAAGTTTGCTGCTGGGTTTGCACTCTTGGGAGTTCAAGAACTCTAGGACGTTTTAGAAACAAAGCAGCAAGATATTGAACACTATCTGTATCACATTGAGATTAGTTTAACATCAACACACATACAAATTAAGACTCCTGAAGAAGGCCCTTGCGGGCCAAAACACGATTTGTGTCAAATCCTGGATGGTTAGAATAAAGGTGTTAGTTTGGACATCATCTGCTGCCCATTTCTTTGTCACCCTTGTTCTGATTGCTTCATCACAATGATGTAGCCATTAATGATATTTTTAAAACATTGTACTCAGAGCCCGAGACTGTTCCTTCAGACAGTGAAACTTATTTAGCCAGTTTAGCCTAGCACAACATCAGACGATCATAACATGCTGAATGCTAAAATCACGCCTGAAGAGATAACATGGTCTATTCAGCAGAACCTGCCTGGCAAAAGCTCCAGTACTGCACTGACGAGCACTTGACTTTTTTTCCCCGATTTTTTTTTTTTTTTAAACTTTTGTAGCAGTTTTTTAAATCCCGCGCAGCCCCGAGAGGTAAAGACCTCTCGTTAGATTTTCCAGCGTTAAGGCAATCGGAAAAGGTTAGTGCATCTCATTACAATAGGGTTTCTACACAATTTGCTCATCTGCATTCCGTTTTCGGAAAAAAGTCTTTAGTGCATGCCAGGGTTTACTACTTGCTCGTTAATGGCTCGTTAAGTATAGTGCATCTGGCCCTAAGGGGTCTGTTTACTAAGCTGCGCTATAGGCTTCTGTGCAGCTTTGCCAACACTGCCCATTCAAAGTTAACAGGCTGTGTCGGCACTAGCGCACAGCCAGCAACGCAAGTGGCTTAGTAAACCCCAGTGTAAGTGTTGTCCAGATCAGTATTCTGCCAAAGCTGGGGAAAGACCAGGCATCACCAGAATCCTATCGCCCAATTTCAATACTCAATTATGAAACAAAGGTTCTTGCTATCAGATTAGCACATGTTTTGCCATCAGTTATAGTGGATGATGTACAGCTAATAATGTTCGCAAGATCCTGGCTATTAAGGAGCTGGCTAAAAATAGAAACATACCTTCTATGCTACTCTGCTTTGACACTGAAAGGTGTTTGATAGGGTAGTTTGGGATTTTCTCTGTTGGGTATTGGAGGCTTATGGTATCTGTTTTTTTTTTTTTTTTGTAGGATGCTATTAGAACGTTATATCATGACCCAAGTGCAAAATCTGAGTGAATGGTATTTTATCTGAGTCTTTTCCTTTCTGCCAGAGGATCAGGCAGGGGTGTCCACTATCTCCATTTGTCTTAATATTAGATCCACTATGATGGTAAATTCAAGGCAATCCTGAGATACAGGGTTTTCAGAATGGCCCAACAGTGTTCAAAACTGCCGCTTTTGCAGATGACCTCTTAGTCCATGTTACAGACTTATTCCGTTATTTTCCACCTTTTGTCAAGAGTTTTCAGGAATACAGAGACTTATTGGGTTTTAAATTAAAATTTGTCAAAGTCAGAGGCTTTAACTGGAGACAAATCTCTCAGGAAGAAGACTTTGGGGCGATTCTTTTTTCTTGAAGTGCGCTAGTGGATCTTTTGGCTATTTAGGGATATTGCTAACAATGGATACATCAACTTTATATTAGTTGAATATGGACAAGATGTTGAGAGACTTAAAAGTGTCACTTAGATAGCTGGACTAATTTGTCACTATTGAATGACAGTTTTCCCCCGCTGGTTGTATGTTTTACAGACGTTCTCTATTTGTCTTCTTCGAAAAGATCTAATGGCTTTGCAGCATGAAGAAATTTTGATGGGGGGGGGGGGCCCAGCCTAAAATGGAACAAGAATTATTAATATGGTTCTTGGCAGCAAGGCGGGTTGAGGTTGTCAAAGCATCAAGCCTGTTTGCCAAAGCATCTTAGAAACTAGATGCTAGAAACTATCAATTTCACAGACTGGGCTTTTGTACAGGCTTATTTTGAACCATGGAATTTATATTATTTACCTCTTGCCCAGATTACTAGCCTTCCTTCTGAGGTATGGAATAGGGTTCATTTGAAAGCAATTGGCATTTATGTAGGCAGATTATGGGTTTCTGGTAATGTAACCCTAGTAGTACTGACCTTCTTCCTGTTGAAGGAAATGTAGATTATCCTTCAGGATAAGATAAAAGGGCATTTGAGCAATGGAAAAAGCTAGGTATATCATTGCTGGAACATTTATTATGTAAGGAAAGCACTTTACTGACAGTTGTCAATCTGCAGCGGAGATTAGAACATAAGTGTCGTCATACTGAGACAGACTGAAGGACCATCAAGCCAAGTATCCTGTTTCCAGCAGTGGCCAATCCAGGTCACAAGTACCTGGCAAGACCCCAGAATAGTAAAACAGATTTTATGCTGCTTATCCTAGAAATAAGCAGTGGATTTTCCCAAGTCCATCTTCATAATGGACTATGGACATTTTGTTTTAGGAAATTATACAAACCTTTTTTAAACCCCGCTAAGCCAACTGCTTTTACCACATTCTCTGGCCATGAATTCCACAGTTTAATTACAAGTTGAATGAAGAAATACCTTCTCTAGGTTGTTTTAAATTTACTACTTACCAGCTTCATTCCGTGCTCCCTAACCTAGTATTTTACTAGCTTTTACTCATAGGGAAGTCCCATTCTCCTTTATCATTTTCATCGCCTTTCTTTGTACCATTTCTAATTCCGCTATATCTTTTTTGAGATGTGGTGACCAGAATTGCACACAGTATTTGAGGTGCAGTTGCACCATGGATTGATACAGAAGCATTATAGCGTTCTTTATTTTAAATCAATTAAGCTCTGAAGTCCTCTTAATTTTAGAGGTAGTCAATTCCAAAGGAACATCAAACAAAAAAATTTTTTTTTCAGATCTCAAGGATCATCTAGGTTGGTAAACACTTTAAAAATCATACAAAGAATTTTAAGCTTAATCCTAAAAGCAATTGGGAACCAATGGAGCTCCTTAAGAACAGGAGAGATATGATCATACCTGTTCCCACCAGTAAGAATTCTTACCACTGCATTCTACGCAACTTGTAAGGCTTCCAACTGATTTTTGCATGCACCAAGCAACAGTCCATTGCAGTAATCAAAGCAAGGTGTAATAATGCTTTGAACAACAGTTCAAAAAAATATTAAAAGTCAGTAAATCCTTTAATCTTCTCAATAAACGTAACTTAAAAATACATCCTTAAAATATTTTCTGAATATGCCACTTTAGCAATAATGAAGAATCCATCATTACTCCCAAATAATAAATTTTTCCAACCACAGGAATTGAATCAGAGTCAAATACAAACATATCAGGGCTAGAAAAACTTGTTAGTAACAAAATTTGGGTTTTCATGATATTCAATTTTAAATGGTTCGCTTTCATCTAAACTGGACCTTCTGCAGATACAATCTTAATCTATCTAATGTAACAATAATTGAATCGCTTACAGGAACCAAATATTGAATACTAGGAAAAAAGGCCCGTTTCTGAAACCAATGAAACGGGCGCTAGCAAGGTATTGGCTTTCTGCAATTAATGTTTTGAAAGGGATTGTTAGGATAAATGTGTTGTCATGCTAATGAATAATTTACATTGTTGTATTATGTCTAATATCGTGTTTTTTTTGTTGGTTGTTATTTAATTGTATGTATACGATTTAGTAAAAGGGAGTGACAAAGCAGTTTTTCCAACAGTTGTATTCTGAATATAATTGTTGTTTACATTTGTAATATTTCTTTATAAACAATATTTTTTGTGTAAACTTTGTCACAATGTAGTATAATTTTTCCTTGTTCAGATCCTGTTTGCTATCTGTGTGTCCAGTGTTTCTGAAACAAATGAAACAGGGAATATGTAAGTTATCATGTGATGGCAATTATGTATTAAAGTGTACTGTTAGGACACAGTATGTATGTGAGTGACAGAAAGTGAGTACGTGTGAGACAGTGAGTATGTGTGAGACAGAGTGATTATATGTGAGAGAGAGAGTATGTGTGACAGAGATAGTGAGTATACAGTGGGGGAAATAAGTATTTGATCCCTTGCTGATTTTGTAAGTTTGCCCACTGACAAAGACATGAGCAGCCCATAATTGAAGGGTAGGTTATTGGTAACAGTGAGAGATAGCACATCACAAATTAAATCCGGAAAATCACATTGTGGAAAGTATATGAATTTATTTGCATTCTGCAGAGGGAAATAAGTATTTAATCCCTCTGGCAAACAAGACCTAATACTTGGTGGCAAAACCCTTGTTGGCAAGCACAGCGGTCAGACGTCTTCTGTAGTTGATGATGAGGTTTGCACACATGTCAGGAGGAATTTTGGTCCACTCCTCTTTGCAGATCATCTCTAAATCATTAAGAGTTCTGGGCTGTCGCTTGGCAACTCGCAGCTTCAGCTCCCTCCATAAGTTTTCAATGGGATTAAGGTCTGGTGACTGGCTAGGCCACTCCATGACCCTAATGTGCTTCTTCCTGAGCCACTCCTTTGTTGCCTTGGCTGTATGTTTTGGGTCATTGTCGTGCTGGAAGACCCAGCCACGACCCATTTTTAAGGCCCTGGCAGAGGGAAGGAGGTTGTCACTCAGAATTGTACGGTACATGGCCCCATCCATTCTCCCATTGATGCGGTGAAGTAGTCCTGTGCCCTTAGCAGAGAAACACCCCCAAAACATAACATTTCCACCTCCATGCTTGACAGTGGGGACGGTGTTCTTTGGGTCATAGGCAGCATTTCTCTTCCTCCAAACACGGCGAGTTGAGCTCATGCCAAAGAGCTCAATTTTTGTCTCATCTGACCACAGCACCTTCTCCCAATCACTCTCGGCATCATCCAGGTGTTCACTGGCAAACTTCAGACGGGCCGTCACATGTGCCTTCCGGAGCAGGGGGACCTTGCGGGCACTGCAGGATTGCAATCCGTTATGTCGTAATGTGTTACCAATGGTTTTCGTGGTGACAGTGGTCCCAGCTGCCTTGAGATCATTGACAAGTTCCCCCCTTGTAGTTGTAGGCTGATTTCTAACCTTCCTCATGATCAAGGATACCCCACGAGGTGAGATTTTGCGTGGAGCCCCGGATCTTTGTCGATTGACAGTCATTTTGTACTTCTTCCATTTTCTTACTATGGCACCAACAGTTGTCTCCTTCTCGCCCAGCGTCTTACTGATGGTTTTGTAGCCCATTCCAGCCTTGTGCAGGTGTATGATCTTGTCCCTGACATCCTTAGACAGCTCCTTGCTCTTGGCCATTTTGTAGAGGTTAGAGTCTGACTGATTCACTGAGTCTGTGGACAGGTGTCTTTCATACAGGTGACCATTGCCGACAGCTGTCTGTCATGCAGGTAACGAGTTGATTTGGAGCATCTACCTGGTCTGTAGGGGCCAGATCTCTTACTGGTTGGTGGGGGATCAAATACTTATTTCCCTCTGCAGAATGCAAATAAATTCATATACTTTCCACAATGTGATTTTCCGGATTTAATTTGTGATGTGCTATCTCTCACTGTTACCAATAACCTACCCTTCAATTATGGGCTGCTCATGTCTTTGTCAGTGGGCAAACTTACAAAATCAGCAAGGGATCAAATACTTATTTCCCCCACTGTATGTGAGAGAGACAGAGACAGAGTATGTGAGATAGAGAGAGAGACAGTGTGTGTGTGAGAGAGTGTAAGATCCTTGCTCAAAGCCCATCTTTTCGACTCTGCTTTTGGCATTTAACCTACCATTACTCCTCTATTCAATACCACTACCAATCTGTCTGTATTATGCATTTGCGTACCTTAATTAGCTGTTTAGATCTATTAGTCTGTCCCTATGAACTATTGTGTAATCAGATGTACTATGCTGTCCTAATTTGATTGTCTCTGTTATGTCCTTTAGATTGTAAGCTCTTTTTTTGAGACTGTCTCTCTTCACGTTTGACTGACAGCGCTGCGTAAGTCTGGTAGCGCTTTAGAAATGTTGAGTAGTAGTAGAAAGACTCAGAGTGTGTATTTCTGTGTGTCTCAGGCCCAGATGCATCAACCAAACGTAAAAAAAGCAAAATCGTAAAAGCCATTACCGAATTTAAAAAACGAACAATGCTCCAGAAAAACACGTCACACAAGTTCGGTGCGGTATTGTAAAGAACCATGCATCATTCCCCGTCGGTAATCGGCTCCTAAAGCATGCGCAGAGCATGCCAGAAACGTCAAAAAAAAAAAAAAAAAAAAAAAAAAAAACCCAATACAAACACGTGGCTCCCCGCTTTCCCCTGCATAAAAAAAATGTCTCCACAAACATTAACAAAGGATCGGGAGGGGGCAAAGGCGCTCATCAGGAGCGTCCAGTGTGGACGGCCTTGCCCCCCCCCCCCCCCAGCCCAAGATCGCCGCTGCTCCCCGCTTCTCCGTTCATGAAATACAAAATGTTGAAAATCTAAACTTCTGCATCGCCGGGCCCCCCCCCCCCCGCCCTTCCTGTCTCTCTCTTCTGCTACTGTCGGCAATGCTCCGCCTCCTGCCATCCTCCGCCTCCGGCCCCGCCCCCCTGAGTTCGTCGCTACCGCTCCCCCCCCTCCACCGGACCCCCCCTCTGCCATAATGGCCGGTGCAGCGCCTCTCACCTGTGTGTGAAGGCGCTGCACGGGTTGGATCAGCTGTTCTCGATCGCTTCTGTCTCCTCCGTCTCCTCTCTCCTTCTTCCTGTTCCCGCCCTCCTCTGACGGAGAAGCGGCGATCTCGGGCGGGGGGCAAGGCCGTCCACACAGGACGCTCCTGATGAGCGCCTTTGCCCCCTCCCGATCCTTTGTTAATGTTTGTGGAGACATTTTTTTATTCAGGGGAAAGCGGGGAGCTCACTTTTCTTTTTAAACTACTACTACACATGATTTTTATTGTGCAGGGGGCAGCAGGGAGATGACAGCTCAGGCCTTAACAACAGGTCTGAGCTGACGTTAAATTTCTGACGGTAAATGGTTCGTTGCAGTCGTCGGTATGGTTAGTGCATTCCGAATTGACCACATTTCAATGGTAGTTTCTCGTTTGCATTCCGTTTTCGTTAGCTGCTAGCCTTGTCGGAAAATGGCCTTTAATGCATGCTACGGTTTAAAATTTCCTCGTTAAAGGGTCGTTAAAGTTTTGTGCATCTGGGCCTCACTGAGAGAGAGAGATTTTCAATTTGCAGGTCACAGTTTGTGTGATTAGTTTTCTTTCCCCCAAAGCATCTGTGTGCATCAGTGTTTGTCTCCCTGTCTGTCCCCTCCACTTCCCAACACCGAGCTCCATACCTGGTAGTAGAGTGTGTGAGGCCGGTTGATCTCAGTCTAGTCAGTTGTGTCGCGCGTTTTCTGTTACCTTGCACATTTGGTGCCACCCTGCTTTTTTCTCTGTGCCCGCTGTTGTGGAAAAAATGAAGCGGGCAGTATTAAAGTTATCATGTAATGAGAATTATATAGTAAACGGAAAGGTTATGAAACAGTAACTATGAGAGTGACAGAAAGTGATATCTGTGAGACAGAGAGTCAGTATGTGAACTGTGAGCCTGCTTCACTGTGTGTGTGTCACAGAGAGAGATCGTGTGTGTGTGAGAGACGGTGGGGTTAACTCGGAGGGTGGAGGTGAGTGTCTTTGTGTGTGTGATATAGATTGTGTGTGTCAGAATGGCAGAGAGGGGGGGTGGGAGCTTGGAGGGGGGGGGGTCAGCGTTGCTGTGGGGGTGGAGATTGAATGTGTGATACAGAGAGAGAGAGTAAGTGTCCATATATCCATGTCCTGCATCACTGTGTGTATGTGAGAGATTGACAGAGGAGGAGGGGATGGGGGTGGGGAACTGGGATCCTGCATCAGTGTGTGTGTGTGACACAGAGAGTGTGACAGGGTTGATACTTCTTTACTGTGAAGGGGTGGCAGGGGGCTTGGAGGGGGGTCAGGGTTGCTGTGGGGTACAGAGAGAGAGTGAGTGTCCAAGTATCCATGTCCTGCATCAGTGTGTGTGTGTGTGTGTGGCATTGACAGAGGGAGGGGTGGGGGTGGGGTGGGAACTGGGATCCTGCATCAGTGTGTGTGTGTGTGACTCAGAGAATATGACAGGGTTGATGCTTCTTTACTGTGAAGGGATGGCGGGAGGCTTGGAGGGGGGTCAGGGTTGCTGTGGGGTACAGAGAGAGAGAGTGAGTGTCCATGTATCCATGTCCTGCATCAGTGTGTGTGTGGCATTGACAGAGGGGGGGGGGGGTGGCAACTGGGATCCTGCATCAGTGTGTGTGTGTGACACAGAGAGTGTGACACGGTTGATACTTCTTTACTTTGAAGGGGTGCAGGGGGGCTTGCAGGGGGGTCAGTGTTGATGTGGGGGGGGGGGGGGGGGTGTCAGTGATTGAGTGTGTGATACACAGAGAGAGAGTGAGTGTCCATGTATCCATGTCCTGCATCTGTGTGTGTGTGAGATTGACAGGGGGGGGGGGGGGGACTGTGATCCTGCATCAGTGTGTGTGTGTGACACAGAGAGTGTGACAGGGTTGATGCTTCTTTACTGGGAAGGGGTGGTGGGGGGCTTGGAGGGGGGTCAGCGTTGCTGTGGGGGTGGGTTGTCAGTGATTGAGTGTGTGATACACAGAGAGAGAGTGAGTATCCATGTCCTGCATAAGTGTGTATGTGTGTGTGTGAGATTGACGGGGGGGGGGGGGGGGGGGGGGGTGTGGCAACTGGGATCCTGCATCAGTGTGTGTGTGTGACACAGACAGTGTGACAAGGTTGATGCTTCTTTACTGGGAAGGGGTGGTGGGGGGCTTGCAGGAGGGTCAGCGTTGCTGTGGGGGTGGCGTGTCAGTGATTGAGAGAGCGTGTGTGTGTGTGTGTGTGACAGAGACAGAGTGTGTGTCTGTGACAGAGACAGAGTGTGTGTCTGTGTGTGAGAGAAAGAGAGAGTGTGACACTGAGCTCAGTGTCTGTGCGGTGTATCTTTCTTTGTTTTGTTTCTGTGGTTCACCTGTTAGTGCCCGCTGCCGTTCAGCTCTCAGTGGCAATCAAGGGCTCAAGGTGTTCCTTCAGCGGTTCGTTTGAAAGAACAACTGAAGCGTCTGTTGGTGCCCACTGCCAGTGGCGGTCAAGGGGCTCCCGCGATTCATGTGAGGTAACGTTTGAAGCGTCTCGCGTGCTTCCTCTTTGCCATTGAGCTGTCAGTGAGGAAGAAGGGCTGTAGTGTCTCGCGCGGTTCATGTCTGCGGCCAGCTGTCCTGTCAGAAAAGTATTCCCTTCCCTCGACGTCATCACGTCCATTCTCTCGTTCCACCCTCGACGTCATCACATTTTAACGCGAGGGCAGGACACAGAGAGAGCTGTGACAGGCTTAGGAACCTTACGAATGCTTCACTTTTAGTCTGCCACGGAGTCAGCTTCAGAACGTTGGAGGTGCGTTTTATTACAGTAGATTATCTGCATAGATTCTAAACTGAACATATAGTAACAAAGTAAATGATGGTAGAACCTGTACGGTCCATCCAGACTGCCCAACAAGATAAACTCTTTTTACATGGTATGTGATACTTTATATGTATACCCTAGTTTGATTTGTACTTGCCTTTTAAGGGCACAGACCGTAAAATCTGCCCAGCACTGTTCTTTAGTAGTCTACACAAAGGTATCAAAAAGATGTTAAATAATACAGAATAAACATGACTCTTGTGGAACACTGGTATTTAGAACCATAGAATTGGATTTAGCCCCATTTTGAAATACGCAAAAAAGATGAAAACCATCCCTAAACTGATCCTTTAAATCCAACAGAACTCAAACAGTTGAGTAAAACAGTATGATTGATAGTATTGAATGCAACTGATATATCTAAGACTACTAACAGAAAAACTGTCCTCTTCCAAATCCATATCTAACATCATCAAACAAAAAGAGTAATAAAGTCTCAGTATTATGACATGATCTAAATCTGAATCAATTTGGATCCAGAATGCCATGTTTATCCAAAAAATCTGTCGAGTCATTATAAACAATTTTCTCCATTAACATAAGAACATAAGCATTACCATACTGGGACAGACCAAAAGTCTACCAAGCCCAGAATCCTGTTTCCAACAGTGGCCAATCCAGGTCACAAGTACCTGGCAAGATCCCAAAACAGTACAATACATTTTATGCTGCTTATCCTAGAAATAAGCAGTGGATTTTCTCAAGCCCATCTTAATAATGGTTATCAACTTTTCTTTTAAGACATTATCCAAATCTTTTTTAAACTCCACTACGCTAACTGCTTTTATCACATTCACTGGCAATGAATTCCAGAGTTTAATTACACGTTGAGTAAAGAAATACTTTCTCCGATTTGTTTTAAATTTACTACTTTGTAGCTTCATTGCATGCTCTCTAGCGCTAGTATTTTTGAAAAGAGTAAACAAGCGATTCACGTCTATCTGTTTCACTCCACTCATTATTTTATAGACCTCTATCATATCTCTTCTCAGCCACGTAAATGAAAAAGGGGATGGGACGACTTCCCTATGAGGAAAGGCTAAAGCGGCTAGGGCTCTTCAGCTTGGAGAAAAGGCGGCTGAGGGGAGCTATGATACAGGTCTATAAAATAATGAGTGGAGTGGAATGGGTAGATATGAAGTGTCTGTTTACACTTTCCAAAAATACTAAGACTAGGGGGCACGTGATGAAGCTACAATGTATTTAATTTAAAACGAATCTGAGAAACCTTTTCTTCACTCAACGTGCAATTGAACTCTGGAATTCGTTGCCAGAGAATGTGGTAAAGGCGGTTAGCTTAGCGGAGTTTAAAAAAGATTTGGACGGCTTCCTAAAGAAAAAGTCCATAAACCATTATTAAATGGACTTGGGGAAAATCCACTATTTCTGGGATAAGCAGTATAGAATGTTTTGTACTTTTTTTGGGATCTTGCCAGGCATTTGCGACCTGGATTGGCCACTGTTGGAAACAGGATGCTGGGCTTGATGGACCTTTGGTCTTTCCCAGTATGGCAATACTTATGTACTATATCTTTTTTCCAAGCTGAACAGCACTAGCTGCTTCAGCCTTTCCTCATAGGGAAGTCATCCCATCCCCAAAAGGCAAAGAGAAAATTCTGTAGGTGTAAAACTTTCAAATGATGTCTTATCAGATGTATGATTCTTTAACAAGGGTTTAACTGCAGCGCTCTTCATGTCAACAGGAACTATACCCTGCTCAAATCACTTATTAATGATCTGTGTAAAAACTGCAACAGACAATTCTTTCAGTGCTTTCACCACAGACGGAGCACCTCAGTTCTACAATAACTATATTTCACTCCAGCAAAATTTTTTGTACTCGATTAATAGATACTGCTTGAAAAGTTGACCATGACTCTACATCACTGAGGGAACAGGGCAATTTAACAGGTAGTTCCTGATTATCAAATTATTGCAAGTAATATTAATGTAGGACTCATCCAATTTAGGAGTCTCTTTTACTGAAGAAAAACACCACATTAAATAATGTGGAGCTCGTTCAATTATACCATCAAAAATTCACACTTCACCCATTGCATATTCCTGTGATAACAATTCAAAGGCACATTGTAATTTTCCTGCGTCACTCGGAAAGGAACCTGTCTCCATTCTCTCTTTTCTTCTCAATTCTTGTTTTTGTATCCTTAATTCCTCATTAAGCCACGTAACTTTATAAGACCTACTGAACTTCTTTTCTTTTAAAGGAGCAACTGCCTCTAAAGTGTTAGCAAATGACTTATTTCAACAAGCAAGTCCTCACCATAGTCTGAAACTATAACCTCATCTTTAGATCAAAGATTATTTACAATGGCTTTAATTCAGAAATCTCAACTCTTGCACGATAATTATAAACTTTTATTCTGTAAACCTATATCCTTTTCCAAATTTATCACAAACAGCAATAGGGAATGGTCAGACCATGGAAATGCCCGCAATTCGTCAAGCCTAAAACAATCGAAATATATTGTTTTTCCAAAAATATCAAATCTAGCCAACGCTCACCAGAGTTTGTAGGGCCATTAACTACCTGTATCCATCCCACTGCAGTAAGGGTTATAAGAAAACCAAATACTGTATCATCATCTAAATAATTATCTGCTTGCAAATTAAAATCCCCTAACATTAACGTCTTCAAAGGGGGTAATTTTATATCCACCAAAAACTCAAGAAAAGGAGAATAATTTGAATAAGAAACTCCAGGTACTGCATAACATACAATTATATTTAAAAACTGTGATGTTATTTTTCCAATTATGTTTATTAAAAGTGCATGGACATTATTCACAATAAATAGATCAGAAAACAGTGCAATACATTTATCCCAGCCAACCCCTGTCCCCCCTTTCTCTCACCCATCCCATATTTGAAACTAGAGCACACCTGGTCACAAATTTATTGACTACAGGCTACTGGGGGGGGGGGGGGGGAGAGTACTACAAAACGGGGTCCAAATCTGTTGGAACTACAACCCCTGGAGGGGAGAGCAAGGTCCTGTATATCAATACTGTCCATCTGAAGGAGAGCAAGAATAAGTATTTGCCACTGCCCCAGTTTTGGAGCTTGAGAGGAGAGCCAACAGAGCAGTACAGCTTTTTTTTTTTGCCATTAACAGATTGAGAGACAAAACCCTTCATATCTTGTGGCACCAGGGAGGAGAGAGTTGGTTTGTTAAAACGTATTAAGGGGTCATCATGTTGGCCGCAGCTTCAAAGTTTAGAAATCACACTCAACAAAGTTTGCCAAAAGCATCTGATCAAGGGATACGACCAGGACATGTGGCCCAAGGTTACCCCAAATGCCCCACACTTGGGGCAAGTGCCAGTTGTTGCAAGTCCCATATGTTGAGCCCCGGACAAGGAGCCACAAAAAGGCGTAATGGAAATTTGTATTGGAGTTCCCAATGGTCAGTATGTAGCATGGAACGCTGCAAGATTAAAACATGATCTTTGAAACAAGTGGCAGAAAGCATCATGGACAAATCAGAGCTCCAGACTGTTCCTAACTGGCCATAGTTTAACTCAGTGACAGTATCACGGATATGCTGATAGTGGTAAGAAAAGGGCACTTTCTGTTGCGCACTCAAAATATAGGCAGAGGCCAGTTCCTCCTGCTCATCCTCACTAAGATCTTCCCAAGGCAACACAGCCACATAATGGCACAATTGAATGTAGGCAAAGACGTCAGTTCCGGGTATCTAAATTCTAATTGCAGAGAAAATGACGATACATACCTGTTGCAGGTATTCTCTGAGGACAGCAGGCTGGATATCATCACTGATGGGTCGTCGTCCACGACGGCTCAGGAGACAGGAAGTCTAACAACAAAGCTTTAGAAAGTTCAGGAGTGATGCGGCATGCGCGGCGACAAACGCACTGCGCAAGTGACTTCCCGCCAGCGACACCCGTGCGCTTCCCTCAGTTATACAAAAAGCAAAAAGATGAAGAACAACTCCAAAGGAGAGGAGGGTGGGTTGTGATGATATCCAGCCTGCTGTCCTCGGAGAATACCTGCTACAGGTATGTATCTTCATTTTCTCTGAGGACAAGCAGGCTGGATATCATCACTGATGGGGTATCTCTAACACCCAGGCTCACTCAAAACAATGAGCATTGGTCAATTGGGCCTCACAACGGCGAGGACATAACTGAGATTGACCTGAAAACAAACACAAATAAGTGAGAGTGTAACCTAGAACAGAAAAGAAATGGGCCTAGGAAGGTGGAGTTGGATTCTAAACCTCAAACAGATTCTGTAACACCGACTGCCCAAACCGACTGTCGCGTCGGGTATCCTGCTGAAGGCAGTAGTGAGATGTGAATGTGTGGACAGATGACCACGTTGCAGCCTTGCAAATCTCTTCAACAGAGGCTGACTTTAAGTGAGCCACTGCATAGCTCTCACATTGTGAGCCGTGACATGGCCCTCTAAAGTCAACCCAGCTTCGGCATAAGTGAAGGAAATGCAATCTGCTAGCCAATTGGAGATTGTGCGTTTTCCGATGGCAACTCCCATCTGATTGGGATTAAAAGAAACAAACAGCTGGGTGGACTGTCGATAGGGCTTTGTCCGCTCCACGTAAAAGACCAATGCTCTCTTACAGTCCAAGGTGTGCAACTTGTCCTCACCAGGGCGGGTATGTGGACGTGGAAAAAATGTTGGCAAAACAATTGACTGATTCAGATGGAACTCCGATACCACCTTCGGCAAGAACTTAGGATAAGTGCGGAGGACTACTCTGTTATGATGAAATTTAATATAAGGAGCATGGACCACCTGGGCTTGGAGCTCACTGACTCTACGAGCTGAAGTAACAGTCACCAAGAAAATGACCTTCCAGGTCAAATACTTCAGATGGCAGGAATTAAGTGGCTCAAAAGGAGCTTTCATCAGCTGGGTGAGGACGACGTTGAGATCCCATGACACTGGTGGAGGTTTTGACAGGGGGCTTTGACAAAAGCAAATCTCACATGAAGCGAACAACTAAAGGCTGTCCAGAGATAGGCTTACCCTCTAAATGTTGATGATAAGCATTGATTGCACTAAGATAAGCACTGATTGCACTAAGATGAACCCTTACTGAGTTAGTCTTAAGACCAGACTCTGATAAGTGTAGAAGGTATTCAAGCAGGGTCTGTGTAGGACAAGAAAATGGATCTAGGGCCTTGCTGTCACACCAGACTGCGAACCTCCTCCATTTAAAAGAATAACTCTTTTTCGTGGAATCTTTCCTGGAAGCAAGCAAGACTCGTGAGACACCCTCTGAAAGGCCTAAAGAGGGAACTTCTAAGTCCTCAACATCCAGGCCGTGAGAGCCAGAGACTGGAGGTTGGGATGTAGACGCGACCCTTTGTTCTGAGTGATGAGGGTCGGAAAACAGTCCAATCTCCACGGTTCTTCGGAGGACAAGTCCAGAAGAAGAGGAAACCAGATCTGACGGGGCCAGAAAGGTGCTATGAGAATCATGGTTCCGCGGTCTTGCCTGAGTTTCAGCAGAGTCTTCCCTACTAAAGGTATAGCAGTATATGCATATAGAAGGCCTGTCCCCCAATGTAGGAGAAAAGCATCTGATGCTAGTCTGTCGTGGGCCTGAAGCCTGGAACAGACTTGAGGGACCTTGTGATTGGTCTGAGTGGCAAAAAGATCCATCGAGGGAGTGCCCCACGCTCGGAAGATCTTGCGGACAACGTCCATGTTCAATGACCACTCGTGAGGTTGCATTATCCTGCTCAACCTGTCGGCCAGACTGTTGTTTACATCTGCCAGACACGTGGCTTGGAAAAGCATGCCGTGCTGATGCGCCCAAAGCCACATCCTGACGGCTTCCTGACACAGAGGGCGAGATCCGGTGCCCCCCTGCTTGTTGGTGTAATACATCGCAACCTGATTGTCTGTCTGAATTAGGATAATATGATTGGACAGCCGGTCTCTGAAAGCCTTTAGAGCATTCCAGATTGCTCGTAATTCCAGGAGGTTGATCTGAAGATCTTTCACAGTCAACTTTCATCCATTTTTCTTTTTCCTTTTCAAATCTGTCTAGCTTCCATCTCTTCTCTTCCCCTCCATTCATGGGTACCATCTCCTCCTCTCAAACACACATCTCTCTCTCTCCTTTCTCCCAGCACATTTTCCTGCATTCCTGTACAGTCAACCCTTCCCCCCAAGGTCCCCATTTTCTTTCTCCCAAATCTTTCTGCACCCCTGAACCCTACTCTCTGTGGTCCCCATTCTCCCAAATCTTTCTGAACTCCTGAACCCTTCTCCCCCCCCCCCCCCCCCCCCGCAATCCCTCTTCTCTCTCTCTCTCTCCAATATTCCTGCACTCTTGAACCTCCCCCCCTCGGGTCTGCTGGCTCTCCAACTTTGTCTTTAGTGCTGCAGATATGCTGTTTCTTTCTTCCACTGGGAGCCTCTCTCTGTAGCATCCCATCCTGCCCAAAAACAGGAGGTTCTGTCAGAGGAGGTGAGATGCTACAGAAAGGCTCCTGGCTGCTAAAAGAAGCAACATGCTCACATCACTGCAGCACTAAAGGCAAAGTCAGAGGTTCACAGAGGGGCAAGTAGAAGGAAAGCGAGAACAGCCCTTTTACTTCAACGAGCTGCCTCTTCTGCCTTGCTCCAAGTGCAGCAGACTCATACTTCTGTGGTTTCTGCTGGGTCACGGGTGCATCGCTCCACTTTCCCTATGTTGCTTAGCTGCCTTGAGAGCACAGCAGCAGGGCTGATCCAGATCCAGGACCTAGCTGCCGGTCTCTGCAGTACAGATGAGCCCACAAAAAGGGGCAATGCTAAATTGTTGTGGGTGAGGAAATCCATCGGAGCCTGGAGCGGAATGTAATTTTAGAGGTTTTATGGCTCCTTCGAGTTCTTTAGCAGTTAGAGGACCTTCCAATGCTGTACATTCGACTCAGAAAGACTAGACATCCCATGGTTTCTAAATAGTCTTGCAGAGCCAATGGGTCCAGAGAAGTGCTCTCCCCATATAATTACAAAAAATAGATTGTGAAGATGTGGGCAATCTTATCAAATCTTATTGTGGACCTGCCCGGTAGAGTCTCACAATGATACTGTAGCAGGGGACCTATCCCAGGTTTTGAAGACCTAGGCCAGTAACTGACCAGGCTTATTCCCGAAGCAGTAAAACTTGAACTTTCGAAAAAGCAAGGATCGAGTGGTCCACTCGTAAATTAACAAATTCAAAGCAATCTGAGTCAAATGCATCCATTCTTGCGTGATCCTACAAGGTGCGCAAAGAAAGGACTGCTAATCTTTCTAGAGTTGTCTCTCCAAGTGCTGAATCTCTACAGCCAGTCGCTTATTGTGGGTGCCCTCATAAGCTATAATGTCCATGCAGAGTACTGTCTTCACAGTAAGCCAAAACAAAGAAGGTTGGTTCACATGGGCCTCCTTGGTATAAACATAAATCTCCCACTTATGAAGGTATTTATGAAAATCCTTATCCTGGTAAATGTAGGCAGGAAAATGTCAACCAGGGAGGGACCAGAAGTAGGCCAGAACCTCCACATTGATCCACACTAAAGTGTAATCAGACACCTCTTCAGGGCCGATGGTGACCGAAACCACCGAAGCAAACAGAGGATAGCTAACCAAGATGTAATCTAGGTGAGAGTATGTACCATGTGCCTTGGAGAGGTGTGTGAATTCCCGCTTACCAGGGTGTAACGAACACCAAGCGTCTACCAAGTTCAAAGCATGGACCAAAGATACGAGATCACTAGTCCTCATCCCGCACTTAGAGGTTGCGTGGCAGAACGATTCAGAACGGGGGCCAGGACCAAATTCAGACCTTCAAGTATAATAAGGTTGCCAGATTGATAAGGAAGGCAGAGTTGGAGAAGCAGATGATAAAACACTGGATCACACTCGACGGGGCCATATACTGCCAGCAAAATCAAGAGTCTGCCCTGAAGCCATAATTTTAATAGAACATATTACCCCTCAAGGTCCTGAGTTAACAGCTCTGCATTACAGTAAAGTCCCCACTACAGCAGGCTAGCCATAGCCTCCTTCCCCGGCAACCAACCGATGAGGAAAAACAAATTATCACCCACGTATCCCTGAGTTTTGATTGGATCAATACACCCCACCTGACTTCAGCCTATGGCTCAACCCGAATTATAAAAAAAAACTGGAAAACAGTCTAAGCCCCTTTTTCTTTCTGGACTCTGGACCCTCCCTGAAGCTCTCCGAGCCTTGCTGGACTTCACACACACACCCAAGACATTCTCCAGGTTCCATCCCCAACAAATCAGTGGAGGAGTAGCCTAGTGGTTAGTGCAGCGGTCTTTGATCTTGGGGAACTGGGTTCGATTCCCATTGCAGCTCCTTGTGACTGTGGGCAAGTCACTTAACTCTCCATTGCCCCAGGTACAAAAATAAGTACCTGTATATATGTAAACCGCTTTGAATGTAGTTGCAAAATACCACAGAAAAGCAGTATATGAAGTCCCATTTCCCTTTCCCTTCCCCTTCCCTTTCAAAAAGGCTTCTTTTCCAGCAAGGATCCACCATCCAGCTACAGAGACAAGACTTCCTTCACTACTCCAATCAGCAGCAGAAAGAATACATTATCTGTATTAAATAAACTTTATTTGTACCTGAGAATAAGAATCTAGTCCTTATGTTCTGAGCACATTTCCTTAAACATTATACAGTGCAAGTTAATGTAATTCCCCAAACATATACATATATATCTATATATATCCTTACTTCAATTCTTTGAAGGAGTAAACAAACGTGGACAAAGGGGAGTCGGTTGATATTGTGTATCTGGATTTTCAAAAGGCGTATGACAAGGTCCCTCATGAAAGGCTACAGAGGAAATTGGAGGGTCATGGGATAGGAGGTAATGTCCTATTGTGGATTAAAAACTGGTTGAAGGATAGGAAACAGAGAGTGGACTTAAATGGGCAGTATTCACAATGGAGAAGGATAGTTAGTGGGGTTCCTCAGGGGTCAGTGCTAGGACCGCTGCTCTTTAATATATTTATAAATGATTTAGAGATGAGAGTAACTAGCGAGGTAATTAAATTTGCTGATGACACAAAGTTACTCAAAGTCGTTAATTCGCGACAGAATTGTGAAAAATTACAGAAGGACCTTACGAGACTGGGAGGCTAAATGGCAGATGATGTTTAATGTGAGCAAGTGTAAGGTGATGCATGTGGGAAAAAAGAACCCGAAAGCGAATGCTACATACCTATAGAAGGTATTCTCCGAGGACAGCAGGCTGATTGTTCTCACTGATGGGTGACGTCCACGGCAGCCCCTCCAATCGGAAACTTCACTAGCAAAGTCCTTTGCTAGTCCTCGCGCGCCCATGCGCACCGCGCATGCGCGGCCGTCTTCCCGCCCGAACCGGCTCGTGTTCGTCAGTCCCGTATGTAGCAAGACAAAGACAAGGGAAGACACAACTCCAAAGGGGAGGCGGGCAGGTTTGTGAGAACAATCAGCCTGCTGTCCTCGGAGAATACCTACTACAGGTATGTAGCATTCGCTTTCTCCGAGGACAAGCAGGCTGCTTGTTCTCACTGATGGGGTATCCCTAGCCCCCAGGCTCACTCAAAACAACAAACATGGTCAATTGGGCCTCGCAACGGTGAGGACATAACTGAGATTGACCTAACAATTTATCCAACTAACTGAGAGTGTAGCCTGGAACAGAATAAACATGGGCCTAGGGGGGTGGAGTTGGATTCTAAACCCCGAACAGATTCTGAAGCACTGACTGCTCGAACCGACTGTCACGTCGGGTATCCTGCGGCAGGCAGTAATGAGATGTGAATGTGTGAACAGATGACCACGTCGCAGCTTTGCAAATCTCTTCAATAGTGGCTGACTTCAAGTGGGCTACCGACGCTGCCATGGCTCTAACATTATGAGCCGTGACATGACCCTCAAGAGCCAGCCCAGCCTGGGCGTAAGTGAAGGAAATGCAATCTGCTAGCCAATTGGATATGGTGCGTTTCCCCACAGCCACTCCCCTCCTGTTGGGATCAAAAGAAACAAACAACTGGGCGGACTGTCTGTTGGGCTGTGTCCGCTCCAGATAGAAGGCCAATGCTCTCTTGCAGTCCAATGTGTGCAGCTGACGTTCAGCAGGGCAGGAATGAGGACAGGGAAAGAATGTTGGCAAGACAATTGACTGGTTCAGATGGAACTCCGACACAACCTTTGGCAAGAACTTAGGGTGAGTGCGGAGGACTACTCTGTTATGATGAAATTTGGTGTAAGGGGCCTGGGCTACCAGGGCCTGAAGCTCACTGACTCTACGAGCTGAAGTAACTGCCACCAAGAAAATGACCTTCCAGGTCAAGTACTTCAGATGGCAGGAGTTCAGTGGCTCAAAAAGAGGTTTCATCAGCTGGGTAAGAACGACATTGAGATCCCATGACACTGTAGGAGGTTTGACAGGGGGCTTTGACAAAAGCAAACCTCTCATGAAGCGAACAACTAAAGGCTGTCCTGAGATCGGCTTACCTTCCACACGGTAATGGTATGCACTGATTGCACTAAGGTGAACCCTTACAGAGTTGGTCTTGAGACCAGACTCAGACAAGTGCAGAAGGTATTCAAGCAGGGTCTGTGTAGGACAAGAGCGAGGATCTAGGGCCTTGCTGTCACACCAGACGGCAAACCTCCTCCATAGAAAGAAGTAACTCCTCTTAGTGGAATCTTTCCTGGAAGCGAGCAAGATGCGGGAGACACCCTCTGACAGACCCAAAGAGGCAAAGTCTACGCTCTTAACATCCAGGCCGTGAGAGCCAGAGACCGGAGGTTGGGATGCAGAAGCGCCCCTTCGTCCTGTGTGATGAGGGTCGGAAAACACTCCAATCTCCACGGTTCTTCGGAGGACAACTCCAGAAGAAGAGGGAACCAGATCTGACGCGGCCAAAAAGGAGCAATCAGAATCATGGTGCCTCGGTCTTGCTTGAGTTTCAACAAAGTCTTCCCCACCAGAGGTATGGGAGGATAAGCATACAGCAGACCTTCCCCCCAGTCCAGGAGGAAGGCATCCGATGCCAGTCTGCCGTGGGCCTGAAGCCTGGAACAGAACTGAGGGACTTTGTGGTTGGCTCGAGATGCAAAGAGATCTACCAAGGGGGTGCCCCACACCTAGAAGATCTGTCGCACTACACGGGAATTGTCGGCCAGACTGTTGTTTACGCCTGCCAGATAAGTGGCTTGGAGCACCATGCCCTGACGGCGAGCCCAAAGCTACATGCTGACGGCTTCCTGACACAGGGGGCGAGATCCGGTGCCCCCCTGCTTGTTGATGTAATACATGGCAACCTGGTTGTCTGTCTGAATTTGGATAATTTGGTGGGACAGCCGATCTCTGAAAGCCTTCAGAGCGTTCCAGACCGCTCGTAACTCCAGGAGATTGATCTGTAGATCGCGTTCCTGGAGGGACCAGCTTCCCTGGGTGTGAAGCCCATCGACATGAGCTACCCACCCCAGGAGAGACGCATCCGTAGTCAGCACTTTTTGTGGCTGAGGAATTTGGAAAGGACGTCCCAGAGTCAAATTGGACCAAATCGTCCACCAATACAGGGATTTGAGAAAACTCGTGGACAGGTGGATCACATCTTCTAGATTCCCAGCAGCCTGAAACCACTGGGAAGCTAGGGTCCATTGAGCAGATCTCATGTGATGGCGGGCCATGGGAGTCACATGAACTGTGGAGGCCATGTGGCCCAGCAATCTCAACATCTGCCGAGCTGTGATCTGCTGGGACGCTCACACCCGCGAGACGAGGGACAACAAGTTGTTGGCTCTCGCCTCTGGGAGATAGGCACGAGCCGTCCGAGAATCCAGCAGAGCTCCTATGAATTCGAGTCTCTGTACTGGGAAAAGATGGGACTTTGGATAATTTATCACAAACCCCAGTAGCTCCAGGAGGCGAATAGTCATCTGCATGGACTGTAGAGCTCCTGCCTCGGATGTGTTCTTCACCAGCCAATCGTCGAGATATGGGAACACGTGTACCCCAAGCCTGCGAAGCGCCGCTGCTACTACAGCCAAGCACTTCGTGAACACTCTGGGCGCAGAGGCGAGCCCAAAGGGTAGCACACAGTACTGGAAGTGACGTGTGCCCAGCTGAAATCGTAGATACTGTCTGTGAGCTGGCAGTATCGGGATGTGCGTGTAGGCATCCTTCAAGTCCAGAGAGCATAGCCAATCGTTTTCCTGAATCATGGGGAGAAGGGTGCCCAGGGAAAGCATCCTGAACTTTTCCTTGACCAGATATTTGTTCAGGGCCCTTAGGTCTAGGATGGGACGCATCCCCCCTGTTTTCTTTTCTACAAGGAAGTACCTGGAATAGAATCCCAGCCCTTCTTGCCCGGATGGCACGGGCTCGACCGCATTGGCGCTGAGAAGGGCGGAGAGTTCCTCTGCAAGTACCTGCTTGTGCTGGAAGCTGTAAGACTGAGCTCCCGGTGGACAATTTGGAGGTTTTGAGGCCAAATTGAGGGTGTATCCTTGCCGGACTATTTGAAGAACCCACTGATCGGAGGTTATGAGAGGCCACCTTTGGTGAAAATCTTTCAACCTCCCTCCGACCGGTAGATCGCCCGGCACTGACACTTGGATGGCGGCTATGCTCTGCTGGAGCCAGTCAAAAGTTCGTCCCTTGCTTTTGCTGGGGAGCCGAGGGGCCTTGCTGAGGCGCACACTGCTGATGAGAGCGCGCGCGCTGGGGCTTAGCCTGGGCCGCAGGCTGTCGAGAAGGAGGATTGTACCTACGCTTGCCAGAAGAGTAGGGAACAGTCTTCCTTCCCCCATAAAAACGTCTACCTGTGGAGGTAGAAGCTGAAGGCTGCCGGCGGAAGAACTTGTCGAAAGCGGTATCCCGCTGGTGGAGCTGCTCTACCACCTGTTCGACCTTTTCTTCAAAAATATTATCCGCACGGCAAGGCGAGTCCGCAATCCGCTGCAGGATCCTATTCTTCAGGTCGGAGGCACGCAGCCATGAGAGTCTGCGCATCACCACACCTTGAGCAGCGGCCCTGGACGCAACATCAAAGGTGTCATACACCCCTCTGGCCAGGAATTTTCTGCACGCCTTCAGCTGCCTGACCACCTCCTGAAATGGCTTGGCTTGCTCAGGAGGGAGCTTGTCCACCAAGCCCGCCAACTGCCGCACATTGTTCCGCATGTGTATGCTCGTGTAGAGCTGGTAAGACTGAATTTTGGCCACGAGCATAGAGGAATGGTAGGCCTTCCTCCCAAAGGAGTCTAAGTTTCTAGAGTCTTTGCCCGAGGGCGCCGAAGCATGCTCCCTAGAACTCTTAGCCTTCTTTAGGGCCAAATCCACAACTCCAGAGTCGTGAGGCAACTGAGTGCGCAGCAGCTCTGGGTCCCCATGGATCTGGTACTCGATCTTCTTGGGAATGTGGGGATTAGTTAAAGGCTTGGTCCAGTTCACCAGCAATGTCTTTTTTAGGACATGATGCATGAGTACTGTGGACGCTTCCTTAGGTGGAGAAGGATAGTCCAGGAGCTCAAACATTTCAGCCCTGGGCTCGTCCTCCACAACCACCGGGAAGGGGATGGCCGTAGACATCTCCCGGACAAAGGCCGCAAAAGACAGACTCTCGGGAGGAGAAAGCTGCCTTTCAGGGGAGGGAGTGGGATCCGAAGGAAGGCCATCAGACTCCTCGTCAGAGAAATATCTGATGTCCTCCTCTTCCTCCCACGAGGCCTCACCATCGGTATCAGACACAAGTTCACGAACCTGCGTCTGAAGCCGTGCCCGGCTCGACTCCGTGGAACCACGGCCACGGTGGGAGCGTCGAGAGGTAGACTCCCTTGCCCGCACCGGCGAAGCTCCCTCCACCAACGTCGTCGGGGAGCCTTCCTGGGAGGCGACCGCAGTCGGTACCGCAAGCGGCACCGATGTCGGAGACCTCACCCCGGGCAAGGGGCCAGCCGGCGCCTCACTCGACGGTACCGGTGGCGCAAGCAGCCCCGGTACCGGAGGGGAAGGGCGCAACAGCTCTCCCAGGATCTCTGGGAGAACGGCCCGGAGACTCTCGTGCAGGGCGGCTGTGGAGAAAGACATGGAAGCCGATGCAGGCGTCGAAGTCAGAGTCTGTTCCGGGCATGGAGGCTGTTCCGGGCTGTCCAAGGTGGAGCGCATCGACACCTCCTGAACAGAGGGTGAGCGGTCCTCCTGGTGCCGATGCCTACTGGGTGCCGACTCCCTCGGCGACCCAGAGCTCTCGGTACCGACGCGGGAAGGAGACCGGTGTCGATGCTTCTTTGACTTTTTCAAATGAAGCATGTCACCGGAGCTTCCCGGTACCGACGAGGAGGACGCAGAATCCAACCGTCGCTTCCTCGGGGCCGAGGCCGAAGAAGGTCGGTCTCGGGGGGGCTGTACCGCAGGAGCCCTCAGGGTAGGGGGAGACCCACCCGAAGGCTTACCGCCACCAGCAGGGGAATGGACAGCCCTCACCTGCACTCCAGACGAAGCACCACCGTCCGACGACATCAGCAGAAGCAGAGGTCCCGGTACCACCGACGCCGACGCAGCCTTCCGATGTCTCGGCCCCGACAATGCAGAGGTTCGATGCCTCGATGCAATCGATACCGTCGCGGCCGAGGGCGGAGGTGTTGACGCTGTCGACGTCGATGCACTCAATACTCCCGATGCCGACGAAGAGCCCGAGAACAAAACGTTCCACTGGGCCAATCTCGCTACCTGAGTCCTTTTCTGTAAAAGGGCGCAAAGACTGCAGGCCTGCGGGCGGTGCCCAGCCCCCAGACACTGAAGACACGATGCATGCCTATCAGTGAGCGAGATTACCCTGGCGCACTGGGTGCACTTCTTGAAGCCGCTGGGAGACTTCGATGACATGGGCGGAAAAATCACGCCGGCGAAATCAAAACTCGTAATTGCGGTAAGGCACCAAAAAGATGGGGAGAAAAAAACTCGACCCGAGGCCTCAAAGGGGCCTACCCCGAAAACGAAAGAAAACTTAACGGGGCCAAAAACTAGAAATAGGGGGAAGGGAAAAGACCAAAAGGCCCTTCTCCGGAATCCTTTTTTTTTTTTTTTTTTAGCGAAAAGTCAAAAAGACGCACGAGGGTCAACTTAAGGGGCGCAAAACACGACCGTACCGAGCGTGGACAAAAGAAGACTGACGAATACGAGCCGGGTCGGGCGGTAAGACGGCCGCGCATGCGCGGTGTGCATGGTCGCGCGAGGACTAGCAAAGGACTTTGCTAGTGAAGTTTCCGATTGGAGGGGCTGCCGTGGACGTCACCCATCAGTGAGAACAAGCAGCCTGCTTGTCCTCGGAGAATTATAGCTACGTCATGCAAGGTTACACGTTAGGAGTTACGGACCAAGAAAGGGATCTGGGTGTCATCATTGATAATACACTGAAACCTTCTGCTCATGTGCTGCTGCAGCTAGGAAAGCGAATAGAATGTTGGGTATTATTAGGAAAGGTATAGAAAACAGGTGTGAGGATGTTATAATGCGGGGATGGGACGACTTCCCTATGAAGAAAGACTAAGGAGGCTAGGGCTTTTCAGCTTGGAGAAGAGACGGCTGAGGGGAGACTTGATAGAGATATATAAAATAATGAGTGGAGTGGAACAGGTGGATGTGAAGCGTCTGTTCACGCTTTCAAAAAATAGTAGGACTAGGGGGCATGCGATGAAACTACAGTGTAGTACATTTAAAACAAATAGGAGAAAATGTTTCTTTGCCCAACGCGTAATTAAACACTGGAATTCGTTGCCAGAGAACGTGGTGAAGGCGGTTAGCTTGGCAGAGTTTAAAAAGGGTTTGGACGGTTTCCTAAAGGACAAGTCCATACACCGCTACTAAATGGACTTGGGAAAAATCCACAATTTCGGGAATAACATGTATAGAATGTCTGTACGCTTGGGAAGCTGCCAGGTGCCCTTGACCTGGATTGGCCGCTGTCAGGGACAGGATGCTGGGCTTGATGGGCCTTTGGTCTTTTCCCAGATAGGCATTACTTATGTACTTATGTACCATATTACTGTAAGCAGAACCAAGCTACCATGCTTTCCAAAGAGGCTGCGGAAGCTCTAGATCATGATATTCTGGAACTGGAGGTGCTGCAGGCTATTAAAGAGCTGAAACTGGGCAAATTGCCAGTTAGATGGGTACATGGGACTCTTTTACAAGACTTTTCATTCTAGGGTGGTGCCCCTCCTGGTGCGAGTGTTCAACTCGCTCCACGGGGGTGGCCAGTTGCCCTTCTTTATGTGACTAGATAACATTATCATCCTGCCTAAGCTTGGGAAGGACATTAAGCAGTATGGGGGATATAGACTGATATCCATTTTGGACTTGGAAACTAAAATTGGTGCGCACATTTTGGCAGATTGGCTGGCACCTCATACGCCTACACTGGTACATCCAGATCAGGTGGGCTTTATAGGGGGGGAGGCTTCAGATGGTATCAGACAGGTGTTGAATCTGATTAGGTGGGCCAAGTAGAGCAGGACCCCACAGGTGGCAGTAGCAGTTGATACTGAAAAGGCATTTGATTGGGTAGACTGGAAATGTATGGAGCATGTTCTGCGATATGTGGGGTTAGGGGAGCGATATATCAATTGAATAAAGTCCATGTATAATAAGCCCCTTGCCTGTGTTAAGGGTAACAGGGTGTATTCTTCTATCTTTGAGCTACAGAGAGGCAATAGATAGGGCTGCCCTATGTCATCATTATTTGCCCTAGTACTTGAACCCTTGCACAGGAGATCCAAAGACATCTGTTTTTTAGAGGGCTTCCTATTAATGGGACTTATTGCAAATTGTATCTCTTTGCAAATGATATTCTGGCAATTACAGAAGGCACGGAATCAGCTGAGTGCTTTGCAAACTCAAATGACACATTATGGCAGGTTATCAAGGTTTAAGGTCAATCTAACCAAAACAGAAATTTTGAATCTGACTGTACTGGACTGCCAGCTTGCTGAGCTGAAGCAGTGCTTACTTTTTCACTAGGAACGGGGTCCATTCGCTACCTGGGAGTGGAGGTAGGGGCGGACTGGTGTAATTTGTATGCTCTCCTGGCTAGGATTAATAAAGATCTGGACAAAAGGGCTAAGTTTTATGTGTCCTGGGTGGGTAGAACGGAGGCAGTGCAGATGACGGTACTCCTTCGATTCGTGTACTTGATTCAGGCATTACCGATTGAAATCCCCATGGACAGCTTTCATTCCTGGCATAGAAAATTATTTTGCTTTATTTGGGGAGGGAAGCATCCCAAGATTGCCAGAGCAGCTATGTTTAAATTCAAGGGGGAGGGAGGTCTGGGAATCCCTAATCTGGAGCGCTATTATGTAGCCACCCAACTTCAGGTGGTGGTGGACTGGCAAGTGTATAAGCCTAAACAGTGGGTGTGGTGGAGGGAGCTTGTGGACCTTTACCCTCAGTGGTTACCTTGCTTGGGCTATTTGCCTTGGGTGGTGTTGAGTTTAGGGAAGATTCAGCGCATAGTCGATCAATTCGTATGAACCACTATTAAAGGTCTGACAGTGGGTGCAGTCTAAGATGATGAAGGGAATTTCCAACCTATCAGGTGCACGCCTGCTTTCCAACCAGGGAGGGAGGGTGGTGTGTTTCGTCGCTAGGGGCAGGTTCAGCTATGTTATTTTGGGTATTAGTGGAAGAGGGTCAAGTCATAGCCTTTTCTGACCTACAGCAAAGACATGGCCTACAAGGAAGGGACATGTTTCCTTAACTGGAGGTCAAAAATTACATTCAAAGAGCAGGGGCAAAATTATTTGAGCGCTTAATGCAGACTGGGGGGGGCATGAAGGGGGTGTATTTCCACTTTGTACAGATTAGTGCATGAGGCTTCAGAATGTAAAACACAATATATGCTAGCATGGGAGAGGGATGGGTAGAATTCTCCCCGATGCTACCTAGGCTGATATCTCAATGCGCATATATCACATTGTCTTTGCCTCTCAAATTTTGGAAAAAACACAAAGTGCTGGTACGCTGGCACTGGTCTCCGGTGGTCCTAAGCCGTTCCTTCGGGATCGGGGCAGTTCATTGCTGGAAAGGTTGTGGGCACCCCCTCCACTCATTTATATTCAGGAATACTGGGAACATGTAATTCATTAAGTCCAGCAATTGGTGGATTGTACTATGCCTATCATTTTGGAAACTGTGCTATTGAACGCCCATGTGCCTGCACTTGAGGTCATCAAGATCTGTTGTTGGTACTTACTGCAGCTCGTATGGTCATTGCCCAACAGTAGAAACAACAGTTGACACCTCGACTGAGTCAGATGAGGGCGCAGCTGGGTTGGTTATGTGAGCAATACCATCTTACCGTAATTCAGAATTGAACATGGGCACAGTACCATTGTATGTGGAGTTGATACTTGGAGCTGGAAAAGGAGAATGAACCTGCTTTTACGAATTAATATATTGTGTGTGTGTGTGTGTGTGTGTGTATGTATACATATCTTTGTGCGTCTTATTATTTTAATAAAAATTTTAAAAGTTTGCCTGGATAAGAGATTTTTGTGGGGTTCCAACCTGGCCTGGGGGAAAGTATTGGTGCTGGTGGGGTAGGAGGGGGTAGTGCAGTGGGATTGATGGGAGATGTGTTTAAGCTAATAGGAGTGTGAGAGGGAGCCTCTGGGGGGGGGGGGGGGGCGGGGATTTTGAACATCCTATTGGTATTTGTATTGTTGTTTAATAGAGGCAATGAAGAGTTTACTATGTCTCATGTGCAGTGCATAAATCTTAAATAAACAGTTATTAAAAAAAAGAAGAACATGAAGGAACAATATCCCGAAAAAGGGCAGTCACCAAAAAGGTAAAAACTTGACACGCCGAGGTGATATTAAAAAAACTACTTCTCTGCTCTGTGGAAACGATAGATTGCTTATCCCATGCTTGGGCAGGAAGGCACCCATACATGTGCAGTGGGGGTGTGGGGGGGCACTGCTTCAAAGACTAAAAGTGACAGTGCACTTGGCAGTGTCCATACCAGGTTCCGTGGATGACATGCCTGCTTGACCTTGGAGAATTCAACATATATTTGTAATCAGTATGTTTTTACTGTCTACAATAGTGGGACTTTACCACCTAACTGCTGACTGTTATCACTTTATTGTTTACAGTTTTTGGACTGCTGACCTGTTGATTTGTGTAACATCTGTCAGAGGCTCTTCAATAAAAGGGCAAGAGAGAGAGGGTGGGTTGAGTTAGTCAGGAACAATTCACTGCTGTTAAATGAACATCTGTGACTGCTCCCAAAAGCTTTTGCCATTGAACTGGTGTGGGGGGGGGGGGGGGGGGTAGGGGGATAGTAAGATGTTCTCTCTTGGTCTTTCCCAGGGACAGGAGACAAGGGCAGAGCTGGTGTTGTGCCTGAGCAGATATCCAGATGGTTTACGGTTTACTCGGTTGAATATACCACCTTTCAAAAAATATCAAGGCAGTTTACAAAATCAAATAAACACCTTCACCGAGGAGGTTGAAAAGTGTTGGGTCTTCCTGAAGGTCAGCGGTCACAAAGGCAACTACTGTACCTGTCCCAAGGGGGCTCAGACCTTAGGGAGCTTCATGAAAAGAGTGTGGAATAGTAGCTCCGTTTGGCCTTTTCGGTGGGGGCCCCCAGCAATCAGGCTACTATTTGTGGCGGTTATGTAGCTCCATGCTGCATTGGTTCCAGCAGTTGCGGGGTCACTGGAGGTTTCTCACTTGGAGTCTGGGACAGCCTTTCTGTGAGGACATCTTCTATGATCTTGTCCATCTAGCTTCCTTCTCTTACTCTCAGCCGGTGACATCAATCCCAATCCTGGCCCTCCTCACCAACCATTATCCCAACTCTACAGATCTCACCGCGACCTAACCTCATCTCTATTCCTCTACTCCCCTCCTCTTCTCTGCCCTTCTCTTGCGCCCTATGGAATGCCCACTCTATCTGTAACAAACTCCCCTATATCCAGGACCTCTTTATCTCGCGACACCTCCATCTGCTCGCCATAACAGAAACCTGGCTCTGCCCTGATGACTCTGCTTCAGTCACAGCCCTCTGCCATGGCGGTTATCTTTTTTCACATACTCCTCGCCCTGCTGGTCGCGGGGGCGGTTTTGGACTACTTCTCTCTCCCTCCTCCAGATTTCAACCCCTTCTTCCACCTCAATCTCACTGTTTTTCCTCCTTTGAAGTCCACTCTATCCGCCTTTTCTCTCCTCTGCCTCTTCGAATAGCGGTCATTTATCGTCCCCCTGATAAGTCCCTTTCATCCTTTCTCAGTGACTTTGATGCCTGGCTTGCCTTCTTCCATGATCCTTCCTCCCCCTCTCTCATCCTTGGTGACTAATATTCCTGCTAATGATCCTTCCAACTCTTATATTTCCAAGTTACTCACTTTAACATCCTCCTTTAATCTCCAACTATGCTCCACCTCCCCCACTCATCAAAATGGTCACTGTCTTGATCTCATCTTCTCCTCCAACTGTTCACCCTCTAGTTTCCTTGTCTCTGATCACCATCTTATAACTTTCACACTTAAATCTACTCCCTTCCAGTCCCGTCCTATCTTATCTAATTTATCTAGGAATCTTCACGATATTGACCCTTCATCTCTATCCTCCCAGGTTTCAAACCTCCTCTCTACTGTGGCACCATCCACATCTGTCAACGAGGCCGTTTCTTCTTACAACAATACTCTATCCTCTGCCTTAGACACTCTTGCACCTTTGATGACCCGCCCTATAAGGCGTACAAAACCCCAAACTTGGCTGACTTCTAATATCCGCTACCTACGTTCCTGTACCCACTCCGCCGAACGCCTCTAGCAGAAATCTCGGGCCCTTCCTAATTTCTTACACTTTAAGTTCATGCTGACCTCCTTCCAATCTGCTCTTTTATGCGCCAAACAGGATTATTATATCCAACTGACCAACTCTCTTGGCTCTAACCCTCGACTTCTCTTCACCACATTGAACTCTCTCCTCAAGGTGCCCCCTCCCCCAACTCCCCCTTCATTATCTCCTCAGACCCTTGCTGAATTCTTTCACAACAAGGTTCAAAAGATAAACCTTGAATTCTCTACCTCGCCACCTCTCCCTCCACTAGTCCGTTCCCCTCTCTCTCCTTCCCCTCATTCCTTTTCCTCCTTTCCTGAAGTTACTATAGAGGAAACTACACTTCTCCTTTCTTCCTCAAAATGTACCACCTGTTCCTCTGATCCCATTCCCACCCACCTTCTTAATGCCATCTCACCTGCTCTTATTCCTTTTATCTGTCACATTCTCAACCTCTCACTTTCCACTGCAACTGTCCCTACTGCCTTTAAACATGCTGTGGTCACACCTCTCCTTAAGAAGCCTTCACTCAACCCTACTTGTCCCTCTAATTACTGACCCATCTCCCTCCTCCCTTTTCTCTCCAAATTACTTGAGCGTGCTGTTCACCACCGCTGCCTTGATTTTCTCTCCTCACATGCTATTCTTGACCCACTACAGTCTGGTTTTCGCCCTCTCCACTCAACCAAAACTGCGCTTACTAAAGTCTCCAATGACCTATTACTGGCTAAATCCAGAGGTCTCTATTCCATCCTCATTCTTCTTGATCTTTCCGCTGCTTTTGACACTGTCGATCACAGCATACTCCTTGATACCCTGTCCTCACTTGGATTCCAGGGCTCTGTCCTTTCCTGGTTCTCTTCCTACCTCTCCCTCCGCACCTTCAGTGTTCACTCTGGTGGATCCTCTTCTACTTCTATCCCTCTGCCTGTCGGCGTACCTCAGGGTTCTGTTCTTGGTCCCCTCCTCTTTTCTATCTACACTTCTTCCCTTGGTTCATTAATCTCATCCCATGGCTTTTCCTACCATCTCTATGCTGATGACTCCCAAGTCTACCTTTCTACCCCTGATATCTCACCTTGCATCCAAACCAAAGTTTCAGCGTACTTGTCTGACATTGCTGTCTGGATGTCTCAACACCACCTGAAATTAAACATGACCAAAACTGAGCTTCTCATTTTTCCCCCCAAACCCACCTCCCCACTCCCCCCGTTTTCTATTTCTGTTGATGGCTCTCTCATTCTCCCTGTCTCCTCAGCTCAAAACCTTGGGGTCATCTTTGACTCTTCTCTCTCCTTCTCTGTTCATATCCAGCAGATCGCCAAAACCTGTTGTTTCTTTCTTTACAACATCCATAAAATCCGCCCCTTTCTTTCCGAGCACTCTACCAAAACCCTCATCCACACCCTTGTCACCTCTCGTTTAGACTACTGCAATCTGCTTCTTGCTGGCCTCCCACTTAGTCACCTCTCCCCACTCCAATCGGTTCAAAACTCTGCTGCCCGTCTCATCTTCCGCCAGGGTCGCTTTACTCATACTACCCCTCTCCTCAAGTCGCTTCACTGGCTCCCTATCCGTTTTCGCATCCTGTTCAAACTTCTTCTACTAACTTATAAATATACTCACTCTGCTGCTCCCCAGTATCTCTCCACACTCGTCCTTCCCTACACCCCTTCCCGTGCACTCCACTCCATGGATAAATCCTTCTTATCTGTTCCCTTCTCCACTACTGCCAACTCCAGACATTGCGCCTTCTGTCTCGCTGCACCCTACGCCTGGAATAAACTTCCTGAGCCCCTACGTCTTGCCCCATCCTTGGCCATCTTTAAATCTAGACTGAAAGCCCACCTCTTTAACATTGCTTTTGACTCATAACCACTTGTAACCACTTGCCTCCACCTACCCTCCTCTCCTCCTTCCTGTACACATTAATTGATTTGATTACTTTATTTTTTGTCTATTAGATTGTAAGCTCTTTGAGCAGGGACTGTCTTTCTTCTATGTTTGTGCAGTGCTGCGTACGCCTTGTAGCGCTATAGAAATGCTAAATAGTAGTAGTAGTAGGATTGCTACTGATTGTGGCTTTGCCACCAGGTGCGGATGCGGCTTCCAAGAAGCTTTTGAGTCAGCTGCTTTAGGGGGTGCTTGTTCTTTGGTGATGACTTGGAGAATTTGGGGAAGAATATGGAGGAGATGTGGCTCTCCATTCTCCCTGAGCTGTGGCTTGGGTGCGCAGCAGTCCTCAGCCTCAGGGGGTGGGCTGCTTCAGGTTCGCTCAACACACTTCGACCCAGCCACAGCTCAGGTCCTTCAAGTAGGGGTCCTTTGAGGTCTCAAGCAAGTCGGGACCTAAGGTCCGTCACGTGGAACCACAGCTGCATAGCCTGCCCAAAGAGGGTGTGACGGGCCTCTCATTGTTTCTGGTGGGAAGCAGGCTGTCTCTCTTCTGCAATGAGTGAGTCTGCATCACCTCAGATCAGTGGGATCTGGGTCAAGGGGGTATTCCCTAGAGATCACCTGTCAGGTTCTGGATGCCTTAGTGACCTCTTCCTGCGGCTTAGCTCGTGCCAGGCTGTTGCTCTTGCCCTTCAGCATCTCTAAGATCTAGGAGCAGTGGAACCTGTTCTGCTGGCGTGTAGCCTGGAGAGGTATTCAATCTATTTCATGGTTCCTTTCACCCAATCATGGACCTCAAACGGGTGGATGCTTGTCTGCAAATCCAGCACTTCCAGATGGAAACACTTTGCTTAGTCATCGCCTCAGTGCGGCCAGGGGAGTTCTCGACTTCCCTGGAACTCAGGAAGTCCTACCTCCCCCATGCAGATCAGCACAAGAGATTTCTGCGATTCTGTGTGTTAGGGGAGCGATTTCAGTTTCAGGCCTTGTTCTTTCGCCTGGCTAAGGCACCCTGCATGTTTTTCAGTGTCAGGGTATTCAGGTTCATCCACGCTTGGACGACTGGTTGATTCAGGCCAACTCGGCTTCAGAGGCCAGTTTGGCTACCTCACAGATCATTTCCCTACTGTAATCCCTGGGTTGGGTACTGAACTGGTCCAAGAGCCACCTGGCTCTGTTTCAGTCCCTGGAGTATCTCAAGGTCCACTTTGACATGGCTATAGTTTTTCTCATAGAGGAATGGATGAAGAAGCTCCAGGCATCATTGTGTTGGTTGTGCGATCTCCCAGAGCCCATGGTTGGGATTACCTGCAGCTCTTGGGTTCCATGGCTGCTACGCTGGAGGTGGTGCTTTGCATGAGGGCCCCTATGTACCCTCTGCAGCGGGCCCTACCACCGGCTTCGCAGGACTTCCATTGTCCTCTGCCACCCAAGGTGATGCTCAGTCTATCCTGGTGGGACAGTCCAGTTCACCTGCTAAAGCGAAGATACTTACCTGTAGCAGGTATTCTCCGAGGACAGCAGGCTGATTATTCTCACATGTGGGTCAATGTCCGTGACGGCCCGGGAATCGGCATTTTGCAATAGCAAAAAACAAAAGAGTTTTGCCAGACTCTTCTGGCATATATGCAGCTCGCACCATAAATGCGCGGAGTCACTTCCCGAACACCACGCGAGCGAGTACCTCAGTTAAATTAAAACGCATAACCATAATAATAACAACTCCAAAGGGAAGGTGGGAGGGATTGTGAGAATAATCAGCCTGCTGTCCTCGGAGAATATCTGCTACAGGTAAGTATCTTCGCTTTCTCTGAGGACAAGCAGGTTGCTTATTCTCACATGTGGGGTATCCCTAGCAACCAGGCTCACTTAAAACAATGAACATTGGTCAACTGGGCCTTGCAATGGCGAGGACATAACATAGGTTAACCCGAAACTATATACAGCTAGCTGAGAGTGTAGCCTGGAACAGAATAAAACAGGGCCTAGGGGGGTGGAGTTGGATTCTAAACCCCAAACAGATTCTGCAGCACTCACTGCCCAAACCGACTGTTGCATCGAGTATCCTGCTGAAGGCAGTAGTGAGATGTGAATGTATGGACTGAAGACCATGTTGCAGCCTTGCAAATCTCTTCAATGGAGGCAGACTTTAAGTGAGCCACCAACGCAGCCATGGCTCTAACATTATGAGCCTTGACATGGCCCCCCAGAGTCAGCCCAGCTTGGGCATAAGTGAAGAAAATGCAATGCAATCTGCTAGCCAATTGGAGATTGTGTGTTTTCTGATGGTGACTCCCCTCCTGTTGGGATCGAAAGCAACAAACAACTGGGCGGACTGTCTGAAGGGCTTCGTCCACTCCACGTAAAAGGCCAAAGTTCTCTTGCAGTCCAAGGTGTGCAAGCTGCTCTCGCCAGGGTAGGCATGAGGTCGGGGAAACAAATGTTGGCAAGACAATTGACTGGTTCAGATGGAACTTCAACACCACGTTTGGCAGGAACTTAGGGTGCGTGCGGAGGACTACTCTGTTGTGATGAAACTTAGTATAAGGTGTATCCACCACTAAGGCCTGAAGTTCACTGACCCTACGAGCTGAAGTAACAGCCACCAAGAAAACGACCTTCCAGGTCAAGTACTTCAGATGGCAGAATTCAATGGCTCAAAAGGAGCTTTCATCAGCTGGGTGAGAATGATGTTGAGATCCCATGACACTGGCAAACAACTAAAGGCTGTCCAGAGATAGGCTTACCCTCTACACGCCAATGAGCACTAATTGTACTGAGGTGAACCCTTACTGAGTTGGTCTTGAGACCAGATTCTGACAAGTGTAGATGGTATTCAAGCATGGTCTGTGTAGGACAGGAGAGAGGATCTAGGGCCTTGCTGTCACATCAGACGGCAAACCTCCTCCATTTGAAAGAGTAACACCTCTTCGTGGAATCTTTCCTGGAAGCAAGCAAGACTTGGGAGACACACTCTGAAAGACCCAAGGAGGCGAATTCTAAACTCTCAATATCCAGGCCGTGAGAGCCAGAGACTGCAGGTTGGGATGTAGAAGCGACCCCTCGATCTGAGTGATGAGGGTTGGAAAACACTCCAATCTCCACAGTTCCTCGGAGGACAACTCCAGAAAAAAAGGGAACCAAATCTGATACGGCCAGAAAGATGCAATCAGGATCATGGTTCCGTGATCTTGCTTGAGTTTCAGCAAAGTCTTCCTCTAGTAATACGCATACAGAAGGCCTGCTCCCCAATGAAGGAGAAAGGCGTCTGACGCTAATCTGTGGTGGGCCTGAAGCCTGGAACAGAACTGAGGGACTTTGTGATTGATCTGAGTGGAAAAAAGGTCCACCGAGGGGGTGCCCCATGCTCGGAAGATCGTACGGCTATACCCATATTCAGTGGCCACTCGTGAGGTTGCATTATCCTGCTCAGTCTGTCGGCGAGATCCTGTGCCACCCAGTGTAGTACATTGCAACCCGATTGTCCGTTTGAATCAAGATAATTTGGTTGGACAGCCAATCTCTGAAAGCCTTCAGAGCGTTCCAGGAGATTGATCTGAAGACCTTTTTCCTAGAAGGACCAGGCTCCCTGAGTGTGAAGCCCATCTACATGAGCTCCCCACCCTAGCAGGGATGCATCTGTCATCAGCACTTTTTGTGGCTGAGGAATTTGGAATAGTCGTCCCATGATCAAATTGGATCGGATTGTCCACCACTGAAGCGAATTTCAATGGACAGTTGAATCACATCCTCCAGATTCCCTGTAGCTTGATACCACTCGGAAGCTAGGGTCCATGGAGCTGATCTCATATAAAGACGTGCCATGGGTGTTACATGTACTGTAGAGGCTATGTGCCCCAAGAGTCTCAACATCTGCCGAGCTGTGATCTGCTGAGACTCTCGAACTGTGGACACCAAGGACAGGAGATTGTGTGCCCTTGTCTCGGGAAGATAAACCCGAGCTGTCTTCATGTCCAGCAGAGCTCCAATGAACTCCAATTTTTGGACAGGAATGAGATGGAGTCATTTATTACAAACCCCAGTAGCTCTAGCACCTGAATAGTCATTTGCATGGACTCCAGAGCACCATCCTCCGAGGTGTTCTTCACCAGCCAGTCGTTGAGATAAGGAAACACACGCACTCCCAGTCTGCGTAGCGTCGCTGCAACTATCGCCAGACACTTGGTAAACACTCTGGGTGTAGCCAGGCCAAAAGGCAGCACACAGTACTGAAAGTGCTGTGTATCCAGCCAAAACCGAAGATACCTCCTGTGAGCTGGAAGTATTGGGATGTGAGTGTAAGCATCTTTTAAGTCCAAAGAGCATAGCCAATCATTCTCCTGAATCATGGGAAGAAGGGAAGCCATGAGAGTCTGTGCATCACTATAGATTTAGCAACGATTCTGGATGCCACATCAAAAGTTGTAAGTGCCGCTGGCCAGGAATTTATGACACGCCTTCTGCTGCTTGATCACTTGGTGAAAAGGCTCGGCCTGCTCCGGAGGAAGGGCATAGACCAAGCTAGACAGTTGCCTCACCGAGTTCCACAAGTGAAGAGCTGGTAAGACTGGATACAGGCACGAGCATAGCAGCCCGATACGTCTTGCTCCCAAAAGAATCCAAGGTCCTAGCTTCTCTGCCTGGGGGCGCCGAGGCATAGTCCATAGTACTCTTGGCTCTTTTGAGGGCAGAGTCCACCACCATGGAATTGTGGGGTAACTGAGACCTCATCAATCCAGGCTCACCGTGGATCCGATACTGGGAATCAGCTTTCTTCGGGATCACGGGGTCCTGTATAAGGACTTCCTTCAGTACCTTATGTAGAGGAGCCATCACAGCCTCCTTAGGTAGAGAAGGATAGTCCAGGACCTCGAACATCTCAGCCCTGGACTCATCCTCAACCTCCATAGGGAATGGAATAGCCGTAGACATTTCCCGGACAAAAGATGTAAAAGAGACTCTCAGGAGGAGACAGTCTCCTTTCAGGTGGAGGGGAAGGTTCAGAGGGAATCCCATACGACTCATCAGAAGAAAAGTATCTAGGATCTCCCTCTGACTCCCATGAACGCTCCTCAGTATCGGATAATACCTCTCTCAGGGAACTCCAATACTGAGCCTGCCTCAACGCTGAGGATCGACGTCCTCAATGGCAATGTCGAGTGGCCGACGTCCGCATGGACTGAAGGGGAGTCGACCTGGGTGGCAAGCGGCACTGAGGACGGGGAACTCACTGCAGGTGAAGGGTCAGATGCCACTACAGCAGATGGTATGGAAGGCGCAAGCACCCCCAACACCAAAGCAGACTGGCGCAGCAGTCCTTCCAGAAGCTCTGGAAGCAGGACCCCGATACGCTCAACGAGAGCCGCCATCGGAGAAGGCTGCGAGGTCGGTGGAATAGTCGGTGGCAGAATCTGCCGAGGCTCAGGGGCAGGTACCGTACTGCTAGGAGACCGACACATCGGCACCTCTTGTATAGATGGGGAGTGGTCATCTTTATAACTGACTGTTTAATCTACTGTGTCAATCATGTTCTAATGTAATACCATGTGTATCTCTCACTCCGGAAATGGCGATCACCATGACAGAATAATGTAAGCCACATTGAGCCTGCAAATAGGTGGGAAAATGTGGGATACAAATGCAATAAATAATAAATAATAATAATCTTGGCGCCGACACTTCATGGGTGCCGAGTCCCTTGACGCCCCGGAGGTCCAGGCACCGTGTGTAGAAGGAGATCAATGACAATGCTTCTTTGCCTTTGCTCGATGCCTGTCATTGAGATTCCTCGGTACCGACGAGGTTGACGTGGAATCCTCACGTCTCCTCGAGGTCGGATCCAACGATGGTCGGTCCCAGGGGACTTGCAAAGCAGGAGGCCTCGAGACAGGTGGAGACCCACTCAATGCCTCACTGCTCCCAGTGCGACTTGGTCTCTCAGCAGCCAATACCTCTGCTTCTGACGTCAATGCCTCCCTCAATGTCGATGCCGACGCTGAAGGACCAGACCGAGCCTCAAAATGTTTCTCTCGCTGAGCTTCTCGAGCCACTTGGGTCCGTTTCTTCATAAAAAGACACAGACTACAAGCAGCTGTGCTGTGGTCGGGCCCAAGGCACTGGATACACCAAGAATGGGTATCGGTACCTGAGACAGTCCGGTTGCACCGAGTATAATGTTTGAAGCCACTGGGTGTCCTCGATGACATGGAAGGAAAAATGGCCTCGGCGAAATCAAAAGACACGATTGTGCCAAAATGAAAGGGCACAAAAAGGGGAGAAAGCCGGCCATGCTGAAAACTTAAAATTAGGAAAAAATACTAAGAGGGAACTAAAAGGATAAAGTTCTTCTTACAAGACTCCTTTCCCAGGTCTCAACGAGGAACACAGGAGGAACCTGCCGCATCTCGTCACAGAAAAAGAAAAAACTGAGGCACTCGCTCGTGCAGCAGGTGGGAAGTTACTCTGCGAATGCGTAGTGTGCGCTGCACGCGCACCAGAATACTCTGGCAAAACTTTTTTTGTTCTTTTCTATTGCAAAATGACGATTCCCGGACCGACGTGGACGTCGAACCACATGTGAGAATAATCAGCCTGCTTGTCCTTGGAGAATAGAGGTTCCTCTGGATCCCCTGCAGTGGGTTCTGGTCACCATGGATGCAAGACTCCTCAGTTGGGGAGCTCACTATCTGGGCTGGCGTGCGTTCTGGTCCATCCATCACCTGCAGTTCCAGGCGGTCTGCCTAGCCCTGTGGGAGTTTCTGCTGCTCCAGAGGGGAAAGAGGTCAGAATGATGTTGGACACTGCATGGTGGTGAACAATGTTTTAATCTTTATTATCTGTCACCTTTATATAGTCACGTGATCCCACTGTCAGCGTTCAATTTATGAATATTCATCACAAATATCACTTCTGTTTTTTTCATAATTATATTTCTCACCCGAATTCTTCCTGCCCCTTATTTTGTCTGTTAATACTTTCCCAAGTTTTCTTGAGATCTTGATCTACTTTATTTAATTTTATGAAACCATGCCTTCAAAGTTGTGACATCATCAGCACCGTCAGAATTGGCGTCTTTTAAATATAATGACAAACGACTGTTCTGTTTACATTTTTCAATCCGGGTCTACTCTCGAGATTAGAAAAGTTTTTAGGAGGTTAAGATTTATGTCCTTTTCCCACGTAGTTTATGAGTTTTTGTAACACCTGCTAAGACAGAGCTTTAAGATACGGTGCACTTTTTTTTTTTTGTTATATTTGTACCCCGCACTTTCCCACTCATGGCAGGCTCAATGTGGCTTACATGGGGCAATGGAGAGTTAAGTGACTTGCCCAGAGTCACAAGGAGCTGCCTGTGCCTGAAATGGGAATTGAACTCAGTTCCTCAGTTCCCCAGGACCAAAGTCCACCACCCTAACCACTAGGCCACTCCACTTTGTGTAGAGAACGCTACTTTTTAAAGAAAGGGCCAGAGGAGCATTTTTTTGCTTTAGCATTAACCTTAGCAAGAGCGAAGTCACCCTTGAAGAATACATAGTGGTGTTTAAACGCAATATGAGAATAAATTACGGCACTATTCTACCTGTGTATTACCTTTGCTTACTTTGGCACCAAGAATATTTTCTTACACAGCACTACTTCAATTTGACGTATAAGATGCTGCAGCTCCATTTCAATACCATCAATTAAATGACGAGTAAGTTCGCCACTAGCAGAATGTGCACTAACAACATCTTGATGTTTAACTTTTGGGCACCATTCGATTTCAAAAACTGTAAGTTCACTACTAACATAATATGCATTAATAACACTTCTGTTCCAAATACTTTAAGTACCATATATTTCAAGCTTGATCACCCGTATAGATGTAGACCAATTTCTACTGTATCACAACATTTTGTTATCATAGAACTCTAAATGTTTCTGTAACAATCTTTTTATTTATTTATTTTTACATTTATATCCCACATGTTCCCACTGATTGCAGGCTCAAAGTGGCTTACATAAATCTGTAGTAAGGATACAGTGCAATAAAAAGCAGCCGTCTCTTACGCAGGATTACACGTCATCCTCATATGGTCCTGTAGGGTTAACACCCCTACACTGCACTATATAGCATTACAATACATTACACTTCAATACAGAGTCTGGCTAATTAAAGCTTCTTTGCAAGAGCCTATTGCACTACATGATGTAGACATGGAATAAGGTCAGAATGACTTGGCAAGGTTTTGCAAAGGCTGCAGGAAAGTCCCCTGTATACTTGGCTGATGCAATAGATGGACAACTGTGACAACATCTGCATATTGTTTATTAGAACAATGGTTCTTGGTCAAGCTGATTCTCCAGAATGACATAAAAGGGGCAGACTTGTGATTCCTCAAGTCATAACATCTGCAACAAACAAGAATGTTGTGATAACCTTTGGGGTCACTTTCTCACCCAAGAACTGAATACAAGGATCTTCTTGGGAAGCAAGAGGTTATCTGGAGAGGTTCAACCTCTTAAAATTGTAATCCGCAGAGGAAGTGACGTCACCGATGCTGATGGCTGCCTAGCGTTCTAGCTGCCGTTCCTCGATAACTACAAAAGCTATAAAAAGCTATCACCAACCTTTTTGGTACTGCATGCAGTGTTCCTAGTTGCTCCCCATTGAAAGCAGGATGAGTAAAGCGTCTTCGGCGCGAGCTAAAGAGCAGGAGAAGTCAGCAGGCGGCGGATCGTCTAAAACCGCGAAGCGCCACGAGGTAATGGCGCCGGTCTCTCCCTCTGACTCTGACTCAGCGCTGTCGTTAGCGGAATCGCGGAAACCGCATACTAAAAAAGGAATCTCAGGCGAACTTCGCCAGATACTGTCTGGTATACAAGCAGATATAAACAAGTCGAGGGATGAGATTCTGGATAGAATGGAGACGCTGAGCTCTGATCTCCGCGAGCTGGGGAACAGAGTTGAGGAGGTAGAGACTAAGCTGGAAGAGCATTCTGAGTCCATGCATTCACACGAGGCCCACCTCCAAGCCTTAGATCAAAAGCACATAGATCTAACCTATAAGCTTGATGATCTTGAAAACAGGGGAAGGAGAAACAACCTCAGATTCCGCGGAGTTCCTGAGGGCGGAGAGACAGAGGATGTTATACAGATTGTACAGACAATGTGCGCCAGCTTGCTGGGGGCCGAGGCTGCAGGGGTCAAGATTGAGATCGATAGAGCACATAGATCCTTGGGTCAGCGGCAGGAAAACAGAGCACGGGATATTATCACACGGTTCCACCGGTATGAAATAAAGGAACAACTGCTCAATTGTGCCAGGAAAACGCCCAACCTAGAATATGGTGGGTCTAAAATATCGGTGTATCAAGACTTATCACAGTTCACCCTGCAACAAAGACGTCTTATGAAACCAGTTCTGGACATTCTAGCCAAAGAGCAGATAACATACAGATGGGGCTTTCCTTTCTCCCTGATTTACACGCTACAGGGTGTCAAATTGAGAGCTACTTCGATGACAGAAGCTTGGAAATCACTGCATGGGGCAGGCCTGGTGCAGACGAACAAACCACCAGGCGCCCTAGCGCCAGCCACGAAAACTAAGCTCCAAAAGTGGCAAAGGATCCCTGCCACACCTAAAAGGAATATTCCAAAAAGAAAAGTGGCTGTGGAAGAAACCTGAACTGAAGCGGTAACCTGGTGGAATCACTCTATCAAAGGACTTAGCCAAAAATTGGCCAGAGGAACAATGGCTGATACTGATCTCCTGGTTGGTAATGATGTAGAGAGTAACTAATGTTACCCTCTGTCTCAAGTTTGAAAATGTTTTGTTTTTTGTTTATTATTGCCATCTCTTGCATAAGTGAACTTTAATTCTTTAATTAATAGATGAAATGGCAATTAAGGCTGTGGGACACTCTGTGCATGATGCTATATAGCTATAAGAGATTGAGAAGAGGGAAAGTTTAAGGTGATGGATGGCGGGCAGGGACCAAACATGTGGATGGGTGGCTATGGTTGCCCAATCTGGGTTCTTGACCCTGGTGATGACATAGGGAACCTCGGGGGGGGGGGGGGGGGGGGGGGGGGCTGGGTCGCCTGGATGCTGGTGTGTCACTTCCTCATCTCCCACTATTGGGACTTGAGCCCTCTAGTTGGTGTCAGACAGGGGGGGATGAGGTGGGTAAGGAAGGGGGGGGGGTTATCGCTGGGGGGAGGGAGGTTTGGGGAGGGTTGGGGGCACAACTGGCACTGGATAGCACAAAGACATGAAGTGGATGGATCCCACCTAGTGGGAAACACTACTGATGTAACATCCCAGGAATGAGTACAGACTTAAAAATTTTATCATATAATGTTAAGGGGCTGAACATGCCTCAGAAAAGGCAGAAATTTTTCAAAGAGCTGCAGCTGCTGAAGCCGCACATTGTATTATTGCAGGAGACTCATTTCCGCAGGGCACATGAGCGACTGTTAACCCACCCAGAATACCCAAGCGCCTTCTTCGCTTCCTCTGCCGACGACTCTAGAAAACGTGGGGTGGCAGTTTTGTTCCATAAATCAATATCGGCCCAAATAATGAGAATTAGGCGAGACCCGGGAGGTCGTTTTTTGCTCTTGCAAATTGTTCTGGATCAGGTGGACCTCACGCTTGCATCGATATACGCCCCAAATGAGCATCAGGGGACCTTCTACACTAAAGTGAAAAACATACTAGCTACATTCACCCGGGGCTCTTTGATTATGGGGGGTGACTTTAACGAAGTTATGGATTCTGTGTTGGACAGATCCGGGAGACCTCAGCACCCGATATCTAGGGACTCATTGGCGTTGGGCTCTATGGTTCACTCATTGGGGACCCTGGATGTTTGGAGACTAAGTCATATGACAACTAGGGACTACACTTTTTTCTCTCCTGTACATAAGTCATACTCCCGGATCGATTACCTCTTCCTTGACGTCACATTAGCAGAGAGGGGCCCGAAAGCAGAAATTGGCAGTATAACAATCTCAGACCATGCCCCAGTTTGGGTAACCCTGCCGACCATCAGAGCAGAGGTCAAAGACCAAAGATGGACACTTAACACAGATCTATTACTGGAGGGGGAGGTGGTGGAGGGTTGTAGGAAGGTCCTTAAAGAGTACTTGGAGCTAAACATGGAATCGGGTCCTCCCCTCAGTGTGGTGTGGGATGCTATGAAGGCAGTCTCAAGAGGCTACTTTATACAGATAGCTAGTAGGCGAGCGAGGGTTCGTAGGGCCCAGCTGGCGCAGTGCCTGGAAAGGATCAGGATCCTGGAGGCACAGCACAAACTAAGTGGCTCCCCTGCTGTTTTGGAGGAGCTGCGTGGACAGAGGCTCCAGCTGGACTCTATCTACTCCGAACAGCTAAGTTGGCTACAATCCAGAAATAAAGTTCGATCATACGAGTTTACTAACAAGGCAGGCCGCCTCTTGGCTATAAAGCTGCGCAGGCAAAGAGTGGACCGAACGGTCACCCACATTAGGGACTCGAAAGGTGACTTGCTGAATACATCTGAGGCCATACGGAGGCGCTTTAGCGAATTTTATCAGGAACTATACGAGCAGGAGACGAACCCACCTGAAGAAACTATCTTGGATTACCTGGCGGAGAGTGAATTGGCCTCCATAACCAGTCAGCAAAGGGCAGCCCTAGATGCGCCGGTCACTCCGGTTGAGGTACAAAAAGCCATCCAACACCTACCCTCATGTAAATCACCAGGGATAGATGGTTTCCCTAACGAATTCTATAAGAAATATACCACCGAATTAGCCCCACTCTTAGCCGACTTATTTAACTTAATTGGGAAAGGGGAGTCTTTGCCCACCTCCATGTTGGAAGCGTGGATTGCGGTACTGCCCAAGCCAAATAAAGATCACAAGGAATGCGGGTCCTTTCGCCCTATATCCGTCTTAAACGCCGATGTCAAAATTCTAGCTAAAGTCCTGGCTAATCGATTGGCACCCTTGCTCCCAGGTATTATCCATCCTGATCAGGTGGGATTTGTCCCCTATAGAAAAGCTACTGATAATACTAGGCGAGTGGTCGATTTAATGTACCTGGCTAGGAGAATGAGGAGGCCTCTTTGCCTTCTTAGCTTGGACGCTGAAAAGGCCTTCGATCGAGTGCATTGGCCATTCATGTACAAGGTGATGGAGACCTTTGGGATAGGACCGCAGTTCCGTGGATGGATCCAAGCGTTCTACAGCTCCCCTAAAGCCTGTATTCGTGTAAACGGGGGTAACTCAGGGATGATACCTTTACATAGAGGCACTAGACAGGGCTGCCCTTTGTCCCCTCTATTATTTGCGATGGTAATGGAGCCATTTGCAACCAGGCTTAGAGCTAATCCAAATATATCAGGACTCTCCATGGGTGGGAGAACACATAAACTAGCCCTCTTCGCAGACGATGTCTTGTTATTTGTCACTCACCCCCTGTCCACTTTCCCTGGGCTTCTGCGGGAGATAGAGGAATACTCGACTGTGTCGGGATTTAAAGTTAATATGTCCAAATCTGAAGTTTTGAACGTAACCCTTCCGATGGAGCTCATGGAGTCATTGCGGACTTCCTATGCCTTCAGATGGGCGGACAAGAGCATTCGCTATCTGGGGGTTAATCTGACAGCAGATCTCTCGGATCTTTTTTCGGTTAATTATAAAGGGTTGGCAGAGGCACTTATTGAGGACTTGGGTAAATGGGGGGATATTGCTCTCTCATGGTTTGGCCGAATAGCAGCAGTAAAGATGAATGTCCTGCCGCGCCTGCTTTATCTATTTCAGGCTCTCCCAATCAAAATGCCACGTAAATTTTTATCAATGCTACAGGACCGTATCATGCGCTTTATCTGGGCGGGAAAGCGTCCGCGCTTGGCACGCACGGTCCTGTATCAGGATAGGGCGAGAGGAGGGCTGGGAGTACCTAACTTGGCTTGGTATTATAGAGCAGTCCAGGCACGCGCAGCAGTGGAATGGTTTCAGGACTATCCGGATAGGCAGTGGGTGCAGCTTGAACAATACACTTTGGGTGAAAGGTCATTAGGGGCTCTCATGTGGATCCCGGGCTCTTTTAGATCCCTGGAGGCAGGACTCTGTCCTTCAGTATATGTCACCCTTTCAAACTGGGATAGCATGTTCTTACATCGACGTACAACATTGTCTCGTCTGTCCCCCATAGCCTATAACCCATTGTTTTACCCCGGAACGACAAAAGGAGTATTCACAAGATGGTACACTGGGGGTTTACGAATGTGGGGTCAACTATTTGAGGGTGAGAATTTGTTGTCTTATCCTGCAGCCCTTGAGAAGTTCCCGATAGTGGGGTCTGACCGGTACGCCTATCTCCAATTGGCTTCCTTTCTTAAGACACGGGCGGTTCGGGAGGTTATGGCCAGGGAGCAAACAGCACTAGAGACTATCTGTGAGGGTCCACCTAAGACTACTGGGCTGGTTTCTCGCCTTTATCACATTATTAACAGGCAATCCCCGAACTATACACTTCATAGGAAGAGTTGGCAGAGGGAGCTGGGCATAGATTTGGAGGAGGCAATATGGGAGAGGATGGAGCGGGCTGTGGTGAGAGTGTCGTCTCATGTGCCCTTCAAGGAAAATGCGGTGAAGGTGCTGTATCGTTGGTACTTGACACCTGAGCGTCTCCAGCGCATATACCCTACACTGACGGGGCTGTGCTGGAGGGGTTGTGGGGTGCGGGGCACAGCTGGACACATATGGTGGACTTGTAAGAGGGTCAGGGCTTATTGGAGATCAATCCACAGCAGACTACAGAGGTGGACGGGAAGCCCAATACCATGGAGCCCAACCTTCTTCTTATTCTTTGGGGGAGCTGCAGGTCTTTCTAGAACTCAGCACATATTTGTGGGACAGGCTATAACCGCTGCAAGAGTTATAATTGCTGCCCATTGGAAACAGCCCATGACTCCGCCCATTACCAGATGGGTCCAAAGACTGAGGCAGGTCTGTGAGATGGAAAAACTTCTAGCAGAAAGGCATAATCAAATATGTAGATGGCATCAGATCTGGGATTCTTTTCTCCTTCATGTATAAATCGATTAAAGTTTTCTGTTAAGGTGGTGCCGGAAGGGTGGGTGGGAGGGGGAGGGAGGGTGGGATGGGGATATATGTGACCAGAGAGAATATGAAGCGGGGACCAGTAAATACATATAAAAACTCTGGAAAAGTGAAGTTTTGGTATTGTAAATCTGAATACTTTATTTGACATTTCAATACTGTAAGAACTGTTATATTCTTGATATCCTAAGAGATTGTTGGCTTACATAAGTGATATGTAACATGATTTGCATAGTGCATTATGTTTCAGATGTTTTGTATTACCTGTTAATAAAGACTTCTTAAAATTTAAAAAATTGTAATCCGCACTGAATTTGAAAGGTTGTTGCAGAATAGAAGTAAAGTGTAACAGTAGAAAAGTATAACAGTTATCTGAAGATCTGTTGATATGGTGACCAGATGACAACTGGACTCCCAGATCCGAGCTGCCCACGCCTCAGAGATCTACACTACTTGTAAAGTTATGCCACTGCCCTGCATCTTCTTTGAGAAAAACCCTTCACCGTGCGCCACCTGACCTGCAGCTGCTGCACATCCATGTCCCAAGAGAAAGCTGCACTGCACAGCTTCTGCCAGTTCTTCCGTCAGCTATTCTACTCCAGCATCCGAGGGAGGACTGTGCTCCATTGGCCAGGCTGTAACTGTTACTATTTTTGTAGTGGGCCTGGGGTACAAAGTGTGTTCTCTTTTAGCTATCTGATAGGTACTTGTTGCGTTTATACTATTCTTTCCTGCTGCCAATTAAATAAACAAACTATTCTTTTTATAATATTGGGCCTTATATCAGTTACGTGTCAGTATAATTGGGGCTGTGGACTTGAATACATAGATAAAAGAACGTATAATTGTTTTTCTAATCCCAGAGTGCTAATTTATATACTAAGAGTTCTCGTTCCTAATTGCACCATCTCCAGTGTGATATGTTTTGCCCCCACAGTCCTGGACTGGCTCGCAAGCCATGGTATGGGGTTCTTCAGTACCTTCGGGTGGAGGATCCTCTTCCATTACCCAGGGGTTGGGGTCTGCTCCGGCAAGGGCCGGTACACATGGCAGATCAGAATTCCTTCTGGCTTACAGTTTGCCCATTGGGTGGGGATACTTAGAGAAGCATGGGTTTTCCCCCACAGTGGTCTCCATGCTGCTGTACTCCAGAAAGGTCTGCAGGTACCTGGCTTATGTCAGGGTCTGGCAAGTTCTTGAATCCTGATGTGGGGAGCAATCCCTGTCTCCCTGGAGGGCTCAGATTCCTAATATTTGGGGGTTTCTATAGCTAGGCCTGGATTAGGGGCTGGCTTTGAGCTCCTTGAGTGTCCAGGTGGCTACTCTGACCAGTTTTCATGGGACGGTGAAGGGTATCTCTTTGGGTCTGCATAGAGAGGTGGCTCAGTTCCTGAATAGGGTAGCATCTCCGCCCTCTGCTGTATCCTTTCCTCCTTTCGTGGGACCTCAATCTGGTGCTCTGGGCGCTGTCCAAGGCTCTATCGGAGACTCTGTGCTCGATTTCCACCAAGGAGCTATGAGGACAGTGGTTTCTGGTAGCTATCTCCAAGCTGATAGAATCTCCAAGCTGCAGGCATTGTGCTTCATGGAGGACTCAGGGTCACTGTGTGCATTCCCCTTCTTTCTACCAAAAGCAGCGTCTCTGTTCCATGTTAAATCAGGAAGTCTGCTTGACTCCTTTTTGGCAGAAGGTTTGGGGCGTCTGAGGATCAGAAGGTCCACAAGCTAGGATGTCCGGAGGATGCTGTTCTGGTACCTGAGGAAGACAAATGAATTTCATCTTCGTCCACCTTTTGGCACTTTTCATGGCGCTTGGAAGGGCCAGGCGGCCTCTAGGCTTCCACTGCGAGGTGGATTAAGGCAGCTTTGCTACATCCCATTTGTGCAGAACAGTAAAGCTGACAATAAGAAAGGAAAAATTATGTCTTAATGGTTAATTTTCTTTTCTTTAGTCAGCAACACCATTCTGCAATCTTGGAAGACCTCGGCCAGGGGTTCTGGGTGTGCTCTGGGCTTCCTTTTCAATGCTTCAAAAAAAAAAAAAAAAATCATTTTGTGAATGGCAGCCATATGGGGTTCCTGTGATATGGCTATATCCTGGCATATGCAGGGTAGCAAGAGCCACTCTGTGGTGTTTTACTCACTTGATTATCATTGCAGTTGCAATGGCTGATGGAGCATGGGTGAATTACAAAGGGACTTTCAGCTGCTTGGGAAGATGCAAGCTGAACTGTTCCAGGGAGCACCTCAGCTTATTCTGGTGATGTCACTGGCAGAATTCATTTTTCTCTGCCTCCACCTGCTGGTAGGAGGGATAACACCCAGTTGTGCAGAATGGTGTCTCTGACTAAAGAGAAGAAAATTATCTGGTTAGACATAATTTCTCCTTTCCCTTTGTCTGCCTTACTTGCTTATGCATCTTAGGATCCTGGATTCAGAAGTGTGAGAAAGTAGTGAGCGCAGGGACTTATTCATCCAAAAGCATCTCACAGATCTTTTCTATATGGAGGTCAAGAGGGGTTGGGACCACTGTGATGTGTTTGAAAGCTGACTCAACTCTCATATTTGCTATCATCTGTTAACAGCAGCTTTAGCGCTGAAGCCTTGTGGTCTTTGGAAATGGAATTTATAGGCCCAGAAGATCACTCAGATCCTTAGCAGACATCAGACTGGTACTTCCAAATAAACAAGCATGTCGCTTGAAAAAGACTTAACAAAATGCTACTAGGGAGGCGTGCAGAATTGTGGAACTCATTACCTTTAAAAGATCGGAATAACATCAGACTATATGAAATTCTGCCACCTATTGAAAACATGGCTTTTCCAAAACTTTTACGGTCAATCGGCGGTCCCCACCCAGGGAACTCAATAATATATACAAAACAGGCGGGGGACCCTACAAACAAGAGCACCATGGTTCAGAAATATCAAGTAGACATACCAGGGAATTCAGACCACAAGTAACCTATACATTATAAGAAATACTCTCCAAAAGATGTTAAAACAACCCAAAATAAAGGTTATATAAACAAGTTCCATTGTTTTATTTTTTGTTACATTTGTACCCCGCGCTTTCCCACTCATGGCAGGCTCAATGCGGCTTACAAGGGGCAATGGAGGGTTAAGTGACTTGCCCAAAGTCACAAGGAGCTGCCTGCGCCTGAAGTGGGAATCGAACTCAGTTCCTCAGTTCCCCAGGACCAAAGTCCACCACCCTAACCACTAGGCCACTCCTCTGAAGTTATGCCTACACTCGTCCCAATATTAAGCAAATAAGCCCCACTGTTAATGTTATGCTGAACATGTTCCATTGCAAGCTACTGTTTCACTGTAAGCTAACGTTCTATTGTAAAATGTCATTCTTCTGTGAATTGTTGTTTTAAAGATTGATTTGTACTCTGCCTTGAACTTGAAGGTTAAGCGGACTATAAATGCCCATATTTAAATTAAATAGACCAGAAAGAGGTCTGAGGTAGAGAGCTGCACAGGAATAGGGATTGCAGGAATCCCACGGAACCCACAGGACTCCTGCGGGTCTGAAAGTAAGTTGCCACAAGATTCCTGCAGGGATGGAAGAAGTTGCCATGGGAGTATAGTCAAAATCTCTAGAGACTCCAGAATAAGGCTTGGAATGCACCGAGAGAGGCAGTTGCAGCGCCAGAATGAGACTTGACCACTCACTTGTTTGAATGAGCAAGTAATAATAGAATTGACACCTGCGGGTATGGGTGGGGATGGAATGGATCTTAGCAGGTACAGGTATATATGGGTTAGATTCCATTGGGGATAGGTGGGGATGGGTAAAATTTCTGTCCCCATTCAACTCTCTAGTCTGAGGCAGGGGCAAAAATGGAAGGTTTTGGAGAAAGAATGTGGTGTTGATGACGTCTGAGATCTTTATTATTCTGGATAACTGAATTCAGGTGTTTTGTTGCTTGCGTCATCATTTTTGTACCCAGTGCACAGTACTGCTCCTCCAGTGCATGACATCACCTCAGTCATATGTAACATATCTGGCTTGAAAGACAGAAATAAACTAATAATTTGGTAGCTGCCCCTTCCATGTTCTATTCAACTCTGCAACAGGAAAAAGCCTCTTGGAGTCAGCACCAATGTAAACACTTAGCAAATGTGCTCACCATGTGTGTTGAGTCACAAAACAGAGGGAAAGCAGCATACAAAAGCAACCAAACAAACAGAAAAAGTAAACACTGGGCCTTCAGGAATGAGAAAAATGCAATCCTTTATTAATGATGAATACCCGACACGGGCCGTGTTTCGGCGTACAAACGCCTGCATCAGGGGTCTTTCCTTCTCCAGCACTTTCACCAGCTTTGTCCCAAGCAGGCTGGTAGCACACCTCCCTCTACACAGTACAAACACCTGTGGCCTCCCACGTGCTCTTGTGCTAGATAGGTTAACCTTGAGTATTTTCTCAATCCAATATGAACACTATTCTCCTCTGCATATCCTCATATACCCCCCCCCCCCCCCATCCAATACCCCCCCTTCACATTTCAATCCAGAGGACTGCGGCTATACAGGATGGAAGAGAGATAGGGACCTTTTCAGTAAAGTAGAGGGCAGGAGCCCTTGGCAATAGTGATAGGGGTGGAAAGGGCCTGGGGCTCAAAGGATTTATGAGCTGCTTCGACTATACTGGTCTATGCTTCGCTCTGTTGTAGTTCTGCATATACTCAGAAAGCTAGATAGACAGCTTGTTATAACAGTGCAAGGCTATACCTTTGGTAGACTTAAACGAACAAACAGCAATCGATGAACTTACCAAGAGCCAAAAATACCAGACATAGAGAGAGAAGCAGCTCAGCACCTCGACTATTGCTGTCAGTAAAATCACATCTTCAGGTGCCTGCAGTAAAGAGAGGGAAAGGAAGGGTCATTGGGAGTAACAGAGATTGGAAGACAATCTGAACTCTTGGGCTGCTACCTTCATATATAGGCTCATGAAGAAATGAGGAGGCAGAGTGCACATTCCAAAAACTGCCCCTCCATTCTCTTGTACTGAACCCTTGAAGGACAGAGAGGGCCAGAATTCTAATGGACTGAAAACATACAAAATAGATTCTTCAGTTTACTGCAGGGATGGGCAAACTATGGACCAAAAGGCACTCCCAGCCCATGGTCACCCTTCGTCTTACCCACTGTCTTTTACTTTCATTTGATTTCTGGGAGAAAGGTGGGCTGTCAGCACATACTCTAAGGCAGGGGTGGGCAACCTGCAGCCCGCCACCGAGTTTTATGTGGCGACTGAACTATATATAGGAAACAATCTGTACAAACATCAATAACCAGAGTTTTGGTGATTTTAAGCAGTGCTTTTTTTGTGCCGGTATGCGCCGGTATAGCGTACCAGCACCTTTATTCCCTAGGCTCACCTACCTGCCCTTAGCTCCCCAGCCCTGTTTTCCGTTCCTGCCACCCGCAACGCCCTTTTTAAGCCTCCGTCGAGTTCCAGCGCCCCAGCCTCACCTGCCCGCCCTTAGCTTCCCGACAGCCCCCCCCCCCCCCCGCAACGCGTTTAAATCTTTTATTTTTTTTTACATGGAAGTCGCAGCGCCGGCAATAGAGGACCAGGCTCGCCTCCTCCTGCCTTCCCTTCGTTCCCTCTCAGTGTCCCGCCCTCGTGGAAACAGGAAACGTCACAGGAAGGTGGGACACTGAGAAGGAACGAAGGGAAGACATTTATTGTCAATAAAGAAAAGATTTTTCATATGTTCTGGAGTCTCAAGTAGTCATATGTTAAAACTGACTCTGGTTGTGTAAAAAAATCCCTATAGTTAATTAACAGGTTGTCAAATATTCATTCATCACCTGAAATTTTGTTAGCTTTGTATTATATGGCGCTAATTTTCTGTGTGCAGCCCACTAGAGATAGTACTAACATTCATGTGGCCCTCTTGTGTATAAAGACTGCCCACCCCTACTCTCTAAGGTCACAAAAGCCTATACATTACTATAAATATATATATACTAGTAAAGAAGGCCCGTTTCTGACACAAATTAAACGGGCGCTAGCAAGGTTTTCCTGGGAGTGTGTATGTTTGTGAGAGTGTGTGTGAGAGTGACTATGTGAGAGAGAGAGAGTGAATGTGTGAGTGCGTGTGTGTGACAGAGAGAGTGAGTGTGGGTGCGAGTGTGTTTGTGAGAGATAGAGTGTGTGTGTGAGAATGAGAGTGTGTGCAAGTGCGGATGTGAGATACAGTGAGTGTGAGAGAGAGAGTGTGTTTTACACAGATACAGTGTGTGTCAGAGAGTGTGTGAGAGTATGTGTGCGATACACAGACTCCCTGTGAGACCGAGAGAGTGTATGAGAGCGAGAGAGTGACATACAGTGTTTCAAGAGCTTGCAGGCAGTACATAAGAAATTTAAATGAAGTAAATATTATGCCTGACATGCTGGCCAAATTCTGTGACTGTGCATGCTGTGATGAAGGAATTCTGCTTTACCTGGCAGAACCATCTGTGTTTAGTTTCTCTCCTCCTTTGACATAACGTGCTGTTCATGGGTCGGATGTTAGAGAGAGAGTGTGTTTGGGTGAGTGAGAAAAGCAGGATGCCTTCAGCGCAGCAGTGTTATATTTAAATTTGTTTATTGAATTTTTTATAACAAGCAAAAACAAAATTCTTTCCTTGTAAAGTAACACAGAGCCACATTATTACAGGTATTAATACAGCAATTAAATATTCTCTCTTCCTTAGACCACAACATTGGTTGAGGGGGCGGTAAGTAACAAAGGAAAATTTATAAGCATCTAGTACAACAAAACTCGGCTTAACCTGATAACCGTATATTTAAAACTGAAAGTTATTGTTTCTCTAACGGACTGCTTAGTTTTTTCTGGTCCAAGAACAGCTGTAGCTGTGATGGTTCTAGGAAAATATACTTATTCCCCAAATATGTGATCTTACATTTACAGGGATATGCCAACATAAATGTAGCTCCCAAATTTTTTAACTCATTGCGCAAGCTCAAAAACATCTTTCTTCTATCTTGGGTAGACCTAGAAACATCCGGATATACCCAAACGTTTTGCCCATAAAATAATTTAGAAATATTTTTAAAGTATAAATTCAGTACATGGTTCAAGTCCTGTTCAAAAACAAATTGAACTATCAAAGTTCCTCGGTCTTTAATCTCACAGGTAGAATTTTCCAGAAAGTCAATTAAGTTTTGTTCTGTTTCCATTTGACCTTTAAAATCTTGGTTCTTGACAGGTATATAAAAAACCTTATTGCACGGAGGAATACTAGTAACAGGAATCTGTAATATTTCATGCAAGAAACTTTTAAATAGGTCAGTTGGATTCAGTAATGGAGAACGTGGAAAATTCAATAGTCTTAAATTCAATCTTCTAGTATGATTTTCCATTTGTTCAATCTTTCGTTGTATCTTAACCTTTTCTTCAATCAAGGCTCCTACTGAAACCTTAATTTCTTTCATTTCTGTATTGAACTGATTCACTTGGCTTGCGCAATCCATTTTTACCTGCTCCAATGAGGCATCTACTTTCTCAATCTTACTCACTATTTGATGGATTTCAATTGTAGAATTCTTTACAGCCACAGTCAAATCTTGAACTGCTCTCCAAACAGCCGTTAGGGTTGCCTCCTCCTGAGCTCTCTCGGGCCTCTCGGCCTCCCCAGCCTTCACAGCAGACAACTCGCCGACAGGTAGTGCCGCTTCAGCGCCTTCCGCGTCAGCCGCGCTCCCATCATCCACTGCACCGGCCGGGCAAGGAGGAGGATTCAGCTCCGGTGGTGTGAGCGATATCTCCAGTCCAGAAGACCCGGGTGCTCCCTCACCTAGGCTCTTCAACGGACTCACCAATCCGGTATCAAACGGTATTTGATGTAGAAAGTTATCCAGCATTTGCTGCGAGGGGGAAGATGTTCTAGCCAGCGGCAATTGGCTTCTTATCACCCCTTTTCGTTTAGTATGAGGCATTATTTCAGGAATCTAGTAGCAGCGTTTCTGAGCAAACTCTCCACACCGTCAGGTCGCCATCTTGACTCGCCCCTTCCCAGCCAGCAACCAGCGCAGCAGTGTTAAAGTGAAGTTTGGAGTGCCGAGAAAGGCAGGTAGAGGGTGCTGAGAGTGAGATGACAGCGACTGAGGGAGGGCTGAGGAGTAGTGAAGCATCTGTCTTTAGTTTCTCTTCTCCTTTGACATAACGTGCTGTTCATGGGTCGGATGTTAGAGAGAGAGTGTGTTTGGGTGAGTGAGAAAAACAGGATGCCTTCAGCGCAGCAGTGTTAAAGTGAAGTTTGGAGTGCCGAGAAAGGCAGGTAGAAGGTGCTGAGAGTGAGAGGACAGCGATTGAGGGAGGGCTGAGGAGTAGTGAAGCATCTGTCTTTAGTTTCTCTTCTCCTTTGACATAACGTGCTGTTCATGGGTCGGATGTTAGAGAGAGAGTGTGTTTGGGTGAGTGAGAAAAGCAGGATGCCTTCAGCGCAGCAGTGTTAAAGTGAAGTTTGGAGTGCCGACAAAGGCAGGTGCTGAGAGTGAGAGGACAGCGACTGAGGGAGGGGGGAGGAGTGTCATTGCTCTGCCCCCGTCGTCATCACGTTTGACGCTTGGGCGGGGCAGACACTCAAGGAGCAAAAAAGTGGTCTCTGCCACCTCACTTTTAGAACGTTGGGAAAGTGAGGCTTCATTAGAATGTTGGAGGTGCGTTTTATATAGAGAGATGAGAATAGAAGCAGCTAAGTGTTAGGAACCAGCATGGAAGCCTTGCTGTAGCCACAGCCCAACATGCATATCACTAAAAGGTTACCTAGTGTACCTGAATGTAACGCACCTTGAACTACTGTTGAAAAAGGTGTGAGCAAAATCCAAATAAACAATAAAAATAATAATCTACAGGACAGATGTCATTCCAGGCTCACCTCTAAGCCACAGCCTGATGAAAAGTCAATTGCTGTTGGTAGTGAACTCGTTAGGCCATGGGATTAAAAAAAAAAAAGTTTAAAAGTGCTCACTTATTATGTGACAAATACTTGTTTCCCCTTTCCTTCATTCATGGGGGGGAACGGGGGAAGTCAGAGGTGGGGGAATATAGACTTCTTTCCCCCTTGTACTCTTCCCCATCCTCCTATATTTACTCTATATACCTCCTACCCCTCCTTTCCTACCTTGCTAACTTCCCCCCTGCACATTTTTCTTCCCCTTTGTATTTATCCTTTTCCTGCCACCCCACTGTATCCTCTCAACCTTCCCTCCCCTGCACCATGCCTTGCCCTCCTTCAACTCCCTCCCCTCTCCCTCTTCACAGATTCCCTTCACCTTGTCTTCTCCACTTCTTTTTTCCTCTCCCAAACCACTGATCTACACTTCTTGTACTGGTGGAGATTAGACCCTGTTGGCACATGGCTACTTTCTTTGCCAAAGCTCGGCTCCTCTTCAGGTAGCAGGATCTGGCCTCCAACAGATGCTATCACTTAAATGAAATGTGCCTAAAAAGGTTAAAGGTCAGCAAATAGCTGATCATTCAGCAATAGAATAAAGGCAGTAAGAGAAGGTGGCGGCATATGGCACCCAGAACTGCTGTGGGCCTGGACACCCTTCACCTTGTCTTCTCCACTTCTTTTTTCCTCTCCCAAGCCACTGATCTACACTTCTTGTACTGGTGGCGATTAGACCCTGTTGGCACATGGCTACTTTCTTTGCCACAGCTCGGCTCCTCTTCAGGTAGCAGGATCTGGCCTCCAACAGATGCTATCACTTAAATGAAATGTGCCTAAAAAAATTAAAGGTCAGCAAATAGCTGATTATTCAGCAATAGAAGAATAAAGGCAGTAAGAGAAGGTGGCAGCATATGGCACCCAGAACTGCTGTGGGCCTGGACACAGAGAACATTATTAAAGAATAAAATAAGGTGGAAACAAAGTACGTAATAAGAAGTACAAAAGGGGGAGAAAAAAAGCCATAAAGTATGATAACAGATAAAAATGGAGGGAAGGGGAGGGGAGGGGAGGGGGGAGTCACGTGACGCCATGCAGTGCAGTCACTGCTAGTGGGAGCTTCTGGGCCTGACTGCTCAAACTCCCCTCCAGCGTTCCACTTCTCAGCTGCAATTAGTGCCCTCTGCTTAGGCAAGTGATTTGGATTTGGATTGAGGAGTTTGGCTTGGTAAATCAGCTTTATGGTGTCAAGCGCAAGGAGAAGGAGCACCTTAAGCCCCTGGATGCCAAGATAGCAGATCCACATAAACCAGTGTTTCCCAAGTCGGGTCCTGGAGTACCCCTTGCCAGTCAGGTCTTCAGGATATCCACAATTGATTTGCATATAATGGAGGCAGTGTATTGAAATCAAGTTCATTCGTATTCATTCTGGATATCCTGAAAACTTGACTGGCAAGGGGTACTCCAGGACTGAACTTGGGAAACACTGACATAGACCACCATCGCTGTTGGTAAGCTTGGTGTGGACCGCCGAAATTGTGGTGGTTTAAACTGCTATGTAATCTACTTTTACTAACCAGCTTACTCACATCGCGGTTAAGTTTGACACGGTATCTACGTGTAAGGAAGAGCTGAGTCAGGAATTTAGTGTAACCCAACACCGCATAAAGGCCTTGGAGACCTCGGTACATCAGCTAGAAATGACATTCCAGCGCACTACTAATAGATTTACTCAACTCAAGGATGAACTTGAGGACCATGAAATTTAATCAAGGCACAACAATTTGAGTCTCATTAGCTTACCTGAAGTTATTTTGGAGGGTGATTTGCTTGGCTTCTTGGAAACCTGGCTGGGCTCCTCATAGCAGATAAAGAACCATGTGGGACTGCTCTGTATTGAACGGGCGCATCGTTTAGGCCCCATACATGACATAAGTACATAAGCATCGCCATGCTGGGACAGACCAAGGGTCCATCGAGTCCAACACCCTGTCTCCGACAGGGGCCAAAAGAAAAACCAATTTGTCCCGCCCATCCCAGAAATAGTGGATTATTCCCACGTCCATTCAATAACATTCTATGGCCTTTTCCTCCAGGAAGCCGTCCAAATCTTTTTTAAAGTCCGCTAAGTCAACCGCCTTAACCACTTTTCCCGGCAACGAATTCCAGAGTCTAACTACTCGTTGAGTGAAGAAAAATTTCCTCTGATTCGTTTTTAAATTTACTACACTGCAGCTTCATCGCATGACCCCTTGTCCTAGTTTTTTTGGAAAGCGTAAACAGACGCTCCACATCTACCCGTTCCATTCCACTCATTATCTTATAGACCTCTATCATATCTCCCCTCAACCGCCTTTTCTCCCCTCAACCGCCTATTCTATTTGCTTTCCTAACCACAGCAGCACATTGAGCAGAAGGTTTCAACGTATCATCAACGATGACACCTAGATCCCTTTCTTGGACCGTGACTCCTAACGCTGAACCCTGCGTGATGTAGTTATAGTTTGGGTTCCTCTTTTCCACATGCATCACTTTGCACTTGTTCACATTAAACGTCATCTGACATTTAGACACCCAGTCTCCCAGACCCAGAGCAATGATTTTTCACCTGCTGAGTTTCTGCCATAAACAGGGAATCCTACAGGCTCTGTGGTCAGGCAAAGTATTGACATATGAGGGCCATAGCATCCTATGCTTTCGGGGGGGGGGGGGGGGAGGAGGCATATAGACTTCTCTCCCCCTTGCATTTGGCCCGAGTCATGGCGCAGAAGAAGGAATTTAGTCCTCTTTGCAAGGTCTTATTCAATTAGAAGATTTGGTTCACGTTGCTCTATTCAGCCTGGTTGCGAGTTGAGCATGAAGGAGCTACACACTTTTTGGAATCCGTGCAAGCGGCAAAGGATATTTTAGCCAAGATTGCAGTGCCTCAAAATAACTCTCAATTTCCTGGCAATTACTACTATTACTTATCATTTCTGTAGCGCTACTAGATGTACGCTGTGCTGTACACTGGACATAAAGAGACAGTCCCTGCGCAAAAGAGCTTACAATCTAATTAGGACAAATAGGACAAATAAGGGATAGTGGAGTTACAAAGATGGGAATGATAAAAATACGTGCTGGACGAGTAAGGGTTAGGAGTTAAAAGCGACATCAAAAAGGTGGGCTTTTAGCCTAGATTTGAAGAGATGGAGCTTGATGTACAGGCTGAGGAAGTCTATTCTAGGCATAAGGTGCAGCAAGATAAAGGGAACTGAGTCTGGAGTTAGCAGTGGAGGAGAAGGGTGCAGATAAGAAAGATTTACCCAGTGAACGGAGTTCCCGGGGATGAATGTAGGGTGAGATAAGAGTGGAGAGATGTTGAGGAGCTGCAGAGTGAATGCCCTTGTAAGTCAATAAGAGGAGTTTGAACTGTATGCGGAAATGGATAGGGAGCCAATGAAGTGACTTGAAGAGAGGGCTAATACGAGCATAGTGATACTGGCGGAATATAAGTTGTGCAGCTATTGACTACTGGACTGTCTGTGTTGGTTGGGTGGTGCACATTTGGCTTGCTGAGAACTCTCACATATAAGCATGTTGTTATGAACCATCTTGCTGTTACCTCAGATGGGTTTATAAGTTTAATCAAGGTTTGATATACCACCCTTTCTTCGGAAAGGTCAGAGTGGTGTACAATTTTAAAATCTACAATTTAATAAAGATAGAAAGGAATTCCATTAATGGCTGGAAAGAGCTCAATCAACAAAAGAGTAGGGAAACATCTTTTAGGCTACCCCCATGCTGATTAATGGGGACATCATATATACTGTGGATTGCTGAGAGTGGTGGACTGGACCCATAACGATGCTTGGTGATGTTCCCTATACCTGTCATATCCATATCATGGCAGAAAAAAATGGTTTCTAATTCACCTGGGGAGGCAAAGGTGTTTCTAAAATGTATCCAGGACCGAACAAGCCCACTGGCATCCTCGGGAGGTCCGAGGCCTGGCAGGCAGGCAGGCAGGCTGAGTGGCACAGGGAAGCAAAAGCTATTGGCATCAGTGCTGAAGAGCTGCACAGGTGGCCCTGGCAAGCGCTGCTTACCTTTCACAGATGAGGCCCGAGTGGAGGCGAGCGTGGAAATTCCTGAGCAGTGCTCGAAGACCTAGCCTGGTCTTCAACAGGCAGCGGGGAGCATACTGGATATATTGCATCATCAGACAAGGAGGAGCAGACGGCACAGAATTCACCCAGTAGTCTGGTAGCCTTTAATTCCTAAATGTGAGCAGGCTGGGCAGGCCAATTTCCCATGGCGTTTGGTCTGCAGGCTTCGACTTTATTCAGTGCCTTTTGGACTGAACATATGTACATTAATAAGGACTACTGATGTGGAAATGAGTGGGAGGGGGGCGATGTTTACTTGGGAGGAGGAGGTTGGAGGTGTGTGTGTGTGTGTGTGTGTGTGTGTGTGTGTGTGTGTGGAATGAATGTAGGGATTTCTAACGGTATGAGGAGTTCTTGGTGTTCATGACTGGGGGGAGAACGAGGTTAGGTGAGAGTGGGGGGTTTCTGGAGGAGGGATAGGGAAGTTGGGTAACTGGATGTGTAAGTTAAGGGAGGGGGAGGAGATAGGCAGTAGTGGACAATGGAGGGGGGGTTCTATTGTCAGCTCATACGTGAGGAAAGCATATAAGAGCAATGGTGGTGGGAGGGATAGGTGCCTTTGCAAGTACATGGAGAGTACATTCATTGGGCGCTTCTGGGGAACCGACCATGCCAGAGAGTGTGGAGTAGTTAGGCTGTTTTTCTTCTCCTTATAAATGATGCAGACGCAGATTAAGGTTGATATGTGGAATGTGTGTGTGGTGGGGTAGGATGGTGGGGAAACAGTCCAAACAAAAGGAAGCGTATTTTGAAATATCTTAGGGATTATAAAGTGGACATAGTGCTTCTCCAAGAAACAAAATTGACTGAGGAGCTGGGAGCAGATGGTATGCGCATCGGGGGGGTTGAAAAAGAGAGGGGTTATCACTTTGATAAGACACTTTTCTTTGTTATGTATGATACGTGTGCTGAACCAAAGAGATAGGTATGGGTTACAGGTCGAATTGATGATGTTGAGCTCTCTATTCTTAACTTTTATGCACCTACTGGACATAAGTAATTATTTTCCAACAGATTCTACCCAAGCTTACTGGGGTTGTTATAACAGGGAGAGACAAAAATTGTGAGTTTGAGGTCCTAGATCGTTCGACTCCAGGAGTGGCTTCCCACAGTAGAAAAAGCAAGATCTGCGGGACAGGCTACAGAAGTGGAGGCTACAAGATATGTAGAGGCTCCATAACTTTGGGGCCAGAGATTATACTTATTACTCTGCTAAACATTAGTCTTACTCTAGGTTAGACTTTTTGTTTGGCTTAATTACACAGCAGACTCAGTAGGACAGCCTTCAAACTCTGCCAATTCTGAATTCAGATCACACCATGGTGATGGGTACCATTACATTGCATGGGGCATCTAGAGGGCAAAGACTGCTATGCTCCTTAGAGCAGATACGCAACCATGGTTGCAAGAATCTGAGACTATGTTTTGGTAACAGTTGGGACCCTGTGGGAGGCAGACAAGGCTTAACTTCGGGGTTTGTTGATACAAAAAGGTGCCCGGGAGAAAAAACAGACAGAAGCCACTAGGCAAGCTCTTCTGGCAGAGTTGGAGACCTTGCAGGTGTTGCATAAACAGTGTGGTAGTAGTACAGTGCTGACCCGTTTGAATGCTAAACGTAGGGAGCGTCACATAATGGACACGCAGCATATGGAATATTTGTTGCAGTGTACCAAGGCATGAAATAAGGAGTATGGAAATAAGGCAGGGAAGCTCCTGGCATGGCAGTTAAAAAAGAAACATCTAGTGAACACTGGATTAGTCAGTTAGAATCTTCAACCAGTATGAAACTGGTGACTAACTCCAATATTTCTGCGAAATTTAGATCTTTTATGAAAAACTGTATATGGCAGAGTCTATGTCTGAGGAGATAGACACGTATGGCAGCACTTTGATATTATGCCTGATGATGGAGAATATATATATGTTTTGTCATTTGTGTTATTTTTAATATTTATATTTTTATGGAAGCCGCTTGAGTATAATCAGGTTAGAAGTGTTTAAAATAAATAAAATCTATCCTCTCTGCAGCTCCTGTGTTTGTCAACTGGAGACCAAAAGTGGATGTGTAAAGAGATCCAGGACGAGGAGTTGGTTGCTGTCATTAAGAGTACGGCTACGGGGAAGGCCCCAGGGGAGGATGGATTCCCGTTAGAGTTCTATAAGGGAACGCAACTTCAGGTGGCCCCAGTAATGGCTAGAGTGTGTAATGCTGTCCTACAGGGCCATAAACTCCCTGAATCTATGTACAAGGCCCATGTAGTGGTACTGCCCAAACCTGGGAAAAATCCTGTCCTGCATTCTAGTTGTCAACCCATTGCCTTACATGAAAAGTGGTACTGCCCAAACCTGGGAAAAATCCGGTCCTGCATTCTGGTTATCAATCCATTGCCTTACATGAAAAGATATTTGCTAAGATCCTGGCTACTCAATTAGAGGTGGTATTGCCTAAGTTAATCAAGGCAGACCAAACGAGCTTTGTAAAGGGCTAGTTATTAGGTGAAAATGTTTGTAGGGCCATAGACCTGATTGCGTTATTACAACGTATGAAACCTGAAGCAGCCAGTGTGGATGTAGATGCCAAAAAGGCATTCGACAGAGTAGAGTGGCCTTTTATTTTTCGGGTACTTGAACATGTGGGGCTGGGTAGTACTTTTGGAGCCTTGGTCCAGGCATTGTATCATAACCCTAGAAGTAGGATCTTGGTTAATGGGGTTCAATCAGAGGATTTCTTTTTGCTCTATATTCTCCCTTCTTCTTACCCTAGCTATAGAACCTCTTGCTCTGGCGATTCGTCATTAATGCCAGTATCCATCCAATTAGAGCAGGCGGGCTGGAACAAAATGTGCTGCTCTAAGCAGATGACAAGCTTCTGTTTGTGGGTAAGCCCTGGGACGCTTTACTACCTGTTTTGGAACAGCTGCAGACTTTTTGGGGTTCACTCGGGGTTTAAGATTAATGTTGCTAAAACGGAAGCTTTATTATTTAATACTACACCACATACGTGATCCCAGAAGAGATAAAAAAGAAAACAATATATGAACTAATGAAAAACATACTGAACACACAAGCTCTGCTAACGTCAAACGGAAAACCACCAACAGCAGATGAGTTCGCACAATATTTTGAGAAAAAAAATAATAAAAATAAGATCAAACCTAGCTGCAACACAAACAACACTCGTACATTTCCTATACGAATGTGAAATCAATGAGGACCACATCAAGGCAAATAGAATCTGGTCCTCCTTCAAGATACGAACAACCAGCTCAATTAAAGCACTACTGACAAAATATGCACACGCCAATTGCTTACTACACAGCTGCCCAAATTACATGATGGAAAACCTACCAGATTGGTTCATCAAACACTTAACTGAACACATAGAATACATGTTCTCGAAAGACCATTTCCCCTCTAGCAAGGGCAACATCATACCCCAATCCCTAAAGACGTCACCAGAAAGATCAGTGAACTCCCTACTTACAAACCAGTGGCATCAATTCCACTGCTGACCAAAACAATGGAGGGATTAGCAGCACAACAATTCATGGAATACCTAATGCACTACTCAGACTTTCACAGCTCTCAATCTGATTTCAGATCATGCTATAGCACCGAAAGAGTCATAAATCACCCTGATCACAAAACTCAGAAGAATAATAAGATAAGGCCAGTCAATGCTACTAATACAATTCGATATGTCTAGCACCTTCAACCTAGTAGATCACACAATACTAATAAGTACATAAGTAATGCCATACTGGGACAGATCGAAGGTCCATCAAGCCCAGCATCCTTTTTCCAACAGTGGCCAATCCAAGTCAGAAGTACCTGGCAAGATCCCCAAAACAGTACAATACATTTTATGCTGCTTATTCTAGAAATAAGCAGTGGATTTTCCCCAAGTCCATTTCAATAATGGTCTATGGACTTTTCCTTTAGGAAGCCATCCAAACCTTTTTTTAAACCTGAATATAATAGGGGCTATAAAAAGCTATAAGGAGGCCATAAGGTTGTGGTGTTAATAGTTTGGGCAGGTGAGGCAATATTCTCAGTCTGTTTTACACAGTCTGAGTATTAACCCCCTCAACAATTAGAAAGACACACTGGAATAGAAGGAGATATTTTTATTAGCATCTCACCAAAGGCAGTACAGGCAATTAGGCATTCATATCTGGAACATGGTGGAACAGCGCTTCATGACACACAGCAGGTGCCGTCTGTCTTCTCTCTTCAGCCTTCTGCTCCAATACCCTTTGCAGACTGCCCTTTTTATACCCTTCTGGCTCCATTCATTCCTATGGACCCTAACTTTCTCAACCGAACTCTTTGGCCCTTATCGGTTGATAACAATGACTTCACATGCTCCCAAGTCTTCCTCCAGCCCCCCCTTTGGATGTTCTCATCCTACTTGCACCTGACCCACTACTATCTTCCACTAGCCAAAACATCTTTGCTCATGGCTTCTTGCTGGTGCCAGTCTCACTATTGTTTAGTTTATAGAGCAGATTCCCCCTCTATCTATCTGCCCTCAGTTGCTTACTTCAGCATTTGCTGCACTGAAATGTATCTGTGTCAGAGATGATCTTTGATTTTTAGAGGCCTAGCTCTTAGCCTGAGCCCTTGGCCTGTATTTCACTGAGAGCAAGTGACATTTCTACAAACCTCGCTAAGTTAACCGCTTTTACTACATTCTCTGGCAACAAATTCCAGAGTTTAATTACACATTGAGTGAAGAAATATTTCTCCGATTCGTTTTAAATTTACTACTCTGTAGTTTCATCGCACGCCCCCTAGTATTTTTGGAAAGCATAAGCAGATGCTTCATGTCTACCCGTTCCACTCTATTCATTATTTACTACTTTCTAGTTTCATTGCATGCCCCCTAGTCCTAGTATTTTTGGAAAGAGTAAACAAGCAATTCATGTCTACCCGTTCCACTCAGCGAATGCTACATATCTGTAGAAGGTATTCTCCGAGGACAGCAGGCTGATTGTTCTCACTGATGGGTGACGTCCACGGCAGCCCCTCCAATCGGAATCTTCACTAGCAAAATCCTTTGCTAGCCCTCGCGCGGCCGTCTTCCCGCCCGAAACCGGCTTGTGCCGGCCAGTCTCATATGTAGCAAGACAAAGAGAAGGGAAGACACAACTCCAAAGGGGAGGCGGGCGGGTTTGTGAGAACAATCAGCCTGCTGTCCTCAGAGAATACCTTCTACAGGTATGTAGCATTCGCTTTCTCCGAGGACAAGCAGGCTGCTTGTTCTCACTGATGGGGTATCCCTAGCCCCCAGGCTCACTCAAAACAACAACCATGGTCAATTGGGCCTCGCAACGGCGAGGACATAACTGAGATTGACCTAACAATTTATCCAACTAACTGAGAGTGTAGCCTGGAACAGAATAAACATGGGCCTAGGGGGGTGGAGTTGGATTCTAAACCCCGAACAGATTCTGAAGCACTGACTGCCCGAACCGACTGTCGCGTCGGGTATCGTGCTGCAGGCAGTAATGAGATGTGAATGTGTGGACAGATGACCATGTCGCAGCTTTGCAAATCTCTTCAATAGTGGCTGACTTTAAGTGGGCTACCGACGCTGCCATGGCTCTAACATTATGAGCCGTGACATGACCCTCAAGAGCCAGCCCAGCCTGGGCGTAAGTGAAGGAAATGCAATCTGCTAGCCAATTGGATATGGTGCGTTTCCCCACAGCCACTCCCCTCCTGTTGGGATCAAAAGAAACAAACAATTGGGCGGACTGTCTGTTGGGCTGTGTCCGCTCCAGATAGAAGGCCAATGCTCTCTTGCAGTCCAATGTGTGCAGCTGACGTTCAGCAGGGCAGGAATGAGGACGGGGAAAGAATGTTTGCAAGACAATTGACTGGTTCAGATGGAACTCCGACACAACCTTTGGCAAGAACTTAGGGTGAGTGCGGAGGACTACTCTGTTATGATGAAATTTGGTATAAGGGGCCTGGGCTACCAGGGCCTGAAGCTCACTGACTCTACGAGCTGAAGTAACTGCCACCAAGAAAATGACCTTCCAGGTCAAGTACTTCAGATGGCAGGAATTCAGTGGCTCAAAAGGAGGTTTCATCAGCTGGGTGAGAACGACATTGAGATCCCATGACACTGTAGGAGGCTTGACAGGGGGCTTTGACAAAAGCAAACCTCTCATGAAGCGAACAAGTAAAGGCTGTCCTGAGATCGGCTTACCATCCACAAGGTAATGGTATGCACTGATCGCACTAAGGTGAACCCTTACAGAGTTGGTCTTGAGATCTGACTCAGACAAGTGCAGAAGGTATTCAAGCAGGGTCTGTGTAGGACAAGAGCGAGGATCTATGGCCTTGCTGTCACACCAGACGGCAAACCTCCTCCATAGAAAGAAGTAACTCCTCTTAGTGGAATCTTTCCTGGAAGCAAGCAAGATGCGGGAGACACCCTCTGACAGACCCAAAGAGGCAAAGTCTACGCTCTCAACATCCAAGCCGTGAGAGCCAGGGACCGGAGGTTGGGATGCAGAAGCGCCCCTTCGTCCTGTGTGATGAGGGTCGGAAAACACTCCAATCTCCACGGTTCTTCGGAGGACAACTCCAGAAGAAGAGGGAACCAGATCTGACGCGGCCAAAAAGGAGCAATCAGAATCATGGTGCCTCGGTCTTGCTTGAGTTTCAACAAAGTCTTCCCCACCAGAGGTATGGGAGGATAAGCATACAGCAGACCCTCCCCCCAGTCCAGGAGGAAGGCATCCGATGCCAGTCTGCCGTGGGCCTGAAGCCTGGAACAGAACTGAGGGACTTTGTGGTTGGCTCGAGACGCGAAGAGATCTACCAAGGGGGTGCCCCACACCTGGAAGATCTGTCGCACTACACGGGAATTGAGCGACCACTCGTGAGGTTGCATAATCCTGCTCAACCTGTCGGCCAGACTGTTGTTTACGCCTGCCAGATATGTGGCTTGGAGCACCATGCCATGACGGCGAGCCCAGAGCCACATGCTGACGGCTTCCTGACACAGGGGGCAAGATCCGGTGCCCCCCTGCTTGTTGATGTAATACATGGCAACCTGGTTGTCTGTCTGAATTTGGACAATTTGGTGGGAGAGCCGATCTCTGAAAGCCTTCAGAGCGTTCCAGACCGCTCGTAACTCCAGAAGATTGATCTGCAGATCGCGCTCCTGGAGGGACCAGCTTCCTTGGGTGTGAAGCCCATCGACATGAGCTCCCCACCCCAGGAGAGACGCATCTGTGGTCAGCACTTTTTGTGGCTGAGGAATTTGGAAAGGGCGTCCCAGAGTCAAATTGGACCAAATCGTCCACCAATACAGGGATTTGAGAAAACTCGTGGACAGGTGGATCACGTCTTCTAGATCCCCAGCAGCCTGAAACCACTGGGAAGCTAGGGTCCATTGGGCAGATCTCATCTGAAGGCGGGCCATGGGAGTCACATGAACTGTGGAGGCCATATGGCCCAGCAATCTCAACATCTGCCGAGCTGTGATCTGCTGGGACGCTCGCACCCGCGAGACGAGGGACAACTAGTTGTTGGCTCTCGTCTCTGGGAGATAGGCGCAAGCCGTCCGAGAATCCAGCAGAGCTCCTATGAATTCGAGGTTCTGCACTGGGAGAAGGTGGGACTTTGGATAATTTATCACAAAGCCCAGTAGCTCCAGGAGGCGAATAGTCATCTGCATGGACTGTAGAAGGATGCGTTCTTCACCAGCCAATCGTTGAGATATGGGAACATGTGTACCCCCAGTCTGCGAAGTGCCGCTGCTACTACAGCCAAGCACTTCGTGAACACTCTGGGCGCAGAGGCGAGCCCAAAGGGTAGCACACAGTACTGGAAGTGACGTGTGCCCAGCTGAAATCGCAGATACTGTCTGTGAGCTGGCAGTATCGGGATGTGTGTGTAGGCGTCCTTCAAGTCCAGAGAGCATAGCCAATCGTTTTCCTGAATCATGGGGAGAAGGGTGCCCAGGGAAAGCATCCTGAACTTTTCTTTGACCAGATATTTGTTCAGGGCCCTTAGGTCTAGGATGGGACGCATCCCCCCTGTTTTCTTTTCCACAAGGAAGTACCTGGAATAGAATCCCAGCCCTTCTTACCCGGATGGCACGGGCTCGACCGCATTGGCGCTGAGAAGGGCGGAGAGTTCCTCTGCAAGTACCTGCTTGTGCTGGAAGCTGTAAGACTGAGCTCCCGGTGGACAATTTGGAGGTTTTGAGGCCAAATTGAGGGTGTATCCTTGCCGGACTATTTGGAGAACCCACTGATCGGAGGTTATGAGAGGCCACCTTTGGTGAAAAGCTTTCAATCTCCCTCCGACTGGCAGGTCGCCCGGCACTGACACTTGGATGTCGGCTATGCTCTGCTGGAGCCAGTCAAAAGCTCGTCCCTTGCTTTTGCTGGGGAGCCGAGGGGCCTTCCTGAGGCGCACGCTGCTGATGAGAGCGAGCACGCTGGGGCTTAGCCTGGGCCGCAGGCTGTCAAGAAGGAGGATTGTACCTACGCTTACCAGAAGAGTAGGGAACAGTTCTCCTTCCCCCAAAAAATCGTCTACCTGTACAGGTAGAAGCTGAAGGCTGCCGGCGGGAGAACTTGTTGAAAGCGGTATCCCGCTGGTGGAGCTGCTCTACCACCTGCTCGACTTTTTCTCCAAAAATGTTATCCGCACAGCAAGGCGAGTCCGCAATCCGCTGCTGGAGTCTATTCTCCAGGTCGGAGGCACGCAGCCATGAGAGTCTGCGCATCACCACACCTTGAGCAGCGGCCCTGGACGCAACATCAAAGGTGTCATACACCCCTCTGGCCAGGAATTTTCTGCACGCCTTCAGCTGCCTGACCACCTCCTGAAAAGGCTTGGCTTGCTCAGGGGGGAGCTTGTCCACCAAGCCCGCCAACTGCCGCACATTGTTCCGCATGTGTATGCTCGTGTAGAGCTGGTAAGACTGAATTTTGGCCACGAGCATAGAGGAATGGTAGGCCTTCCTCCCAAAGGAGTCTAAGGTTCTAGAGTCCTTGCACGGGGGCGCCAAAGCATGCTCCCTAGAACTCTTAGCCTTCTTTAGGGCCAAATCCACAACTCCAGAGTTGTGAGGCAACTGAGTGCGCATCAGCTCTGGGTCCCCATGGATCCGGTACTGGGACTCGATCTTCTTGGGAATGTGGGGATTACTTAGAGGCTTGGTCCAGTTCGCCAGCAATGTCTTTTTGAGGACATGATGCATGGGTACTGTGGACGCTTCCTTAGGTGGAGAAGGATAGTCCAGGAGCTCAAACATTTCAGCCCTGGGCTCGTCCTCCACAACCACCGGGAAGGGGATGGCCGTAGACATCTCCCGGACAAAGGAAGCGAAAGACAGACTCTCGGGCGGAGAGAGCTGCCTTTCAGGAGAGGGAGTGGGATCCTAAGGAAGGCCATCAGACTCCTCGTCAGAGAAATATCTGATGTCCTCCTCCCACGAGGCCTCACCATCGGTATCAGACACAAGTTCACGAACCTGTGTCTGAAGCCGTGCCCGGCTCGACTCCGTGGAACCACGTCCACGATGGGAGCGTCGAGAGGTAGACTCCCTCGCTCGCACCGGCGAAGCTCCCTCCGCCGACGTCGTCGGGGAGCCTTCCTGGGAGACTACCGCAGTCGGTACCGCAAGCGGCACCGATGTCGGAGACCTCACCCTGGGCAAGGGGCCAGCCGGCGCCTCACTCGACGGTACCGGTGGCGCAAGCACCCCCGGTACCGGAGGGGAAGGGCGCAACAGCTCTCCCAGGATTTCTGGGAGAACGGCCCGGAGACTCTCGTGCACAGCGGCTGTGGAGAAAGACATGGAAGCCGATGCAGGTGTCGATGTCAGAGTCTGTTCCGGGCGTGGAGGCTGTTCCGGGCTATCCAGAGTGGAGCGCATCGACACCTCTTGAACAGAGGGTGAGCGGTCCTCTCGGTGCCGATGCCTGCTGGGTGCCGACTCCCTCGGCGACCCAGAGCTCTCGGTGCTGACACGGGAAGGGGACCGGTTTCGATGCTTCTTCGACTTCTTGGGACGAAGCACGTCACCGGAGCTTCCCGGCACCGACGAGGAGGACGTAGAATCCAGCCGTCGCTTCCTCGGGGCCGAGGCCAAAGAAGTTCGGTCTCGGGGGGCGGCTGTACCGCAGGAGCCCTCAGGGTAGGGGGAGACCCACCCGAAGGCTCACCGCCACCAGCAGGGGAATGGACAGCCCTCACCTGCACTCCAGACGAAGCACCACCGTCCGACGACATCAGCAGACGAGGAGGTCCCAGTACCACCGACGCCGACGCAGCCTTCCGATGTCTCAGCCCCGATGCAGAGGGTCGATGCCTCGATGCACTCGATGCAATTGCGGCTGAGGATGAAGGTCTGGACGCTGGCGACGTCGATGCACTCGATACTCCCGGTGCCGATGCCGACGAAGAGCCCGAGAACAAAACGTTCCACTGGGCCAATCTCGCTACCTGAGTCCGCTTTTGTAAAAGAGAGCACAGACTACAGGCCTGCGGGCGGTGCCCAGCCCCCAGACACTGAAGACACGACGCGTGCCTGTCAGTGAGCGAGATTACCCGGGCGCACTGGGTGCACTTCTTGAAGCCGCTGGGAGACTTCAATGACATGGGCGGAAAAATCTCACCGGCGAAATCGAAACTTGTAATTGCAGTAGGCACCAAAAACGAGGGGAAGAAAAAATCGACCCGGGGCCTGAAAAAGTCCTACCCCGAAGACGAAAGAAAACTTACCGGGGCAAAAACTGGAAGTAGCGGAAAGGGAAAAAGACCGAAAAGGTCCTCTTCCAAAATCCTTTTTTTTTTTTTTTTTTTAGTAGCGAAACCAAAAAAGGAGACGCGCGAGGTCAACTTAAGGGGCGCGAACGGCGAAACACGACCGTACCGAGCGCGGACAAAAGAAGACTGGCCGGCACGAGCCGGTTTCGGGCGGGAAGACGGCCGCGCATGCGCGGTGCGCATCGGCGCGCGAGGGCTAGCAAAGGATTTTGCTAGTGAAGATTCCGATTGGAGGGGCTGCCGTGGACGTCACCCATCAGTGAGAACAAGCAGCCTGCTTGTCCTCGGAGAACACTCATTATTTTATAGACCTCTATCATATCTCCCTCAGCCATCTTTTCTCCAAGCTGAAGAGCCCTAGCCGCTTTAGCCTTTCCTCATAGGGAAGTTGTCCCATCCCCTTTATCATTTTCGATGACCTTCTCTGTACCTTTTCTAATTCCACTATATCTTTTTTGAGATGCAGTGACCAGAATTGAACACAGTATTCGAGGTGCAGTCGCATCATGGAGTGATACAAAGGCATTATAACATCCTCATTTTTGTTTTCCATTCTTCTCCTAATATAATACCTAACATTCTTTTTTTTAATTTTTTTATATTTTACAGCAGCAATACAAGAAGAACCAATCAAAAAAGTAGTACAAAACAATCAACTTATATCAGTATATATCCTAGGACTATAGACACAAAAGAGATATACATACAGTCTTCCTGCATTGACTTTTATAGGTATATATCATGCTCTCGAACCTTCCATTCACCTATTCAGAACCCAACTGACATACAAAAAACAAGCATAACACTCACATTCTCATCAACTCGCATCCTACTACTATCCCAACCCTCTAACCCCCTCAACCCCATAAATCTTGTAAGGTTTGAGGACCTTGAGAGGTCAATATGTCCATAAATCATTGCCAAAGATGAGCATACTGTCTGCTGTTCACATTGGAAGAACGGGTATGGATCATACACTCATATCTAGCCACCTTGCTACCAAGCATGCATAAAGTGCAGGTTCCTCAGCTATCCAAAACTGTAAAACTGGTTTTTTAATCACCAAAGTTGACATATATATAAATCTCCTCTTAGATTGAGACAAGCCCTGTGAAAGCAGAATAGTTGCTCTCCCAAATGTTTAGTAGCATAGGACCATTCCACTGGTATTGGAGCACCTGGTTAATTACAATAAAAACTTTATTCCATATGGACAACTTAGACAACATAGACGTATATGCTAGCATATGGCCCCGTAATACTGCCTTGGATGTTTCCCAAAAAGTGATGGGACCCACATCCAAGACAGCATTAGTGGATTGATAATCTATCCATTTCGCCCTCAGATAAGTTCGTAAAGCAGCATCGTTATATAACGAGGATGAAAATTTCCAAATCCTCTCTGAGGGATCTATAGCAAAGATGAGGGTAAGCGTGATGGCCGAGTGGTCGGATAGGGAACTGTCAAGAATGTGCACCTCTCTTGCTACAGAAAATAGTGATTGAGATATAAGAAAGTAGTCTAATCTAGAATATATACTGTGAGGATGACAGTAAAAGGTGTAGTCCCTATCATGCAGGTGTAATATCCTCCAGATATCCACCAGCCCTAGCTGGGCTAACAAAACGTTGATACCTTTATTCCCCAGATCTTGCCCCCCTGTCTTGGCGGGCTTACAGTCGATTGTTGGATCTGCAAGTGTTAAGATCTCCGCCTAAAACAATTTGATAATCCAGATGAGGGATTATCTTGGCCTCTATATCAGAAAAAAAATTTGTGATTATAGGAATTAGGGTCATAAACATTACAGAGTTATGTCCCCAGAGCTCTCCCATCAACTTAACGTATCTGCCATCCCTGTTCTGGATTATTTCGAGTGTGTGGAAAGGGAGCTGTTTGTGTATCAGTACTGCCACCCTGCCTTCATTTCCTGTTTGAGGGCGGGACCAGAGAGCTGAGAGAGACACAAGGGAAGAGTGAGGTGCTGAGCCTGCATGCTTTTCGCTGCAGCCCCGACTAGGTAAAATTACTTTTAGACCTCAGAGGGAGGGAGGGCAGGGGATCTCGGAACTCGGCGGGAGGGCGATCCCAAACTCGGAGGACGGCCCGCTAAATTTCTCTACCTTCGGACTATAAGACGCACCCCCCATTTTCCTCCCAAATTTGGGGGGAAAAAGTGCGTCTTATAGTCCAAAAAATACGGTAGTCAATTGGGTGTAATAGTTCTGTTTGGTAAGGAATAGGGAGGACTGGAAGGAGGATAGCATGAATTTGTAATGAATGAAGTCGGTATGGGTGCGAGATTTCCTCCAGAGGCATTCGGCAGATCGGGCGCAGGAGCGAAGGTATCGGATGCAAGGGGTCAGCCAGGGCTGGGGATTAGTACGCCTTGTGGGATGGTGCAAGTGTGCCCAGAGCAGTGGAGAGAGTGGCATTGTAAGCAGAGACAGCCTTGTCGACAGACTCAGAGGACATGATGGAAGGGAGGAGATTAGAGATACAAGAGGATAAGGTGGGAGGGTCGACAGCCTGGAGATTCCTGAAAGTAGTGGTTAGTGTTGGGCGGGACTGAGGGGGAGGGTGATGAAGTGTGAAGGTGATCAGGTGATGATCTGAGAGAGGAAGAGCAGAGGTGCAGAAATTGGAGGGTGAGCAGGTAGAGGAGAGGATGAAGTCAAGACAATGGCCAATTTGGTGAGTAGGGGTGGTGGAGCTCAGCTGGAGGTTGAAGGAGGATGTCAGAGTGAGGAACTGAGAAGCGTAGGAGTCGGATGGTCATCAGCGTGTATGTTAAAGTCTCCAAGAATGAGGGACGGATATGAGGGTTCAAGAAAAACAGAGAGCCAGGCATTGAAGTCGGTAAGGAAGGAAGGGAGGGTCTTATCGGGGGGGGGGGGGCGGTAAATGACTGCAACTCTGAGTGGCAGCGGGTACAATAGACGGATGGAGTGAACTTCAAAAGATGAGAAGCAGTGAGACTGCGGTAGGAGGAGGGGTTGAAAACTACAGGAGGGCGAAAGTAGAAACCCGACTCCTCCTCCGCAGCCAACTGGGTGGGGAGTGTGGGAGAAAAGATAACCTCCATGGCATAGGGCCGCGACTGAGGCAGAGTGGTTGGGGGTGAGCCAGGTTTCAGTTAGGATGAGCAGTTGGAGGGAACGGGAGATGAAGAGATCGTGGGTGAAGGAAAGTTTGTTGCAGACCGAGCGGGCATTCCACAGGGCACACGAGAAGGGGAGGGGAATAGAGATGAGATTGGAGACATCCCGGAATCGTTTGCATGGATAGGATGAGGACAGGTGTGGGGGACCTGGATTGGGATTGATGTCTCCCGCGGATAGCAGGAGAAGGAGCAAGAGAGTGCGGAGGAGGGTGGGGGAGGTAGGGTGACGAAGACGGGATGCGCTTAGGAGGAATGGGTTACTGGCAGAAAGGAAGTGATGAAGGTTGAGAGCTAGGAAGGAGGAGGGGGATAGGAGAGGTGGTGAGGTGGTGAAGGACAGGGGTGGGTAGGGTATTGTAGTAGTGAGGACGGGAGAGGACATGGATGGGCAGTGAGTTCCTGCGGTAGACAGCGGTAGGGGGAGGGGGAAAAGATTAGGAAGGGACAGGGCAAGGAAAAAAATGTGTATAGGGGCCATGAATAGTGACTGAGGTGTTAAGTAACAGATAGAGTAACTGGGAGAAAAAGGGAAAGGACAGGAATAGTTCCCTTATTAAAATTGGTTGAGCTGGCGCTGGAACGGCGTAAGGGGGAGGTCCCTGACACAGCCGGGAGTCGAAACATGCATGTCGGACAGCTTTGAGCCCCCAGTCCGAATGCACCTAAGATAAGTGTGCTTAAGATATTAACATAAATGAATAAAAACCAATGAAGAAGTTAGTGCTGTTTTGAATTGCCATAAAATTATTCTTTGGCAATTTAGCACTACTGATGCAAGATTAATACTGCTTGAGTTGTATGTGAAAATCACGATGTGAGAATATACTGTAATGGGAGCACAAGTACTGGGACTATTGGTAGGTTCTGGCAGGCTGAAGCACCACCATTTGAGTATACGGATAAACACATGTGCAGAACTCAGGCATGTAAAGGGTTTAAAAAAAACCTCCAATATGAAAAAATGCTGGGCATTGGTGTCCTTCTAGGGGGATGTTGAGGAGTCATCTGGGTCAATCTTCAGTATTGCATCTATGGGTTTGTTTGCTGGATCACTTTGTTCCATTTCCTTAGCTTCCTTTCTTCTCTCTCTTTGCTTCCTTTCTGTGGTTAGCCCTTGGATGACCATTATTTACTTATATTTTTTGTATGTCCTTGTATGATTACATATTAACCTCTTGGATATGATCCTTCGGAGAGGGGGGGGGGGAGGTTAGACAGGTATTTAAAGGTGTATTGACCATTGTTTTTCTTGTTTGTGCTGGTGTTGTATATTGTTTGGTTAACAGCTTTAAAATGGTCAAATAAAAACTTATAGTTAAAGAATAAATGTAGACTTGCCTCAAATCACTCCAGCAGATGGGGGAAGTTCTGGGTGCCCCAATTAGTTTGGAGGAGGTTGAGTGGGCAATTCAGAAAAGCATGCTCTGTAAAGCACAGTTTTATAAAATATTGTAGAGGAGAATTTCCGCATCTTTAGCTAGTGCCTTTAATCAAATAGCAGACAATAAACAGTGCACGATTAGCTTAACAGCGGCCCAAATAGTAGTCCTTCCAAAACCAGGGAAAGACCTGCTATTTCCTGTCACCCCATCTCACTCCTACATGTGAAAATTAAATTACTGGCGAAAATCCTGGCTAATCGTTTAGCTCACATGCTACCATCCCTTTTAGGATTCAACATTTTTATTGATGACACAGAAAATGCAGAACAAACAATAGAATCACACAAAAACAAAATAACAGAGAGAATCCAAGGAAGAACAATAAACAAAATTCTGTCATCAAGCAGTTTGCAAAATAAACCCCACATCCATACCCTCAGACTCCCCCCCCCCCCCCCCCAAGGTATAATACAGAAAACAAAAACAGGGACAAGTCAGGAACCACCACAAAACAAACTGAGCAGTCACAAAGCTGAAAATTGTGTGAGAAAGGGGTGGCACTAAATCGATTCTCCCCACAAAAAAAAGACTGACCCACTCACACCCCCACCCTTCCCACAAAGACCGACACACACCCCATCCACCCTAGGGACAACTTACAACTGATTAACGATCAGGCTGTGAACTCTATAAGATAGGGATTGTAAATAAGGCACCCAATCTCTAAGAATAAAATTTATGCTTAAAAGAGCATCTAGTGTCCAGTACCTCCAGGGTCATATAAAAATACAGCACATTTTTTCATTGCCACAACTGGGAGGGAAGCTTTCAGAGACCAAGCCTCACTTTGATACTGCACACCTATCCAAAAACAAGTTTCGGTTCAATGTGGCTTACATTTAACAGTTATTTCAGATTACATTGATGCATTGTAATTACAAATTTGTGTGGTACATTGTTATTTCAGAGTGATAACGTAATATTATTAGTATGTTTAGATTAATCATAGAATTTCCTGAAAAGATAGGGTTTTTAGTTCCTTTCTGAACTGGAGGTAGTCTGCCCAGGTAGATGGATTGTAGATTATGTTCTCCGAGGACAAGCAGGCCGCTTGTTCTCACAACTGGGTCGGCGTCCACGGCGGCCCAGGAACGGAAATCTTCCATAGCAACAAAAAAGTTTGCTAGATCCTTCGAGCGCGCGGGGCACATGAATGGCCATCTTCCCGCCTGTCACACAAGAGCCCAGATTAGTTCTTTCTTTTTCCGCGGTAGAGGGTGGCTGCTTGTGGTCTCCCTCCACAACCCAGTGAAAGAGCCTTCGGTTTTTCGCCATCTATTCTGCTATTTTTTTCTCTCTCTTTTAGTTTTTTCCTTTGCCCTGTCTATACAGTTAAAAAAAAAAACTCCTTTATTTATTGGTTAGGTCCCTTTAAGTTTCATTTCGTTTTCATCACGGCCCTCTTAGGCCACACATACACATTTCTCATTTTTGTGCCTTTTTTATTGGCACAATCGAGAATTTTGACTTCGTCGCCGCTAGTTTTCCATCCATATCATCAAGGACTCCCAGCGGCTTCAAGAAGTGTAATCGGTGCAACCGGACGATCTCGGGTACCGCCCCCCAAGCGTGGTTGTCTTCAGTGCCTTGGGCCCGTCCATCGCCCAGATGCATGTAAGTTGTGTCTTAGCTTGAAAAAGCGGACACAGGCGTCGAGACAAGCTCTTCGAGACAGACTTTTCGGAGCTTCGGCGTCAACAGTGGTACCAAGGTCGGCGGCGTCAATATCGGCACCGGGGATGGCATCGCCCTCATGAGCACAGGTAATGGCTGTCCGGAGACCATCACATGCTGGGAGCAGTGAGCCGTCGAGTGGGTCTCCACCTGTCTCGAAGACTCCTGCTGGACAGGCCCACCCGGACCGACCACTCTCGGACCCGACCCTGAGGAGGCGTGTGGATTCCACGTCCTCCTCGTCGGTACCGAGGAGTATCGATGACGTGCATCGAGCGAAGGCTAAGAAGTACCATCATCGGTCTCCTTCTAAGCACGGTACCGGGAGCTCCAGAGTGTCAAAGGATTCGGAACCCATGAAGCGTCGACGCCGGGAGCAGCGCTCACCCTCCATCCAAGAGGTGTTGGTGTGTTGGACTTCGGGCAGCCCGGTACCGCCTCCTCAACCTCTACAGATTCTGCTGCAGATTCCTGCACCGACCCGCAGCCTTCCTCGACAGCGGACTCTGGACGAGCGCATCCAAGCCATTCTTCCAGGTATTCTGGAAGGGTTGCTGCGTCAGTCTGCTCCAGTACCGGCTGTGCTTGTGCCCTCCGTATCGTCGATGGAAGCGGTAGCTGGCTCTCCGCCTGTGGTGAGGCCTCTGACGCCGGTGCCACCTGCGGCATCGGCCTCTGCTGCCACCCAGGTCGACTCCCCGTCCACATCGCTGGAGGGAGCTTCATCGCCGCCGGCATGGGAGTCGACTTCTCGACATCGCCATCAAAGACACGGTTCCTCGGCGTTGAGACGGGCCCGGTTTCGGACTGCAGTTAAGGAACTCTTGTCCAATACCGATGAGGATGCCTCGTGGGATGAAGGGCAAGATCCCAGGTATTTCTCTTCTGAGGAGTCTTGTGATCTTCCCTCTGATCCTACTCCTTCTCCAGAAAGGAGGAGTCTTGTGGTCTTCCCTCTGATCCTACTCCTTCTTCAGAAAGGAAGCTTTTCCCCCGGAGAGTCTTTCTTTCTCTTCATTTGTCCAGGAGATGTCTGTGGCTATTCCCTTTCCCTGCGGTATCTGAGGATGAGCCCAGGACTGAGATGCTCGAGGTCCTTGACTATACTTCGCCACCTAAGAAGTCATCCACGGTTCCTTTGCATAATGTGCTCAAGGAGACTCTTATGCAGAACTGGATGAAACCCCTAAGTAATCCCACCATTCCCAAGAAAGCTGAGTCCCAATATCGGATTCACGGAGAACCTGAGCTGATGAAGTCGCAGTTACCTCACAACTCTATGGTTGTGGATTCCGCTCTCAAGAGAGCCAGGAGTTCTAGAGACTTTGCCTCTAACCCTGGACTCTTTTGGGAGAAAGGCCTATCAGTCCTCTATGCTCGTGGCCAAAATTCAATCTTACCAGCTCTACACGAGCATTCACTTGCAGAACACGGTGAAGCAACTGGCGGACTTGATTGATAAGCTCCCTCCAGAGCAGGCCAAGCCTTTTCAGGAGGTGGTCAGGCAGCTGAAGGCGTGTCGTAAATTCCTGTCCAGGGCTGCTTACGATTCTTTTGATGTTGCATCCACAACCGCTGACCAAGGTATAGTGATGCGCAGACTCTCATGGCTGCGTGCCTCTGACCTGGACAATCGAGTTCAGCAGCGGATTGCGGATACTCCTTGCCAGGGGGATAATATTTTTGGTGAGAAATTCGAACAAGTGGTCGATCAGATTACTCAGCGGGAAACCGCTATAGACAATCACTCCCGCCGGCGCCTTCTGCTACTACCTCATCAGGTAGACGATTTTTCCAAGGAAGGAAGAATGCTCCCTATGCTTATAACAAGCCTAGGTACAATCCTCCTTCTCGACAGCCTTCTCAGGCTCATCCCCAGCGTGCGCCAAGGCAGGCCCCTGCAGTTCCCCCGCAAAAGGAAGGGACGGGCTTTTGACTGGCTCCAGTTGAGCATAGCCTCTGTAAAAGTGGCCATGCCGGACACCTTGCCAGTCGGAGGGAGGTTAAAATTTTTTCACCAAAGGTGGCCTCTCATAACCTCCGACCGGTGGGTTCTTCAAATAGTCAGGTTCGGATACTCTCTCAATTTAATATCCAAACCTCCAAATTGCCCACCGGGAGCTCAGTCCTTCAGCTTCCAGCACAGGCGGGTACTTGCAGAGGAACTCTCCGACCTTCTCAAGGCCAATGCGGTCGAGCCCGTTCCACCAGGGCAAGAAGGGCTGGGATTCTATTCCAGGTACATTCTTGTACAAAAGAAAACAGGGGGGATGCGTCCCATCCCAGACCTAAGGGCCCTGAACAAATTCCTGGTCCCACAAAAGTTCAGGATGGTTTCCCTGGGCACCCTGCTTCCCATGATTCAAGAAAACGATTGGCTATGCTCTCTGGACTTAAGGGATGCTTATACACACATTCTGATACTTACAGCTCACAGGAAGTATCTTTGATTCCGTCTGGGAGAGCAGCACTTCCAGTATTGTGTGCTGCCCTTTGGTCTGGCTTCTGCGCCCAGGGTCTTTATAAAATGCCTGGCAGTAGTTGCAGCGTCGCTACGCAGACTGGGAGGGCATGTGTTCCCTTATCTCGACGATTGGCTGGTGAAGAACACTTCAGAGGCAGGAGCTCTACAGTCCATGCAGATGACTATTCAACTCCAGGAGCTCCTTGGGTTTGTCATAAATTACCCCAAGTCCCATCCTTTCCCTGTTCAGAAACTGGAATTTATAGGAGCTCTGCTGGACTCACAGACGGCCCCGTGCCTATCTTCCAGAAGCGAGAGCAGACAATCTTCTGTCTCTAGTTTCCATGGCCAGGGCGTCTCAGCAGATCACAGCTCGGCAGATGTTGAGACTTCTAGGCCATATGGCCTCCACAGTCCATGTGACACCCATGGCTCGTCTTCACATGAGATCAGCTCAATGGACCCTTCCTTCTCAGTGGTATCAAGCTGCAGGGGATCTAGAGGATGCAATCCAGCTGTCCACCGATTTTCACAATTCCCTTCAGTGGTGGACAATTCGGTCCAATTGACCATGGGACGTCCTTTTCAAATTCCTCAGCCACAAAAAGTGCTGACAACGGATGCATCCCTCCTAGAGTGGGGAGCTCATGTAGATGGGCTTCACACTCAAGGAGTTTGGTCCCTCCAGGAAAGAGGTCTTCAAATCAATCTCCTGGAGTTGGAAGTGGTCTGGAACGCTCTAAAAACTTTCAGAGATCGGCTGTCCTATCAAATTATCCAAATTCAGACAATCAGGTTGCGATGTACTACATCAACAAACAGGGGGGCACCGGATCTCGCCCCCTGTGTCAGGAAGCCATCAGGATGTGGCTGTGGGCTCACCGTTACGGCAGGTTTCTCCTGGCCACATACCTGGCAGGCGTAAACAACAGTCTGGCTGACAGATTGAGCAGGATAATGCAACCTCACGAGTGGTCGCTCAATTCGCGCGTCCCCCTCGGTGGATCTTTTTGCCACTCAGGTCAATCACAAAGTCCCTCAGTTCTGTTCCAGACTTCAGGCCCACGACAGACTAGCGTCAGATGCATTTTTCCTACATTGGGGGAAGGGCCTTCTGTACGCATATCCTCCCATACCTCTGGTGGGGAAGACTTTGCTGAAACTCAAGCAAGACCGCGAAACCATGATTCTGATTGCCCCCTGCTGGCCGTGTCAGATTTGGTTCCCTCTTCTCTGGAGTTGTCCTCTGAAGAACTGTGGAGATTGGACTGTTGTCCAACCCTCATCACTCAAAACGAGGGGGCACTTCTGCATCCCAACCTCCGGTCTCTGGCTCTCATAAGTACATAAGTAATGCCACACTGGGAAAAGACCAAAGATCCATCGAGCCCAGCATCCTGTCCCTGACAGTGGCCAATCCAGGCCAAGGGCACCTGACAAGCTTCCCAAACGTACAAACATTCTATACATGTTATTCCCGGAATTGTGGATTTTTCCCAAGTCCATTTAGTAGCGGTTTATGGACTTGTCCGTTAGGAAACCGTCTAACCCCTTTTTAAACTCTGTTAAGCTAACCGCCTTCACCACATTCTCCGGCAACGAATTCCAGAGTTTAATTATGCGTTGGGTGAAGAAACCTTTTCTCCGATTTGTTTTAAATTTACTACACTGTAGTTTCATCGCATGCCCCCTAGTCCTAGTATTTTTGGAAAGCATGAACAGACGCTTCACATCCACCTGTTTCACTCCACTCATTATTTTATATACCTCTATCATGACTCCCCTCAGCCGTCTCTTCTCCAAGCTGAAAAGCCCTAGCCTCCTTAGTCTTTCTTTATAGGGAAGTCTTCCCATCCCCGCTATCATTTTAGTCGACCTTCGCTGCACCTTTTCCAATTCTACTATATCTTTTTTGAGATGCAGTGACCAGAATTGAACACAATACTCAAGGTGCAGTCGGAGTGGAGGAGTGGCCTAGTGGTTAGGGTGGTGGACTTTGGTCCTGGGGAACTGAGGAACTGAGTTCAATTCCCACTTCAGGCACAGGCAGCTCCTTGTGACTCTGGGCAAGTCACTTAACCCTCCATTGACCCATGTAAGCCGCATTGAGCCTGCCATGAGTGGGAAAGCGCGGGGTACAAATGTAACAAACAAACCATGGCGCGATACAACGGCATTATAACATCCTCACACCTGTTTTCCATACCTTTCCTAATAATACCCAACATTCTATTCGTTTTCCTAGCTGCAGCAGCACACTGAGCAGAAGGTTTCAGTGTATTATCGACGACGACACCCAGATCCCTTTCTTGGTCCGTAACTCCTAATGTGGAACCTTGCATGGCGTAGCTATAATTCGGGTTCTTTTTTCCCCACATGCATCACCTTGCACTTGTTCACATTAAACGTCATCTGCCATTTAGCCGCCCAGTCTCCCAGTCTCGTAAGGTCCTTCTGTAATTTTTCACAATCCTGTCGCGAGTTAACGACTTTGAATAACTTTGTGTCATCAGCAAATTTAATTACCTCACTAGTTACTCCCATCTCTAAATCATTTATAAATATATTAAAAAGCAGCGGTCCTAGCACAGACCCCTGAGGAACCCCACTAACTACCCTTCTCCATTGTGAATACTGCCCATTTAACCCGTCTGTTTCCTATCCTTCAACCAGTTTTTAATCCACAATAGGACATTGCCTCCTATCCCATGACCCTCCAAATTCCTCTGTAGCCTTTCATGAGGTACCTTGTCAAATGCCTTTTGAAAATCCAGATACACAATATCAACCGACTCCCCTTTGTCCACATGTTTGTTTACTCCTTCAAAGAATTGAAGTAAATTGGTCAGGCAAGATTTCCCCACACAAAAGCCGTGCTGACTTGGTCTAAGTAATCCATGTCCTTGGATGTGCTCTGTAATTTTGATTTTGATAATAGCCTCTACTATTTTCCCTGGCACAGACATCAGACTCGCCGGTCTATAATTTCCCGGATCTCCCCTGGAACCTTTTCTAAAAATTGGCCTGGATGTTGAGAGCGTAGAATTCACTTCCTTGGGTCTTTCTGAGGGTGTCTCCCGGGTTTTGCTTACTTCCAGGAAAGATTCCACGAAGAAGTGTTACTTTTTCAAATGGAGGAGGTTTGCTGTCTGGTGTGATAGCAAGGCCCTAGATCCTCGCTCTTGTCCTACACAGACCCTGCTTGAATACCTTCTACATTTGTCAGAGTCTGGTCTCAAGACCAACTCTGTAAGAGTTAGTCTTAGCGCAATTGGTGCTTATCATCAACATGTAGACGGTAAGCCTATCTCTGGACAGCCTTTAGTTGTTTGCTTCATGCGAGGTTTGCTTTTGTCAAAGCTCCCGGTCAAACCTCCACCAGTGTCATGGGATCTCAATATCGTTCTCACCCAGCTGATGAAGCCTCCTTTTGAGCCACTGAATTCCTGCCATCTGAAGTACTTGACCTGGAAGGTCATTTTCTTGGTGGCAGTTACTTCAGCTCGTAGGGTCAGTGAGCTTCAGGCCTTGGGAGTGCATGCTCCTTATCTAAAGTTTCATCACAACAGAGTACTGTCCTCTGCACGCACCCTAAGTTCTTGCTGAAGGAGGTGTCGGAGTTCCATCTGAACCAGTCAATTGTCTTGCCAACATTTTTTCCCCATCCTCATACCCGCCCTGCTGAACATCAGTTGCACACCTTAGACTGCAAGAGAGCACTGGCCTTTTATGTGGAGCGGACCAGCCCCTTCAGACAGTCCGCCCAAATGTTTGTTTCTTTTAATCCCAACAGAAGGGGAGTCGCAGTCAGGAAACGCACTATTTCCAATTGGCTAGCAGATTGCATTTCCTTCACTTATGCCCAAGCTGGGCTGACTCTTGAGGGTCATGTCACAGCTCACATTGTTAGGAGCCATGGCAGCATCGGTGGCCCACTTGAAGTCAGCCACTATAGAAGAGATTTGCAAGGCTGCGACGTGGTCATCAATCCACACATTCACATCTCACTACTGCCTTCAGCAGGATACCCAACGCGACAGTCGGTTTGGGCAGTCGGTGCTGTAGAATCTGTTTAGGGTTTAGAATCCAACTCCACCCCCCTAGGCCCATTTTTATTCTGTTCCAGGCTGCACTCTCAGTTAGATGTTCAGGTTTGCAGGTCAATCTTTGTTATGTCCTCGCCGTTGCGAGGCCCAATTGACCTTTCTTTGTTGTTTTGAGTGAGCCTGGATGCTGGGGATACCCCAAGTTGTGAGAACAAGCAGCCTGCTTGTCCTCGGAGAAAGCGAAGATGCATACCTGTAGCAGGTATTCTTCGAGGACAGCAGGCTGATTGTTCTCACATACCCGCTCACCTCCCCTTTTGGAGTTGTCCTTCTCCTTGTTATTGCTTTCTTATCTAACTGATCGGGGCTCTCATGCGACAGGCAGGAAGATGGCCGTGCATACACACGCCCCCATACGCTCGAAGGCTCTAGCAAACTTTTTTGATGCTATGGAAGATTTCCGTTCCTGGGCCGCCATGGACGCCGACCCAGTTGTGAGAACAATCAGCCTGCTGTCCTCGGAGAATACCTGCTACAGGTATGTATCTTTGCTTTTTTTGCAGTTGGGCAGGTGAAGCAGTAAGTAACCCCTGGTTCTGGGTTTGCATTTCTTGGTGATAGTGCAGTAGCGTAGCCAGACCTGACATTTTGGGTGGGCCCAGAGCAAATATGGGTGGGCACTATGTATGAGTAGTGTTTCTTGGGATACTACAAAATGCCTTAGAATGCACTTGATGATGGATTTCTAAGCAGTCTGCCCAACAGCTGCCCTGCATCAACATAAACCACATACATACATACTTAATGGGGGAAAAAACAATATTTTAAAATATAGCTACTTTATGCCATATCAAACTTGACCAGATATAAAGAGTAATCAAAATGCTGGCTGGTGGAGGGCTTCTGGGTGGGGGTGGGCTCTTCCCTGCCTAGGGCAAAAGAAGGTATATTTAATCATTAACATTTAAATGTACCTTTTTTGCCATAGGCAGTGAAGTGCTTACCCCACCCAGAAGCCCACCACCACCAGCCAGCATTTTAAAAACAAAATTACATGACATGTTAAAAAAAAAATTTAAAAAATATGTGTTACCAGCTGGGCGGCTGCTTGCAGTTGCACGTGGTGCAGAGCACCCTGGTTCCTGTACCTGTGTTGTGTGGGGCCTCGGAGGAGTTCTACTGCTGCTGTGATGATGATTGTGATCGATCTGAGAACCGACACCAAGATTAAGACCCAGCCGGCAGGCAGGCACAGTGTTGACTGAACCGCGGAGAAGCCATGCCCGTGACACAGCCGGGCCAGCCGAGCAGCCTCTATAATATGGCACTGCGTGCAACGCCATTGTTCCATGTGCACTGCAGGAAGCAAGCCACACAGCATGGCACGTACTTCTTACATACCAACAAAGCTGAGACTTTAGCACAAGAAGCGAGAGAGGCGCAGGATGGCAGGGCAGCACTAGCTGACTCAGGACTAGAAGTCAGAAGAGTTGCCAGTGCCACCCAAGACTGCCAAAAAGCAGGTGGGAGGTGGCTGAGCGGGCTGCCGCCATGACGGCACCCAGAAAGGCTATGGCTGCGTGTACTTTTCGACACTTAAACCGGGTGGGCCTGGGCCACTGCCCCTGTGATAGTGTAATCAAGTCTATCAAGTATTCTGGAGACATTCTAAACAGTATTTTGAAAATGACTGTGCTAGTTTTGAAAAATAGGCTAGCCTTGATTGGGAGCCAGTATAGCATTTTGAGCCATGGGGTTGCTCTATCATATGTTATTGAATATCAGTCTTGCTGCCGTGTTTTGAACAGTCTGCAGCAATTTTAGTAAATTTTCTTTGCAACCGACTTATGCTGCACTACAGTAGTCTAGTTGGGACAATATCAGTGTCGGAACTATAAGACGGAGTGATTGTCGGGAGAAATAATCTTTAATCCTTCTCAGTTTCCATAGAATTATGAATCTTTTGTCATGATTGCAGAAATCTGGTTTTCAACATATAGTAACGTGGAGGGGCATAACCGAACGGGGGTGCCCATCTATAAGGGTGCCCATCTCCGGGGACGACCCTGGGAAGGGGTGGAGCCAATCGTATTATCGAAAAAGATGGACATCCATTTGTCGTTTCAATAATACAGTCGGGGCCGGCCAAATCTCAGCATTTAGGTCCACCTAAATGTTGAGATCGCCGGACTTAGAGATGGCCCGCGTCGGTTTTTGCCGATAATGGAAACTGAGGCAGGCCATCTCAAACCTGGCCAAATCCAAGCCATTTGGTCGTGGGAGGAGCCAGCATTTGTAGTGCATTGGTCCCCCTCACATGCCAGCACACCAACCGGGCACCCTAGGGGGCACTGCAGTGGACTTCACACATCCATTTACACCAGTGAAAAATTGGTGTAAATCCCTGCATGTAGATTTAGGCACACTGAGCCATAATCTATAACTGTGTGCATAAATCTATGAAACACCCATTTCCATGCCCTTAACCACACCTCTTTTTGCTTCCGCATGGTAGAATTTAAGCGCACTGCATTATAGAATAAACTTAGTGAGTTGTACGCGCTAATTCTAATTATTGCCAATTAGTGCTCATTATTGCTTAAGTGCTGTTAAATATGTGGATTAGTTTATTAAGCCAATTAAGTTATGTGCGTAATTATAGAATTCACATGCATTTTGGTGCAGATCTCTAGGCACGGTATATAGAATCCGAGGATAGTGCTCAACCCAAAATGAGGTGTGGGCATGGGAGGGGCATGGACAGGTCAGGGACATTCCAAAAGTGGTCTGTGCCAGCTTGCACTCCAGGATTCACACCAGGTGCTGAATTTTGAACACCATTTATAGGATTCCCATACATACATATCAAGTTCCAGCAGAAATTTACATACGGTACTTTTTATTTAGTACAGAAAGAATTTCCCTTTTAAGCATTCCACTCTTGTTGTGGAATTTTATAAACATACACTGCAAGTCTATAGAAGTGACAAATTGTTACACTGTCGACACTTTTATTCTAGTAAATAACAACTGAATTAGCTGTGATGAGAATATTACCGTATCAAATGCCAATTGCACCCAGAGAGTTGCTAATATTTTCATTGTCTCATCTGCCACTGTTATATGACAAACTTGATACTTTTTATAAGTTACAGCTTCATTGTTTTTGTGAAATGCAGACTTCTGGGAGAAATAATGCCAGCTGCAGGTGAACAATACTGCGCTTGGATCAGTTACCCGCACTTCAAATGCACTTTGGATTACAGCAATTGAGTACTACAAAAGCAGATTTTCTGTAAATGGTCTATCAAAACCCAGCCCAAAGAGTGATAATAAAGATTCCTGCAATCTTTGTCTCCCACCTTCCCCCCCCCCCCCCCCCCCCCCCCCCCCGTACCTCATTTCTCTCTGATTTGTAGCTAATTTCCTCTTCCTCTTCCTCTCCTCTATCTGCTATGTTATCACTGTGCTTTCACCTGCAGTCTTCCATTTTATTATGGCACAGTTTTCTCAGAATAATTTAGATAAACTATATGCTTGTTTTATGCTATACTTTCTGATTCTGTATTCATGAAGAATCTCATCTTAAAATTTTCTTTTTTCTCCCTTTCTGCTTTTGCGGGTCACAGTGGTGCACAGGTTTTGATAACCACAGAGTTAAATGCTCTTGTGAACGTGATTTGGTTCCAACATTTGATTTCACCTGCAGTCCTCCATTTTATTATAGCACAGTTAGTTTCTCAGGTTAATTTAGATTAATTTAGGTTAATTTTTGAACATGTATACCCTAGAGGAAAGGAGAAACAGGGGTGATATGATACAGACGTTCACAAATATTTGAAAGGTATTAATCTGCAAACGAACCTTTTCCGGAAACGGGAAGGTGGTAGAACTAGAGGACATGAAATGAGGTTGAAGGGGGGCAGACTCAAGAAAAATGTCAGGAAGTATTTTTTCATGGAGAGAGTGGTGGATACTTGGAATGCCCTCCCGAGGGAGGTTGGTGGAGATGAAAACGGTAATGGAATTAAAAAAAGCGTGGGATAAACATAAAGGAATCCTGTTCCGAAGAAATGGATCCTCAGAAGCTTAGCAGAGATTGGATGGCAGCGCCGGTGGTTAGGAAGCGGGGCTAGTGCTGGGCAGACTTCTACAGTCTGTGCCCTGAAAATGGCAGATACAAATCAAGGTCAAGGTATACATATAAAGTAGCACATATGAGTTTATCTAGTTGGGCAGACTGGATGGACCGTACAGGTCTTTTTCTGCCGTCACTTACTATGTTAGATGAACTATATGTTTGTGCTATGCCAGTGGTTCCCAATCCTGGTCCTGGAGGCACCCCAGCCATGAGAGAGATTTGCATGCACTGCCTCCACTGCATGCAAATCTCTGTCATGAAAACCTGACTTGCTGGGGTGCCTCCAGGACCAGGTTTGGGAACCACTGTGCTATGCTATTCTTTTTGTATGCATGATGAACCCATTTTAAAATTTTCCTTTTTCTCCCTTTCTGTAACAAAAAGAACAGATGCAGAACCAGTGATCTGAGGGGGATGGGGGGCCCGATGATCCTTATTGCCTGGAGGCCCAGATCACTGTCAGTTCGCCCCCGCTTAAATAGATTGCTAATGCTTTTAGAACATTTTATAAGGGGAGGGGGAAACAGTTGCATACATCACAGGGGATGGTGAAAGAAACCTCAGTGGGTGCCTTCTTTAAGAAAATATGGCTGCAGGATGAATTGAAAGAGGTATTAAACAACTTGCTATTATATGCAGAGGTCCTGAAAGCAATAAGCCAGCTGAAGCCTGGGAAGGCTGGTGGTCTGGATGGATTCAGTATTGGTCTTTACAAGGCCTTTGGCAACATTGTGGCAATAGTGTTGAAGTGTTTCCAGAAGGTGTTTAAAAGATGGTAAATTGTCATTTTATGAGACTCATATCACAGTGATCCCAAAAGGAGCATAAACCAGAAGAGAATTGTGCTTGCTATATGCTCATCTCCTTGTTAAATATAGATGTAAAAATATATGACAAGGTTTTAGCAAACAGGTTTGAAGGAGTGGTACCGCTGTTAGCAAATAGGGATCAGGTGGAGTTGGTAACAAAAAGTACAATGGGAAGCATTCAAAGATAGGTTGCAGTTCCCAAGGTGTGCCGCAGCCCAGAGCTGCACAGGGAGTCCATGGGGATCCCGCTGGAATCTCCTCTAGGTAGGGCCAGCGTTTGGAGGGGGGCAGCAAACAGGGCAACTGCCCTGGGCCACACAGCTCCAGGGGGCCCCCCGTCCATCATTTCTTCCTATTCTCACCACCCCAATCTGAGGTCTCCCTCTCGTCCCATCTAACTTAAATCGCGTTTTTGTTCACAGGAGGTAACCAGCGCGGCAGCGATTCTGATGCCCTGGCGCTGTTCCTCTGCTGTGTTCCATCTTCTTCTGATGACACCTCCAGTTTCAGCCTGGGAGGAACACAGCAGAGAAACAGCACCGGGGCAGATGTAAGCAGCATATCAGAATCACTGACACTGCCACGCTGGCAACCTCCTGTGAACAAAAACATGCTTTAAGTTAGACAGGGAAGGAAACCTTAGAAGGGGCGGCAAGAAGGGGAAGAGATAGCAGACTAAAGGGGCCCCCCTGGAGCTGTTTTAAAGTAGACGAGGGGGGGAGGTTGAGAGATAGGGGGACATGCCATACTGGGAGTGGGGGCAGGGGATAGAGGAAGAAATTATGGGCCCGGGAACAGAGGGGGAGAGAGAGATGGCAAACAATGGGGTGGAGGGAAGGAAGGGAGAGGGAGAGATGTTGGACCCAGAGGTGGTGGGGAGGGAGAGATGCTAGATGGAAGAGCAGTTGGGAAGAAAAAGAAAGATGTTGGACCCAGGAAAGGAAGGGAAGGAGAGAGAGGCAGGTGCTGAACAATGGATATGAGGGAGGGAGAGATGTTGGCTCATGTGGGATAGAGTGAGGGGAGGGAACAACAGCAGGAAAGAAAGGGAGCAATGTTAGACATAGAACAGAGAGAGAGAGGAGAAGAAATGATGGGCCATGGGGGGGGGGGGGGGGGGGCGCCAGGAGGGAAGAGAGATAGGACATGAAGATGATGGGGGTGGAGGAAAAGTGACAGGGAGATTTCAGGCCATGGGAGGGGGAGGAGAGAGAGGAATGGGAAATAGTGGAAATGGCAGAACCATGTGTGAGGGGCCAAGGAGGGGTGGCAAGACAATGTGATAGGATAGTGAATACAGAAGCAGTGATGGAGATTAGATGGAAGAGAACAGCAAGCTGTGGAAGGAGTGAAATAACAAATGGAACAGCTAAGGAATGAGAGAAAAATATGGGAAGTAAATATGTAGCTGAAAAGTTAAAAAAAGGAGAAGGGTAAGAAAGAAGGTGAAATTTGAGTGGATAAAGAGGCAGAAAAGAAAAAAGGGAGGAAAGAGCTATAAGGGAAGGATCACTATTGAGCTAATTTTCGAAAGAGAAGGACGCCCATCTTTCGAAATAAATCGTAAGATGGACGTCCTCCCAGGGTCGTCCAAATCGGTATAATCAAAAACCGAATTTGGACATCCCCAACTGCTTTCCGTCGCAGGGGCAGCCAAAGTTCAAGGGGGCATGTTGGAGGTGTAGCAAAAGCGGGACTTGGGCATGCCTAACACTAGGACGTCCTCGACCCATAATCGAAAGAAACAAGGACGTCCCTGACGAACACTTGGATGACTTTACCTGGTCGTGTTTTTCTTATGAACAAGGCCCAAAAAGGTGCCCGAAATGACCAGATGACCACTGGAGGTAATCAAGGATGACCTCCCCTTACTCCCCCAGTGGTCACTAACCCCCTCCCACCCTCAAAAAACATCTTTAAAAATACTGATTGCCAGCCTCAGATGATCATATTCAGGTCCATGACAGCAGTATGCAGGTCCCTGGAGCAGTTTTAGTGGGTGCAGTGCACTTCAGGCAGGCAGACCCAGGCCCATCCCCTCCTACCTGTTATGTTCGTGGAGTAAACAGCGAGCTCTCCAAAACCCACCAGAAACCCACTGTACCCACATCTAGGTGCCCCACTTCATCCATAAGGGCTATGGTAATGGTGTACAGTTGGGGGTAGAGGGTTTTGGGGGGGCTCAGCACACAAGGTAAGGGAGCTATGTACCTGGGAGCAATTTATGAAGTCTACTGCAGTGCCCCCTAGGGTGCCCGGCTGGTGTCCTGGCATGTCAGGGGGACCAGTGCACTACAAATGCTGGCTCCTTCCACAACCAAATGGCATGCATTTGGTTGTTTCTGAGATGGACATCCTTGGTTTCCATTATCGCCGAAAATCAGAACGATCAAGTCTAGAGGCGACCATCTCTAAGGACGACCAAATTTCAGGATTTGGGCGTCCCTGACCGTATTATCGAAACGAAAGATGGACGTCCATCTTGATTCGAAAATACGGGTTTCCCCACCCCTGGATGGGGATGTTTTGTGAGGACATCCCTTTCGATTATGCTCCTCCACGTCATAGAGATGTAAAGAAGGAATAGGAAAAGGCATGCGAGAGAAGAAAAGACAAATGGACAACAGCTGCTGGAAAGAGAATTAGCAAAAGACAGAGGAGTGTGGTAGCCGTGTTAGTCCACTCTTAAGGTTATCAATAGAAATCAAACAAAATAAAACATGGAAAAGAAAATAAGATGATACCTTTTTTATTGGACATAACTTAATACATTTCTTGATTAGCTTTCGAAGGTTGCCCTTCTTCCTCAGATCTTCCTCAGATCGGAAATCGCAAAAGACAGAGAAATTGGGACCAACATAAAAATAAAATGTCCAGACATCAAAGGTAGAAAAAAGTGTTTATTTTGAATTTATTAACTGGAATATGTTAACTTTGAGATATATGTATCACAGATGTCTTCTTTGTATTGTGTTCAGTGGAATAGCCAGACGGGTTTTTTTTTGGTGGGGGGGGGGGAGGGTTGGGGGGGGAGGGTGAAACAGGCTGAACCCAAAAGTGAGTGGGCACCAGAATTTCTCCCTGCCTGCTGCCAGAATGCAAAATATAAATACCTGAGCTAGCACCCTACAGGTGAAGACTTCCTCTTCCTGTGCCACTCTGACAGCCAGAACTCTCCAAGCTCTGCAGCCAGAAGTAGTGTCCCCGAGCAGCTGCTGCCACTGCTGACCCGTCTCTGTGAATGCTTGTTTTTTCCTGCATGTGTGAAAACTGAGCATGCATGGGTGGCCCAGCAGTGGAAGCAGCAGCTCGAGGAAACAGCCACCAGCTGCAGAGTTGGATGGATACCCTCCCAATTTTTCTCTCCCCCCCCCCCCCCCCCCCCCGTTCTCCAATAAGGCTCCTCCCTGTACCAGTTTTTGTTTCATCCCTGCTCCAACCACACACACATTCCCCCATAGCTTTTTCTGGTTCCCCTCCCCCAGCAATCACACACCCAGAGCTCTCTCAACTCCTAGTTCTCCAGCATACAGCCCATGGCTCTCTCTTAATCACCACCACTAATCCCCTTCCACCACAGGATATACTCCCCCACCCCCATAGTTCTCTTTTGATGACCACTACCCATATACCTTTCTGTGGCATACATTCCCCCCCTCCTTGTTGTTGTTCCCTTAATGACCACCCTCCTTCCAAAACTGTATTCCTCCATACCTCTCTCCAACTTTCTTTCTCCTCTGTCTGCACATACTCAATGTGTGCATGCTTATCTTTCTGATAGTGTTCTGTTGCTATAATTGCAGGTTTTGAGGCTAACCTGCTCTCATATTACCTTTGAACATCAAGCCCAAGTGTACCACATGATTCCTTGACATAAGCAGACCTGGAACTCAAGACTAAGTTGCCTGTGGTGTATTGCACCAAAGGACCAAGTCATGCATCTTGGGGCAAAAACTGGGGGTGAACACTGGGGGCTCCACCTTTTTAACTTGTTCTTTGTGTTTAAATTGTATTTTAACTGCTTTTCTTATACCCATTTCTTTTTCAATCCCCCTTTAGGTATTTTGAATCTACATTAGAAGCCATGACTCTCCCCATTATTCATTCAATTCCCCGTTTTTGGGAACACCATCCAACTTGGGAGTCCTTTTACAAACTTCCACCATTTAAAGAACATACCTATCGGACTGCGAGTATAACCCTCAACCTTACTCTACTACCTCCTCTAATCCTGCCAGACTTGCTCTGACCTTAGGACTGTTAAACTCTCGATCAATTTGCAGCCAAACTTCACTTATCCAGGATCTTTTAAGAACATAAGAGTAGCCATACTGGGTCAGACCAATTGTCCATCTAGCCCAGTATTCTGTTTTCCAAACAGTTGCCATGCCAAGTCACAAGTACCTGGCAGAAACCCAAATCATGGCAACGCTCCATACTACAAATGCTAGGGCAAGCACTTGCTTCCTATGTGTGTCTCAATAGCAGACTGGACTTTTCCTCCAGGAATTTGTCCAAACCTTATTTAAATCCAGATATGCTAACCGCTGTTAGCACCGCCCCCCCCCCCCCCCCCCCCCCCGCAAAGAGTTTCAGAGCTTAACTATTCATTGAGTGAAAAAATATTTCCACCTATTTGTTTTAAAAGTATTTCCATGTAACTTCCTTGTGTCCCCTAGTCTTTGTACTTTTGGAATGAGTAAAAAAAAAATTTGATTTACTTCTACACCACTAAGGGTTTTGTAGACCTCAATCATATCCCCTCTAATCCGTCTCTTTTCCAAGCTGAACAGCCCTAACCTCTTTAGCCTTTCCTCATATGAGAGGAATTCCACCCCTATTAATATTTTGGTTGCTCTTCTTTGAACCTTTTCTAATTCCGCTATATCTTTTTTGAGATACGACCAGAAATTAACACAATACTCAAGCTGCAGATGCACAATGGAGCGATACAAAGGCATTATAGTATTTTCAGTCTTATTCACCATCCCTTTCCCAATAATTCCTAGCATCCTGTTTGCTTTTTTGGCCAATGCCGCACACTGAGCAGAAGATTTCAGCGTATTATCTACTATGACACTCAGATCTTTTCTTGAGCGCTGACCCCCAAGGTGCACCCTAGCATCACGTAACTATGATTCGGATTATTGTTTCCAATGTGCATCGCCTTGCATTGGTCCACATTAAATTTCATCTGCCATGTGGATGCCCAGCTTCCAATTTCCTAAGGTCTTCCTGAAATATTTTACAGTCTGCACGTGTTTTAACAACCTTGAATAGTTTTGTATCATCTGCAAATTTGATCACCTCACTCATTGTTCCGATTTCCATATTTCCTTAACCTCCCATCTCGACATACAGCGAATGATACGTATCTGTAGCAGGTGTTCTCCGAGGACAGCAGGCTGATTGTTCTCACGACTGGGTAGACGTCCACGGCAGCCCCCACCAACCGGAAGAAAAGTCTCGCGGGAGATCCCGCACGCGGGGCACGCCCACCACGCATGCGTGGCCGTGTTCCCGCCCGAGCGAGGCCGCTCCCGCTCAGTTAAATGACAAGCAAAGGAATGAGAAAAAAACGCAACTCCAAAGGGGAGGATGGAGGGTAGGTGAGAACAATCAGCCTGCTGTCCTCGGAGAACACCTGCTACAGGTATGTATCATTCGCTTTCTCTGAGGACAAGCAGGTTGCTTGTTCTCACGACTGGGGTATCCCTAGCTCCCAGGCTCACGCAAAACAACAAAAAGGGTCAATTGGGCCTCGCAACGGCGAGGACATAACAGAAATTGACCTACGAAGAACAACTAACTGGGAGTGCAGCCTGAACAGAATAAAACCGGGTCCAGGGGGGTGGAGTTGGATTTAAACCCCAAGCAGATTCTGCAGCACCGACTGCCCAAACCGACTGTCGCGTCGGGTAGCCTGCTGGAGGCAGTAATGTGATGTGAATGTGTGGACTGATGACCACATCACAGCCTTGCAAATCTCTTCATTAGTGGCTGACTTCAAATGGGCCACTGACGCTGCCATGGCTCTAACACTATGAGCCGTGACATGACCCTCAAGAGTCAGCCCAGCCTGGGCATAAGTGAAGGAAATGCAATCTACTAGCTAATTGGAGATGGTGCGTTTCCCGACAGCGACCCCCTTCCTATTGGGGTCGAAAGAAACAAACAATTGGGCGGACTGTCTGTGGGGCTGTGTCCGCTCCAGGTAGAAGGCCAATGCTCTTTTGCAGTCCAATGTGTGCAACTGACGTTCAGCAGGGCGGGTATGAGGACAGGGAAAAAATGTTGGCAAGACAATTGACTGGTTAAGATGGAACTCCGACACCACCTTGGGCAGGAACTTAGGGTGAGAGTGCGGAGGACTACTCTGTTATGATGGAATTTTGTATAAGGAGCATGAGCTACCAGGGCTTGGAGCTCACTAACTCTACGAGCTGAAGTAACTGCCACCAAGAAAATGACCTTCCAGGTCAAGTACTTCAGATGGCAGGAGTTCAGTGGCTCAAAAGGAGGTTTCATCAGCTGGGTGAGGACGACTTTGAGATCCCATGACACTATAGGAGGCTTGACAGGGGGCTTTGACAAAAGCAAACCTCTCATGAATCGAACAACTAAAGGCTGTCCAGAGATGGGCTTACCCTCTACACGATGATGGTAAGCACTAATTGCACTAAGGTGGTTCCTTACTGAGTTGGTCTTGAGACCAGACTCCGATAAGTGTAGAAGGTATTCAAGCAGGGTCCGTGCAGGACAAGAGCGAGGTTCTAGGGCATTGCCCTCACACCAGACGACAAACCTCCTCCACTTAAAAAAGTAAATCTTCTTAGTGGAATCCTTCCTGGAAGCAAGCAAGACGCGAGAGACACCCTCGGAGAGCCCCAAGGAAGCAAAATCTACACCCTCAACATCCAGGCCATGAGAGCCAGAGACTGAAGGTTGGGGTGCAGAAGCGCTCCCTCGTTCTGCGAGATGAGGGTTGGAAAACGCTCCAATCTCCACGGTTCTTCGGAGGATAACTCCAGAAGAAGAGGGAACCAGATCTGACGGGGCCAAAAGGGCGCAATCAGAATCATGGTGCTGCAGTCTTGCTTGAGTTTCAGTAAGGTCTTCCCCACCAAAGGTATGGGAGGATAGGCATACAGGAGGCCCTTCCCCCAATGTAGGAGAAAGGCATCTGACGCTAGTCTGCCGTGTGCCTGTAGTTTGGAACAGAACTGAGGCAGCCTGTGATTGGTCTGGGAGGCGAAAAGGTCCACCGAGGGAGTGCCCCACTCTCGGAAGATCTTGCGTACCACCCTGGAATGGAGCGACCACTCGTGCGGTTGCATGAGTCCGCTCAGCCTGTCGGCCAGACTGTTGTTTACGCCTGCCAGGTATGTGGCTTGGAGAAGCATGCCGTGCTGGCATTCCCAGCGCCACATCCCGATGGCCTCCTGACACAGAGGGCGAGATCCGGTGCCCCCCTGCTTGTTGATGTAGTACATTGCAACCTGATTGTCTGTCCAGATTTGGATAATTTGGAAGGACAGCCGATCTCTGAAAGCCTTCAGCGCGTTCCAGACCACTCGGAGCTCCAGGAGATAGATCTGAAGACCTGCTTCCTGGAGGGACCACACCCCTTGGGTGTGGAGCCCATCGACATGGGTCCCCCACCCCAGGAGAGATGCATCTGTCGTCAGCACTTTTTGCGGCTGAGGAATTTGAAAAGGACGTCCCAAGGTCAAATTGGTCTGAATCGTCCACCAGCGCAGCGAATTGCACAACTGATGGGCAGGCGGATGGCATCTTCTACATTCCCGGTGGCCTGGCACCACTGGGAAGTTAGGGTCCATTGAGCTGATCTCATGTAAAGACGAGCCATGGGAGTCACATGGACTGTAGAGGCCATATGGCCCAGGAGTCTCAACATCTGCCGAGCTGTGATCTGCTGGGACGTTCTGGCCTGGGAGGCGAGAGACAGAAGTTTCTGAGTCCTCGCCTCGGGAAGATAGGCATGAGCCATCTGTGAATTCAGCAGAGTTCCTATGAATTCGAGTGATTGGACTGGCTGGAGATGGGACTTCGGGTAATTTATTACAAACCCCAGCAGCTCCAGAAGTTGAATAGTGCACTGCATGGACCGAAGAGCTCCTGCCTCCAAGGTGCTCTTCACCAGCCAATCATCGAGATACGGGAACACATACACCCCCAGGTTGCGAAGGTACGCCGCAACCACTACAAGGCACTTTGTGAATACCCGTGGTGCAGAGGCGAGCCCAAAGGGCAGCACACAATACTGGAAGTGCCGTGCTCCCAGACGGAATCGTAGATACTGTCTGTGAGCTGGCAGTATCGGGATGTGAGTATAAGCATCCTTTAAATCCAGAGAGCATAGCCACTCGTCATTCTGAATCAGGGGAAGAAGGGTGCCCAAGGAAAGCATTCTGAACTTTTCTCGAACCAGATATTTGTTCAGGCCTCTCAGGTCTAGGATGGGGCACATCCCCCCTGTTTTCTTTTCCACAGGGAAGTACCTGGAATAGAATCCCTGCCCCTCCTGCCCGGGTGGCATGGGCTCGACCGCATTGGCGCTGAGAAGGGCAGAGAGTTCCTCTGCAAGTACCTACCTGTGATGGAAGCTGAAGGATTGAGCTCCCGGTGGGCAATTGCGTGGAGTGGAGATCAAATTCAGGGTGTACCCGCACCGCACTATTTGGAGAACCCACTGGTCAGAGGTTATGAGAAGCCACCTTTGGTGAAAAACTTTCAACCTCCCCCCGACCGGCAGGCTATGGCGTTTATGGCGGCTATGCTCCCATGGATCCAGTCAAAAGCCCGTCCCCTGCTTTTGCTGTGGAGCTGCAGGGGTCTGCTTGGTCGCACGCTGTTGACTGGAACGAGCGCGCTGGGGCTGGCCCTGTGCCTGAGAAGGCCTTCGGGCCGGCTGGTTGTACCTACGCTTGCTGTAGGCATAGGGTGCAGACCGCCGGGACCAGGAAAAACGTCCACCTGTGGAGGTGGATGCTGAAGGCACCCAGTGGGAGAGATTGTCGAGAGCGGTTTCCCGCTGGTGGAGCCGCTCAACCAGCTGCTCGACCTTCTCGCCGAAAATATTATCCCTCCGGCAAGGGACATCCGCCAGCCGTTGCTGGGTCCGGTTGTCCAGGTCAGAGGCACGCAGCCATGAGAGCCTGCGCATCACTATACCCTGGGCAGCGGCTCTGGATGCAACATCACAAGTGTCATAAATACCCCTGGACAGGAATTTGCGATACGCCTTCAGCTTCCTGACCACCTCCTGAAAGGGCCTGGCCTGCTCCGGCGGGAGCTTGTCAACCAGGTCCGCCAGTTGCCGCACATTGTTCCGCATGTGGATGCTCGTGTAGAGCTGGTATGATTGGATCTTGGTCACGAGCATGGAAGAATGATAGGCCTTCCTCCCAAACGAGTCCAGAGTGCGAGACTCCCGCCCCGGGGGAGCCGAGGCGGTATCCCTCGAACTCCTGGCCCTCTTGAGAGCAGAGTCAACGACCGCTGAGTCATGTGGCAACTGGGGCCGCATCAACTCCGGGTCAGTGTGGACTCTATACTGGAACTCTGCTTTCTTGGGGATGGTGGAATTATATAGGGGCTTCAACCAGTTCCAAAGCAGCGTCTCCTTCAGGACATTGTGCAACGGTACTGTGGAAGACTCTCTAGGTGGTGATGGATAGTCGAGGACCTCGAGCATCTCAGCCCTCGGCTCATCCACGGTGACCACTGGGAAGGGAATGCTCACAGACATGTCCCGGACAAAGGAAGCAAAGGAAAGGCTCTCTGGAGGCGAGAGCTTCCTCTCTGGTGAAGGCGTGGGGTCGGAGGGAAGACCAGCAGACTCCTCAGAGGAGAAATATCTGGGATCCTCCTCCTCCCCCCACCGACGCCTCCTCCTCGGTGTCGGACATGAGCTCTCTGATCTCAGTCCACAACCGGGCCCGTTTCGACCCCGAGGAACCATGTCCTCGGCGATGGTGCCGAGAGGTTGACTCCAGCATCGGCGGGGACGAAGCTCCCTCCATCGACGTCGACAGGGATTCCACCTGAGTGGCGGTCGAGACGGTGTCGAAGGCCGCATCACAGGGCCAGAGCCAGCTGGTGCTTCCAACAATGGCGCCAAGGGCGCAAGCACCCCCAGTGCCAGTAGGGCCTGGCTAAACAGCCCCTCCAGGATACCTGGGAGGATGGCTCAGAGACACTCGTCCAGAGCCGCTGTTGGGAGAGGCTGGGGAGCCGGTGTAGGCGTCAGTACTCGAAGCAGTCCGGGTCCAGGAGACAGTACCGAGGTGCCCGACGACCTGCACATCGACACCTCTTCTTTTTATTTATTTATTTATTTATTTATTTATAATTATATTTATATAGTTACAAGTTAAATCACTTGACAGAAAAATAATGCAAATACAAACAATATCTCTTAGGAAATTTAACACATATAAGTCAAAATTCCTTATTAGCATCATAACAGTCCACAATTTAGGAGTCCAAAAATACAACTATGGAGATCAAAAGGAAAAAGAAAATACAAACTGTTTATTAGATCAAGACGTAAGCGTTTGCAAGCTAGTTATATTATATCCTTAAGAGGCTTTTTTCTTATTATGAGATGTTATAAATAGGGACAGTTGCGAAGGGTCAAAATATACATACTTTACAGATTGATATGACACCAAACACTTGCAGGGATATTTTAAATAAAAAGTTGCCCCAAGTTGAAGTGTTTCTTGTTTCATTTGTAGGAATTTCTGTCTACGCTTTTGTGTCTCACGTGCCAGGTCTGGAAATACTCGAACTAATAATCCTTTAAACAATTTTTCTCTAACTTGAAAAAAATTTTTTTGTATCCAGATCTTATCTGTAAGTAATACAAAAGTCACTATTAGGGTAGATGGTGTTACTTGTTCTGAATCAGATGTTTCTAAAAACGCCGAAACATCTAGGGGCTGATTATTTCCTTGTACCTGTAAGTTCTTTTCAGTCTTTATAGGGATATAGAAAGCCTGTGTCATTGGAGGAATAAGATCTTCGTTTATATTTAGAATTTCTTTACAATAGAGTTTCAGTATTTCCCTGGGTGAAATCAGCGCATGAAAAGGAAAATTTGTAAAATGTAAGTTATTGCCTCGGGAGGCATTTTCAAGGAACTCTGACTTCCTCCTCAGGTTTGCCAAATCTTTAATCATCGTTGTTTGTATTAGCTGTGTCTGTTGAGTTTCTTTCTCGACCTTATTTAACAATGTTTTAGTTTCAATTTCCATTTCTCTCACTTTCCCAGCTATTACAACTATTTCTTCTTTCATTTGTTTCATTTGGGGGCACAAAGCCTTACCAAGATCCGCTATCAACATCCAAAGACTTTCTAAAGTTACTTCCACAGGTTTTTTTTGAAAACTTGAAATCAAAATATCCACTGGCTCACCAATTAGTTGCTTTGTCTCCGTCGCAGCTACTCCCCTTTTATCCTCCTTTGTTCTTGGAACGGCATATGCAGTTAAAGTTGGAGTTATAATACTCCCGCTTTCATCCAATATTTGTGGACTTGCCTCCCGTCCTGAAGACCCCGCTAACTCTTCGGTATTCGGGTCCTCTGGGGCCGATATCGGAGAACTGGTAAACGCCGGTTGAGGAGGTGGCTCTCTTCCGTCGGGGCTCAGAGTAGCTTCTAGCCCATTGCTCTGCCCGCTATCTCCATTCGCGGGTTGAGCCTGCAGACCGCTCACCGACGGCGTTACCAAGCTTGCGGCCCTCTGCAAATACTGCGTTATCAAACCCGATGAGGCAGACGTTCGCTGCTGGGAGGCAGCAGCGGCAGCTCGTCCTCTCCTCTTCGGCATATTTAATAGGAAAAAAGAAAATCAGGGGAAATGCGGAGGAGCACTCAAACACGTCCGTCTAGATCGGCGGCCATCTTGGACTCGACACCTCTTCAATGGAGGGGGAGCGCTCCTCCCGGCGTTGGCGCTTTTTAGGGGCCGAGTCTCTTGACGCCCCTGAGCTTCCAGTCCCATGCGCTGTGGGCGACCGATGACGGTGCTTCTTGGCAAGCTTCTTCCGATGTCCGTCATCGGCGCTCCCCGGCACGGACGAGGAGGAAGTGGAGTCCCCGCGCTCCCTTGGGGTCGGGTCCGACAAGGTTCAGTCCCGACGGCCCTGGGCGGCAGGACCAGCCAAGGCACGTTGCCCACTCGGCCGTTCACCGCCCCCATCGCTGGCAGGTCGTTGGGCCAAAGGAACCTGTGCTCCTGGGGTCGATGCCATGCTCGGCGCCGAAGTCGTCGACACCAGTACCGATGCTGAAGTTCCCGCTGTCGACACCGATGCCGCCCGACGTCGAAGGGCCGGCGCAAGTTCCAAAAAGACGGTCCCGAAGAACTTGCCTCGCCACCTGTGTCCGCTTTTTCAAGCCGAGACACAAGGTACACGCTTTGGAATTATGCTCCGGCCCGAGGCACTGGAGGCACCAAGCGTGAGTGTCGGACTGCGAGATTTGCTGGCCGCACCGACCACACTTTTTAAAGCCACTCGGGACCTTCGAGGACATCGACGGGAAAATCGCATTGGCGAGGTCAAAACAGTCAATGGTGGCGGTCAAAAGGCCACAACAAAAAGGGAAACACAGACGCGACGGCGAAAATAAAGGGAGAAAACACACTCGACGAAAAGGGAGACCTCTACTTTTTAATTTTAACACGATGAAAAACAGTAACACGAACGCGCGTACACAAGAAAGAAATAGCGGACAAGGCTGGGAAACGGTTTTCCGGGGCTGACAAGGAGAGGGATGAAACTCCGTCTCTCTCCAGCGCGGAAAAACAGAAACTGAGCGGGATCAGTCGCGCACGGGTGGGAAGACGGCCGCGCATGTGCGGTGGGCGTGCCCCGCGTGCGGGACCTCCCGCGAGACTTTTCTTCCGGTTGGTGGAGGCTGCCGTGGATGTCTACCCAGTCATGAGAACAAGCAGCCTGCTTGTTCTCGGAGAATAACTATTACAGAAACTTAGCTCAAAGAGAGCGAAGAGATCTATCTCTTATCAATTTCTATCTCCCAATTTCACTGTTTTACGTCTGGCCCAATCTTCAAGGAAAGGCGGGGGAATAACTATATATCTCCCCACTTCCTACCATTGTCAAGAACTACCTGCTACCACCTTCTCTCATCTTGAACTTTTTGCTGTTTCATTATCCTCCTCGTTGTCAATACCATTCTTGTTTGCCACTGTCCACTCACGCTTGGGACTCCTTAATGCAATCTTTGGCAGACATTCCCATTTGTTTTCCCAACCTTTGGTTAACTGGTATTTTAACACTCACATAGATCTCACCCATCTCCCTCGCACTTCTCTATTCTAATCTTTTCTCTGTGATATAGATCTCTCTCAGTTTGTATCCTTTTCTACTCATGTGGGTGGTCATACTCTCAACCTTATGTTGCCTCCTACTACATCATTTACAATTACTGAACTTCAGGCGCAACCAATTCCCTGGTCAGATCGCTTTTTAGTGACCTGCTCCTTATCTTTCTTAGAATCCCTCTCTAACTCCAGTTCACCTCAAACCTCTTTCAAATCCTCATTCGTGACCCTAAAAATACAATTCCTCTCCACTCCATCTTTCCTTCTAATTTCTCATGTGTATCCCTCGAAGATACTGTAAATCTAACTGTTGGAATTCAATCCTCACCTCAATTTTCTCTCCTGGATTAGTGCCCATTCGGCCAAAAAACCCTTGATTTCACCCTGGGTTGCGTTTTCTGAGGAATCAACTCAGAAGGACAGAATGCCAGTGGTGGAAATATTGCTCTCCAAGTACTCATCGGGTCTTTACATCCTGTCACTACCTCTACAAAGCTAAAAAAAATCTTGTTGTTCTAAGCTTACTGCTAGGTCATCTAATGCCATGAAATCACTTTTCTCGCTTGTTACTCAGCTCACTCACCAATCTCACAATGAATGTTGCACTTCACCCCCGCTAGCGACCTCGTTGAGCACTTCATGACTTAAATCACTACTCTCTAATTCCACACCTCCAGTTTCTATTCCCCACTCCTCCTGTTCAACTCCCCTTTCAAACACATGCCCTTCATCTCTGGTAAATTCAATATTATGGAATTAATTTAATTTACCTACTTTTCAACAGCTTTCAAATATGCTAGGGTGCATGAATCTCACGACCTGTCCCCTTGACCCAATACCCAGTAAATGGTTCACCTATTCAAAACATGGTTTTCTTTCCCTATGTCTTCAAACGATCAAGCAAAGCCTTACAGACTGGGCTTATTCCCCTTGTGTGGAAAAAGCTGTTGTAATTCCAATCTTTAAAAAAACCCAAACCTCCCTTGAAACACTAAATCCTGCTAATCCTTCCTTTTGTCTTCAAATTATCTGAAAAGTAGATTTTGATCAACTTCTTTCCCACTGTGAACATCTATCAATACTCCATCCCAGTCGGACTAGATTCAGTGCCCATCAGAGCACAAAGACAACCATTACTGCTCTTTGAAGTGAACTCCACGCTACACTCAAAGGCAATATTGCTTTACTAATTTCTCTGGACTTATCTGCCTTCAATCTGGTTAAACATAATCTTCTTCTCGCTTGTGTTTGTGACACAGGACTCTCAGGTTCTGTTCTGGAATGGTTTACATCTTATCTTATTAATTGGTCTTTCACAGTTTCCACCTCATCATCTATTTCTGCCAACCAACTACTGGCCTGTGAATTTCCCCAGGGATATCTAATCTCTTCTACTGTTCAATATTTATTTAAGCTCACTCGCCACACTGATTCAGGATCACAACGTTCAGGATACAGCAGTCAAACTCCTCCATGGGGCTTGGAAATATGATCATGTGACACCCTTATTATGGTCTTCTCATTTGTTCAAACAACAAATCGCAAGTGGCAAAAATATACTTCTCCTCCAATTTGATCTGTCGAGTGCATTCGATATGATTGACCATGAAATCCTATTACATCTTTTGGACTATTTCGGGACTGGAGGAAATGTACTAAAATGGTTCGTGGGCTTCCTCTCTTTCAGATCTTATAGAGTCAAACAGAATTCAACCCTATCATCCTTATGGAATGCAGCTTGCAGAGTCCCTCAGGGTTCGCCACTTTCCCCCACACTATTCAACATAATGATGATCCTGTTGGCCAACGCCCTATCCAAGATGGTCCTGAATCCATTCATTTATGCTGATGATGTAACAATTTATATACTTTTCAAAAAAGACTTGGCTGAAATCACCAACCTTATCAGTTTAGGCCTTCGTACAATGAACGATTGGGCAAACTCTTTTCGTTTGAAATTGAACACTGAAAAGACGCATTGTCTTATATCATCTTCGCAGTATAATAAATACAATCCCACCACTTTAAATACTCCCAACCTCTCCCTACCCATTGTAGATAGCTTAAAACTTCTAGGAGTCACAATCGACAAACACTTAACCCTGGAATCTCAAATAAATTGCACCACAAAGAAAATGTTCTACTCAATGTGGAGACTCAAACGAACAAAACCTTTCTTCCCTCGAGCAGTTTTCCGTAACCTGATTCAATTGATGGTACTGAGCCAACTGGACTATTGTAATGGAATCTATGATGGATGCAAGGAACATTTACTTAAGAAACTTCGGACTGCCCAGAACACGGCAGCAAGACTGATTTTCGGAAAATCTAAATTTGAATCTGCCAAGCCCCTTCGGAAAAAATTACACTGGCTTCCTGTCAAGGAACAAGTTGCCTTCAAGGCCTGCACCTTGATTCACAAAATCATCTATGGCATTGTTCCAGATTATATGCTAGATTTAGTTGACTTACTACCCAGGAACAGATCTAATTCCTCCCGATCTTATTTAAACCTACACTATCCGGATTGTTTTGGCCTCAAATACAAATCTACATATGCCTCCAACTTCCCTTTCTTGGGTACTCGACTGTGGAATGCCTTACCTAAATTAGTTAAATCAACCCAGAACTATCTAAAATTTAGAAAATTATTAAAGTTCATCCTATTCAAAAAGGTCTACTCTCCAGATGCAACATAATCAGTTCAATTTCTTTGGTCTCAAATAATCCAGATACACTTGAATCTATTTTCTTTACTATTCTACTGTTTAATATAATACCAAACTTTAATTTACTGTTTGCACTGTTTTAATATGCCATTAGTACTGTATTCCTGATTTAGCCTACAACCAGTGGGAAAATGTGGGATATAAATGCTTTAAATAAATAAATAAAAATCCCATTCCCTTACTGTACCACCTATAAAATCCTACTTCTGGTTTTTAAAATAAAGTCTTGTGCGGAACCTCCATTTCTTGCTGCACTACGGTCTCCATATATCCCACCCCGATCTCTCCGTTCTTCAATGCAGCACCGTCTGGTCGTCCCTACTGTATGAGATATTGCTCATGCTAGAATTAGACACTCCATTTTTTCTGTTTAAGGGCCAGAGCTCTGGAACCAACTTCTGGAGCATCTGAGATTTCACTCTTCTCTTCAACAATTAAAGACAGCACTTAAAACTTAACTCTTTATGGGAGGAAGTGACGTCATCGGGCGAAATGGCAGCCTAGTCCTGAAGCTCCATTTCCCAGCGCCTGAAATAAGCATTAAACGGTGGTCGCCAGTGGGAGAATAAGGTGGTATAGGCTAGCTGAAACCCCCCTCTAACAGAAATTGCTATGAGCAAAACTCCCTCAACATGCAAGAAAGGCGGCGAGAGGTCAGGGAAAAACATGGCGGGAAAGACCGCCAAGCACCATGAGTCTCCAGAACGAGCCTCACCATCTGACTCCAACACGGCCCTGTCTCTAGTTGAGACACAAACCCCGCCCTCAAAAAAAGGGATCTCCAGTGAACTGCGCAAGTTCTTATCAAATATCCAAGATGAGATTAAACACTCAAAGGATGAAATCCTGGAGCGTATGGACTCGTTAAGCACGGACCTCCGTGAGCTGGGGGGCAGGGTGGAGGATACAAAGCTAAAGCTGGAGGAGCATGCAGAGACGCTGACTAAACACACCACCATGCTGCACGAGCTGGAAAAAAAGAACTCGGACCTGGAATACAAGTTGGACGATCTGGAGAACAGAGGACGACGAAACAACCTCCGGTTCCGTGGAGTCCCGGAAGGGGGAGAGATGGAAGATGTTCTGGTGTTCGTGCAAACTATGTGTGCAACACTACTGGGTCTCGAGGCGGGTGAAAAACTGGTGGAACTTGATAGAGCTCATACAGCACTGGGCACACGCAAGGAGCAACAGGTGCGTGACATTATAGTGCGCTTCCACAAATATGAAGTCAAGGAGCAGATAATGGCTTGTGTGCGGAAGGTGCAGAATTTCGAATTCGGAGGGGCCAAGATCCTGGTATACCAAGATTTATCGCAGTACACATTACAGCAACGGCGCCAGATGAAGCCAGCCCTGGATATTTTAATTAAGAACCAATTACAATACAGATGGGGCTTTCCCTTTTCCTTGAACTTTGCACTGAAGGGAAGCAAATACAGAGTGCAAGCACTAATGGAGACCTGGGAAGACCTGCATGCAGCAGAGCTGGTGAGCACTACGGTCCCACCAGGGGAGGTGGCGTCAACAACAAGGGCCAAGCTCCAGGGCTGGCAGCGAGTTCCTGGACTGCACGGCGTGGCAAATCAAAGAGATGAGAGGGCTGGAATGAGCTGGATGGGAGGCAAAAGGACAGAGCAAAAGGAGCAAGGCTGGACTGGGGATAGCTTATCAACTGACTTATAGTTTCAAGTGATGTGTGAAATGGGGGTGTGTGAGCTGTATGAGAGATGCGTGGTGTGAGAAAAGTTGTGGAAGTGTGCAGTGAAAGACGAACAGGGGGTTTTGGTATGCTGAGGGGGGTGTGCGGAAGGGAATGGTGACGGAGTGAGGAACCACAAAGGGGCGGTGGGAGGGGGGGGGGGACGTGGGGCTGGGGTGCTGTGAGTGCGGTGAATAACTTCCTCGTATCCCAACCGGAGGTTTAGAGCCTCTGGTTGGTGTAGCTGGGGGGATGGTGGGGGGGGACACTGGGGGAGGGAGAAGGGGGGGTAGGAGCATAGCCTTGATGCTAAAGAAGCGGGTCACTCACAAAGGGAAAGTACGAGGTCTGATGTATGTTGCTGATAAATGCCTTAAAAACACTAAGTAACGGGCCCTGATTTGAAGATATCCTACATTGTTAAGGGACTGAACATGCCTCAGAAGAGACAGAAACTCTATAGGGAACTACACCAGCTCCAGCCGCATATAGTTCTCCTACAGGAGACAAATCTACGTCGCAAACATGAAAAATTTCTCTCCTGCCCTGGCTACTCAGGGGCGTACTGTGCCTCCGCTGAGGTTTCAAAAAAAAAAAGGGGGGGGTAGCGATACTGATGCATTCATCTGGGGTGGCACAGGTAGTGCAGGTTAAAAAGGACCCGGGGGAACGATTCATTTTCCTACAAATAATACTGGACCAGGTAGCTCTAACAGTGGCATCGATATACGCCCCTAATACTACTCCAGCTTGTTCCAGCAGTCTACTCCAGCTTATTTCAGCCCGTCTGCTCCAGCTTGTTCCAGTCCTGCTCCAACTTGTTCCAGTCCGTCCGTTCCAGCTTGTTCCAGTCCATCTGCATTGCTTATTCCAGCGTGTTCCAGTCCGCCTGTTCCAGTCCATCTGCTCCACCTTGTTCCGTTCCAGCTTGCTCCAGCTTGTTCCAGTCCGTCCGTTCCAGCTTGTTCCAGCCCATCTACATTACATAGTAACATAGTAACATAGTAGATGAAGGCAGAAAAAGACCTGCATGGTCCATCCAGTCTGCCCAAGACAAACTCATATGTGTATACCTTACCTTGAATTTGTACCTGTCCTTTTCAAGGCACAGACCGTATAAGTCTGCCCAGCAGTATTTCCTGCCTCCCAACCACCAGTCCCGCCTCCCATCACCGGCTCTGGTACAGACCGTATAAGTCTGCCCTCCCCTATCCTCGCCTCCCAACCAGCACCCCCTCTTCCCCCCACCTGCTCCGCCACCCAATTTCAGCTAAGCTTCTGAGGATCCATTCCTTCTGCACAGGATTCCTCTATGCATATCCCACGCATGTTTGAACTCCGTTACCGTTTTCATCTCCACCACCTCCCGCGGGAGGGCATTCCAAGCGTCTACCACGTTGTCCCAGCGTGTTCCAGTCCGCTTGTTCCAGTCCATCCGTTCCAGCTTGTTCCAGTCCATCTGCATGGCTTGTTCCAGCCCGCCTGTTCCAGCTTGTTCCCGTCAGTCCGTTCCTGCTTGCTCTACTCCGCCCATACCAGCTGCTCCAGTCCATTTGTCCCAACTTGTTCCAGTGACATCGCATCAGCCCTGCCTGTTTTTGCCTTCCTGCCTGCCCGCCTACTAACCCATCAACCAACCTGCCTACTAGCCCATCAACCAACCTTCCTGCCTGTTAACCCATCAATCAACCTGCCTGCCTGCTAGCTTGTCAGCCCATTGACTTACCTGCTCACCAGCCCATCAACTTGCCTGCACCTCAGCCCATCGTCGTGCCTGCTTACCTGCCCATCAACTACCTGCCTGCCTTCTAGCAGCACATCTACCTACCTTCCTCCCCAGCCTACCTCCCTGCCTGCCGTTCCAGTTTAAGCCTCCAGTCCAGCTTTCCCGCTCTATTTGCTTAACACCTCAGTCACCACATATACACCGTAACACCTCTGTCACTACTTATGGCCCCCCTTTTCACATTTTCTTCCTTGCCCTGCCCCTTCCTAATCTTTTTCCCCTCCCCTTACCACTGTCTACCACTGGAACTCACTGCCCATCCATGCCCTCTCCCGTCCTGCTCACTACCGCAATACCTTACTCACCTCCCGTCCTGCTCACTACTGCAATACCCTACTCACCGCCATCCCTCACCACCTCACCATCTATCCTGTCCCCCTCCTCCTTCCTAGCTCTCAACCTTCAACACTTCCTTCCTGCCATTAACCCATCCCCATTCCTCCTAAGTGCATCCCATCTTCGTCGCCTTCGTTGCCCTACCTCCCCCACCCTCCTCCGCACTCTCTTGCTCCTTCTCCTGCTATCCGTGGGAGACATCAATCCCAATCCAGGTCCCCCACACCTGTCCTATCCATGCAAACGATTCCGGGATGTCTCCAATCTCATCTCTATTCCCCTCCTCCCCCCTCTTCCCTCCCCTTCTCATGTGCCCTGTGGAATGCCCGCTCGGTCTGCAACAAACTTCCCTTCACCCATGATCTCTTCATCTCTCGTTCCCTTCATCTGCTCGCCCTAACTGAAACCTGGTTCTCCTCTGATGACTCTGCCTCAATCGCGGCCCTATGCCATGGAGGATATCTCTTCTCTCACACTCCCCGCCCAGTTGGCCGCGGTGGAGGCGTCGGGTTACTACTCTCGCCCTCCTGTAGTTTCCAACCCCTCCTCCTACCGCAGTCTCACTGCTTCTCATGCTTTGAAGTCCACTCCATCCGTCTATTCTACCCGTTGCCACTCAGAGTGGCAGTCATTTACCGCCCCCCTGATAAATCCCTCTCTTCCTTCCTTACCGACTTCGATGCCTGGCTTTCCGTTTTTCTTGAACCCTCATCTCCGTCCCTCATTCTCGAAGACTTTAACATACACGTTGATGACCCATCCGACTCTCACGCTTCTCAGTTCCTCACTCTGACATCCTCCTTCAACCTCCAGCTGTGCTCCTCCACCCCTACTCATCAAAATGGCCATTGTCTTGACCTCGTCCTCTCCTCTTCCTGCTCACCCTCCAATTTCTACGCCTCAGCTCTTCCTCTCTCTGATCATCACCTGATCACCTTCACACTTCATCACCCCCCCTCAGCCCCGCCCAACATTAACCACTACTTCCAGGAATCTCCAGGCTATTGACCCTCCCACTTTATCCTCTAGTATTTCTAATCTCCTCACCTCCATCATATCCTCTGACTCTGTCGACAAGGCTGTCTCCGCTTACAATGCCACTCTCTCCTCTGCTATGGACACCCTCGCACCATCCATCTCCCGTCCCACAAGGCGTACTAATCCCCAGCCCTGGTTGACCCCTTGCATCCATTACCTTTGCTCCTGCGCCCGATCTGCTGAACGCCTCTGGAGGAAATCTCGCACCCATTCAGATCTCCTTCATTTCAAATTCATGGTATCCTCCTTCCAGTCCTCCCTATTCCTTGCCAAACAGGTCTATTACACCCAATAGACTAATTCTCTCAGCTCCAACCCTCGTCGTCTCTTCGCCACCCTTAACTCCCTCCTCAGTGCCCTCCGCTCCCACCCACCCCCCTCACTCTCTCCTCAATCACTGGCTGACTACTTCCGTGACAAGGTGCAAAAGTTCAACCTTGAGTGCACTACCAAGCCACCTCCTCCTCTTCACCCTTCAACCCTCTCGCTCAACCAACCAACCCAGGCCTCCTTCTCCTCCTTTCCTGATATCACCGAGGAGGAAACTGCCCACCTTCTTTCCTCCTTGAAATGCACCACTTGTTCGTCTGATCCCATCCCCACCAACTTACTTAACACCATCCCTCCTACTGTCACCCCTCCCATCTGTCATATCCTCAACCTCTCTCTCTCCACTGCAACTGTCCCTGACACCTTCAAGCACGCCGTAGTCACACCACTCCTCAAAAAACCATCACTTGACCCTACCTGTCCCTCCAACTCTCTCCAAGATACTTGAGTGCACCGTTCACAGCCGCTGCCTTGATTTTCTCTCCTCTCATGCCATCCTCGATCCGCTTCAATCCGGTTTTCGCCCTCTACACTCGACAGAAACAGCACTCTCTAAAGTCTGTAATGACCTGTTCCTTGCCAAATCCAGAGGTCACTACTCCATCCTCATCCTCCTCGATCTATCCGCCGCTTTTGACACTGTCAATCATGATTTACTTCTTGCCACACTGTCCTCATTTGGGTTCCAGGGTTCTGTCCTCTCCTGGTTCTCCTCCTCTCTCTCCCACCGCACCTTCAGAGTACATTCTCATGGATCTTCCCCCACCCCCATCCCGCTCTCTGTTGGAGTTCCCCAGGGATCTGTCCTTGGACCCCTTCTTTTTTCAATCTACACCTCTTCCCTGGGCTCAGTGATCTCATTTCATGGTTTCCAGTATCATCTTTATGCTGATGACACCCAGCTGTACCTCTACACACCAGACATCACTGCAGAGACCCAGGCCAAAGTATCGGCCTGCTTATCCGACATTGCTGCCTGGATGTCCAACCGCCACCTGAAACTAAACGTGGCCAAGACCGAGCTTATCGTCTTTCCACCAAAACCCACTTCTCCTCTTCCTCCACTATCTCAGTTGATAACACCCTCATCCTCCCCGTCTCTTCTGCCCGCAACCTCGGAGTCATCTTTGACTCCTCCCTCTCCTTCTCCGCGCAAATCCAGCAGATAGCCAAGACCTGTCACTTCTTTCTCTTTAACATCAGCAAAATTCGTCCTTTCCTCTCTGAGCACACCACCCGAACTCTCATCCACTCTTGCCTTGACTACTGCAACCTACTCCTCGCTGGCCTCCCACTTAACCATCTATCCCCCCTTCAATCTATTCAAAACTCTGCTGTACATCTTATATTCCGCCTGGACCGATATGCTCATATCACCCCTCTCCTCAGGTCACTTCACTGGCTACCGATCAGATCCCGCATACAGTTCAAGCTTCTCCTTCTTAACTACAAAGGCACTCAGTCTGCAGCCCCTCATTACCTCTCTACCCTCATCTCCCCTTACATTCCCACCCGAAACCTGCGCTCACAGGACAAATCCCTCCTCTCAGTACCCTTCTCCACCACTGCCAACTCCAGGCTCCGCCCTTTCTGCCTCGCCTCACCCTATGCTTGGAATAAACTTCCTGAGCCCTTACGCCAAGCCCCCTCCCTACCCATCTTCAAATCCTTGCTCAAAGCCCACCTCTTCAATGTTGCTTTTGGCACCTAACCTTTATACCTATTCAGGTAATCTAGACCCCCTATTTGACTGACTCTACATTTGTCCTTTAGATTGTAAGCTCCTTGAGCAGGGACTGTCCTTCTATGTTAAACTGTACAGCGCTGCTTAACCCTAGTAGCGCTTTAGAAATGTTAAGTAGTAGTAGTACTAGTACTAATAGTGGGCAGGTGGAGTTCTTTGCAAGGGTTTGGAACTCTTTGGCAACTTTTGTCAAGGGTTCTCTAATAATGGGGGGCAATTTTAATGCAGTCGTAAATCCTGGGTTAGATCGAACGGGGGCAGCACGGACGGAAGGGAAAGAAGAGGCGCAAGCGCTAGAATCCATGGCCCATTCCCTGGGTGCCCTTGACCTGTGGAGGCTGACACACAGAACAGATAGGGACTACACATTCTATTCACAAGTGCATGCTGGAATTGGTAGTGACAATATCGGATCATGCCCCAGTGTGGGTAACCTTGCCAAATATACGGGCTGAAACAAAGGACAAGAGATGGACACTAAACACTAGCCTATTACAGGAGGGAGATGTGGTGGAGGGATATAGAAAGATGTTAAAAGAGTACTTGGAGTTTAACGTCGACTCAGGCCCCGCGATGCATGTAGTGTGGGACGCCCTGAAGGCAGTCTCTAGGGGGTACTTCTTGCAGCTAGCTAGCAAATGCTCAAAAGCGTGAAGGGCACAAATAACGGCCTGTTTGGGGAAAATACACATATTGGAACAGAACATAAGGCATATAGGTCGCCGCAGGTATGGCAAGAACTGTGTAGAGAGAGAATGAGGCCAGACTCCATTCATTCGGAGCAACTTGACCTGTTGCGGGCGCGGCAAGGGGGTGAGAACTTATGAGTTTACAAACAAAGCAGGACGCCTTCTGGCTATACGGTTGCACAGGCAGCAAGTGGCTAGAACGATCAAACAAGTGCGAGGCGGCAAGGGTGACTTGTTGAGTAAATCTACACATATTCGCAAACGCTTTGGAGAGTATTACCAAGCACTTTATGAACAGGAGATTAACCCTCCTCTGGAATCAGTAGAGAAGTTCCTGCAAGAAAGTGATCTCTCTCCGCTGACTAGGCAGCATAGGGAACTGTTGGAGAAACCGGTCACGCCACAAAAAATACAGGAGGCTATTGGTATATGCCATCTTACAAGTCTCCAGGACTAGATGGGTTTCCTAATGAATTCTATAGGAAATTTGCACCCGAGATGGCGCCGTTGCTGGCGGACCTGTTCAACCAAGTGGGGGTCGGGGGGATCTTGCCTTCCAGAATGATGGAGGCATGGATAGCGGTGATACCCAAGCCAGGTAAAGATCATAGCGAGTGTGGCTCCTACAGGCCTATCTCAGTACTAAATGCAGATGTTAAAATACTGGCAAAGGTGTTGGCAAATCGGTTGACACCCTTACTCCCAACCCTTGTGCACCTGGATCAAGTGGGCTTTGTGTCTCACCGAAAGGCGATGGATAATGTCAGGTGCACCTTAGACATCATGTATCTGGCAAAGAGAAACAAGCGACCTCTGTGTCTCTTAAGCCTAGATGCAGAAAAAGCCTTTGACAGGGTTCACTGGTCTTTTATGTACAAGGTGTTGGAGGTCCTGGGATTTGGAATGAAGTTTAGGTGGTGGATACAGGCGTTTTACAACTCACCAAGAGCCTGTGTGAAAATAAATGGAAGTCACTCCGGACTGTTTACGTTGTACAGAAGCATGCGGCAGGGGTGTCCCCTGTCCCCCCTACCATTTGCTATGGTTATGGAGCCATTTGCCTCACGGATAAGACAGGACCCGGAGATTTCTGGGGCCTGTGTGGCAGGGAGAACACATAAAATGGCACTCTTTGCGGATGACGTTTTGCTGCAAGCGACTCGACCTCTGTCCACGTTTCCTAGACTTATTCAAATTATTGATGAATACTCTGCTGTGTCCGGGTTTAAAGTAAACATGGCGAAGTCTGAGGCTCTGAATGTAACTTTAACTGAGGAAACAGTGGCGGACTTAAAGTCCTCCTTCTCGTTCAGATGGGCCAGCAGGCAAATCAGATATCTGGGGGTAAATTTGACTTCGAAACTATCAGGGCTTTTCTCGGCAAACTATAAAGGTCTGATCAGAGCCATTGCAGAGGATATGGAGAGAGCAGGAGGTCTCCTGATTTGGACAGATAGCCATTATCAAGATGAATGTGCTGCCTCGTCTCCTATATTTATTTCAGGTGTTACATGTGATGATGCCCAGGCGATTCCTTGCATCTTTACAGGACCTTATAGTGCATTTCGTCTGGGCCGGAAAGCACCCAAGGTTATTGCGCACCCTACTGTATCAGGAGAGGAAGAGAGGGAGACTGGGTGTCCCGAACGTTTTCTGGTACTATCAGGTGGCCCAGGGGAAGGCAGCTGTAGAATGGTACCAAGACTACCCGGACAGACAGTGGGTACACCTGGAGCAACACTCCCTGGGCATGACGCCGCTGGGGGCACTTATGTGGCTGCCGAGGCCTTTTCGATCGCTGGGTGAAGGGGTATGCCCCTCAGTGGAGGTTACTCTTCATTACTGGGATAAGTTGTTCCCGGGGGGCTGATGTGTGCTATCGTGTACGTCACCAATTGCGTACAACCTCCTATTCCTGCCTGGGAACATGAAGAGGGTCTTCACCAGGTGGTATGGAGAGGGATTACAAATATGGGACCAAATGTTTGAAGGAACTACTATGCTTAACTTTGCAGCCCTAAAGTCAGGCTTCCCTGCGGTGGAGGGGGATGAATTTGCGTACTACCAATTATCACATTTCCTCCAAACCGAGGCAGTCAGCTTGGTAATCAAGCGGGAAAAAAAAACCCTTAGAGGAGATCTGTGAAACACTAACCACTTCCCGAGGCCTAATTGGGAATCTATATAGGTGTGTCAGCACACAGGCTCCAAGCTACAGTCGCCACAGGAGGGGGTGGGAGACGGAGTTGGGCGTGGCCCTGGGCGAGACTGGGAGAGAATAGAACGGGCGGTGGTGAGTGTGTCAACACATGTACCGCTTAAAGAGAATGCAGTGAAGGTGTTATATAGATGGTACCTCACCCCAGATCGCCTTCAACGAATATACCCAATCTCATCTGGTTTGTGCTGGAGGGGATGTGGCATGAGAGGGACCATGGGGCACGTGCGGTGGAGCTCTATTAAAATTAGAGCATTTTGGAAGGCAGTCCACGGCAGGATACAGAGCTGGTTGGGGTGCACGATTCCCTGGGCACCTTGACTGTTCCTTTTTGCCGCAAAGGTAGACGGATTAACGTCATGTCAACAGAAGTTACTGAGGCAGGTGACAGGTGTAGCTCGGGTGACAATTGCATCACACTGGAAACAATTGGGGGTCCCTCCAGTTATGAAATGGCAAAACAAACTGAAATGTATGTGTGAGATGGAAAGACTTTTAGCAGCAAGTAAGCACCAGACAAGTAAATGGCACTCGGTATGGAAATTTTTTATAAATGCTGTCAATAACATTTAGAATGTGAATATTGTCATTGAGTGTACGGATATGTAATCAGGCTCTTCAATGGGGGGGAAAGGAGGGATGGGGTAGGGAGGGTTAGGGGGGATGCTCTACAAGAAAAACTTGATAAAGTTATTGAAGTTTATAAAGGTTTACTTTAGATGCAAAGTTGTGGAAGCAAACTGTACCACATGGTAATATTATTTGTTTTGGTATCCATGTAATAATGTGCTGACAGTTTGTCTCAACAATATATTGTTAAGATTGAAAGCTAAATAAAGACTTCTTACAAATAAAAAAACAAACAAACTCTTTATGGAAGTCTTCCCTGCTCCTCATCAATCCCTTCCTAAGCAATGGCACCACTGAGCTCTACCTCTTCTCCTGATGTTTTGCCCCCCCCCCCCCCCCCCCCCACACTTCTTATCAGGAATATTGTAGTTCTTCCCCTCTTTTGTTATATTGTCCTTTTCTTCTCTACTCTTCCTCTCTCTTTTGAATTAGTCTGTAAGCCGCTTAGCTGACATCGCTGATAGGCAGGGAAATAAGTTCATAATAAACTTGAAACTTGAATATTAGATTTTTCTTTTATGCAGGTGAGTTCTTATTGATTTTTCCCACTTTTTCTATCTGTCCTGATCTTGGCCACTTACAAGACTGTACAATGCTCTAGCAGACTGGCTTGCCACTCACAAATTTGTCCTCAAGCCCTCTAAAACCATTACTTCTTGGATCACTGGTTTTCACCCATCTCCCTCCCTTACTCCTTTTCTTTTCAATAAGTCCATTCCAATTGTAAACTAGTTTTGCTACCTAGGCATGATCATCAATGGAAATGGGGAAGCCACTGCTTGCCCTGGGATTGCTAGCATGGAATGGTACTACTAATTGGGCTTCTGCCAGGTACATGTGACCTGGATTGGCTACTGCTGGAAGCAGGACACTAGGCTAGATGGGACCATTGGTCTAACCCAGTATGGCTATTCTTATGTTCTTATGTAACTTCTGATGCACATATAACTCTGGTCATCAAACTTGGTTTTCTAACTCTTAGAAAGCTTCAATCTATTCAGAGTTATCTGGATTTTTCTTCTTTACACACTTTAATACATGCTTTTTTAATATCTGGAATTGATTATTGCAATTCAGTTTACTGTGGCATTTCTTCATCCCCTTTGTGTAGGCTATAAACCCTACAAAACTCAGCAGCCCATCTTTTATGTAGGGCTCAAAAATTCAATCGGGCTTCACCCCTTCTAGTCAAATTGCTCTGGCTCCCTGTTTCTTTTCATCCTGTTTTTAAAATATTATGCCTACCTCACAAGGCTCTTCACCTAGAAACTCCCTCCTACCTTTCTTCCCTGGCAATTCTAGATACACACTGCCTTATCCTCCCCCTTCCTAGGAAGGTTCGTTATGAATCAACACATACATCTGCATTTTAATGTATTGCTCTACATTCTGGAATGACCTCCCTCCTGAAATTAGACCTGAATTTTCATATTCCCAAAACCCTCTTTTTTCAACTGGCCTTTAGCCCTACCAGCTAGTCCTCTTGACTTGTTCATTGCAGCCATCTTAACTATTTTCCTATCCTCTTTTCTTGCTTGCATGGATGTGACCTCTCCTATAATACTTGGCGTTCCTTTCACGTATTTTACTTTACTTTTAATTTGTTCTATTGTACACTGCTTTGATCAACAAGTTTTGTAATAGTGGCATATCAAACACTGAATAAACTATAAACCTTCATAGCTCCTGCATACCAGCACACAGACACTTGGCTCACTCCCTTCCTGGTTCATCTACCCTCTTCCCTAACAAAGACAACCAGCTCTCTCTCTTTCCCCTTCCCTCTCTCCAGTGGCATACAGACACCCAGCTCTCCCTCCATCACCCCACAGCACATAGACACCTAGCTCTCACCCCCTTCCCCCATCACACACAAAAACCCATCTCTTGCTCTCCAAATCTGATCTCATTATTTTGACCCACCCCCCTCACAGCCCTGACCCTGCAAGGATCAGAAGCGGAAGGAAAGAAGAGCAGCTGTGCATCAAGCCACACTTTCCTCCTCTGCTGCTTTTGGCGCTAAATGCAAAATTTGAGCTATATTGATCAAATGTTATATTCAGTACCAGCAGACAAAAGAGGGGGGCGCTGGCCTGACATGCAGTAGTTCTGCTTTTCGTTTCTGATCTGTGCTGGGCCAGGGACTGGGGTGTGTGCATATGCGTTAGAGGTCCTTTTTTTTTGGTGGGTGGGAAGAGAGGAAGGAAAAGTGGAGAGCCTGCTGATAATACTGCCTACTTTCTACAGCCTTACCCAAGCTGCTCATATGTTCAGGCTACAAAACCTAGACAACAGATCCAATTTTTGGCACCTGGGATTTATTCAAATCTGGCCATACACACACATATACATTAGATCTAAAGCATGCACAGGACTCTGTGTCTAAAGTATGTATGCAGGTATGTATCTATGTATGAATGAATGAATAAATAAATAAATAAATAAATAAATAAATAAATAAAACAACAGGTATTAGGCTCTCTGACTGATACAGGCTCTGAGCCTGTGGAAGTACAGAGTCCAAGAGAGCAGCTACTGCTCACCTGGGCTGGTGTAGACACTCACTCTGCCATCCCTTGTTCCATATTCAAATCAATTCCACCATCAGTCAGGTTACCATCTTCAGCAAATGATGGCTGTGCCATGGCACTCATTGAGCGATAACTTGCACCAAAGATAACTGAGCTAAACATAAGCACAGCCTGTGAGGAAAAGGACAAAAGGTGATCAGTTATGAGAGAAGCAAAATGACTGCACACTATAATTATACTGTTCCTCTTATCTGGTACCCACAAATGTACCCAGTCTTGCTTTGTACCCATTCACCTATTTATAATTCAAAAAGAGGGCCTGGGTAATAAAAATAATAAAACTTAGGGATGCACATCGATCAAAACTTTTAATCACATGACCGATCGCGATCAAAACTTTCAATCGTGCAATTAATTGCATAAAGCATCCCCTCACATTTCCACCTGTACACAGCACTATATACAGTAGATAGCAGATGTAAATTCTCAAAAGTGACATATTTCAATTACTGAACTACAAATAAAGCGACAGATGGTTTGGGCAGTCAGTGTTGCAAAACCTATTTGGGGTCTAGAATCCAACTCCACCCTCCTAGGCCCATTTTATTCTGTTCCAGGCTGCACCTTCATCTAATTGAGTTTTATTTCAGGTTAATGTGCGTTAAGTCCTCACCATTGCGAGGCCCAATTCACCAATGTTTGTTGTTTTGGGTGAGCCTGGATTCTAGGGATTCCCTACTTGTGAGAATGGCAAGCCTGCTTGTCCTCAGAGAAAGCGAAGATACTTACCTGGAGCAGGTATTCTCCGAGGCCAGCAGGCTTCACATTCTCACAAGTGGTTAGACGATCCGCGTCGCCCAGGAATCGGTACATTAGCCATCAAAGAAAAAATTACAGAGCCTTCTGGGGCACGTGCTGCATCCCATCGCACATGCATGGAGAACCTTTCTATCCGCAACGTCTGCGCATCTGTTCAGTTTAATACAATAGCATAAAAAAATGAAACAAATTACGAAGAAACAACTCCACGGGGAGGTGGGCGGGAATGTGAGAATGTGAAGTCTGCTGTCCTCAGAGAATACCTGCTACATGTAAGTATCTTTGTTTTCTCCGAGGACAAGCAGGCTTACAATCTCACAAGTGGGGAATCGCTAGCATCCAGGCTCACCAAAAACAACAAACGATGGTCAACTGGGCCTCACAACAGCGAGGACTTAACGCACATTAACCTAAAAAAACCCTCAACTAAATGAATGTGCAGCCTGGAACAGAATAAAACGGGACTAGGAGGGTGGAGTTGGATTCTAGACCTCATATAGATTCTGCAACACTGACTGCCCAAACCGACTGTCACGTTGGGTATCTTGCTCAAGGCAGTAGTGAGATGTGAATGAGTGAACTGAAGACCACGTTGAAGCCCTGCAAATCTCTTCAATGGAGGCTGACTTTAAGTGGGCCATTGACGCAGCCATGGCTCTAACATTATGAGCCGTGACATGACCCTCTAAAGTCAGCCCAGCTTGGGAATAAGCAAAGGAAATGCAATCTGCTAGCCAATTAGAAATAGTGCATTTACCGATGGAGACACCCCTCCTGTTGAGATCAAAAGAAACAAACAACTGGGCGGACTGTGTCTGAAGGGCTTCGTCCGCTCCATGTAAAAGGCCAACACTCTCTTGCAGTCCAAGGTGTGCAAGCTGCTTTCGACAGGGTGGGCATGAGGTTGGGGAAAAAATGTTGGCAAGACGATCGACTGGTTTAGATGGAACGACACCACCTTCGGCAGGAACTTAGGGTGTATGCGGAGGACTACTCTGTTGTGATAAAACTTAGTATAAGGTGCATCCACTACTAAGGCTTGAAGCTCACTGACCCTATGAGCTGAAGTAACAGCCACTAAGAAAACGACCTTACAGGTCAAGTACTTCAGATGGCAGAAATTCAGTGACTCAAAAGGAGCTGTCATCAGATCGGTGAGAACGACATTGAAAAATCCCATGACATCGGTGGAGATTTGACAGGGGGCTTTGACAAAAGCAAACCTCTTATGAAGCGAACTAAAGGCTGTCCAGATATTGTGCAATTAGTGCTTATCATTAGCGTGTAGAAGGTAAGCCTAAGGTGAACCCTTACAGAGTTGGTCTTGAGACCAGACTCTGATAAGTGTAGAAGGTATTCAAGTAGGGTCTATGTAGGACAAGAAAGGGGATTTAAGGCCTTGCTGTCACACCAGACGGCAAACCTCCTCCATTTAAAAGAATAACACCTCTTAGTGGAATCTTTCCTGGAAGACAACAAGATTTGGGAGACACCCTCCAAAAGACCCAAGGAGGCGAATTCTAGGCTCTCAACACCCAGGCCATGAGAGCCAGAGACTGGAGGTTGGGATATAGAAGTGACCCCTCGTTCTGTGTGATGAGGGTCAGAAAACACTCCAATCTCCATGGTTCTTCGGATGACAATTCCAGAAGAAGAGGGAACCATAGTTTGCTGAGTCAGCTTCAAAGAGCCTGTTTAAAAGAGGCCCCTTAGATTCAAAACTACATAAAGAGGAAAGGTCACACTGAACTTTCTTTCTGAGAAGTTCCGAGAGAAGAGGACATTTCTCTGGCAAGTGAACACTATTTTGCTTTGTGCCTTGGAAAAGATTGGTGTTTAAAGGAGGAATTGTAGGTTAGTGTTAGGCAAAATAAAAATATAAAAAGCAAATTTTATCAACTAATCTCCATAGTCTTTTCCACTTAAGTTTTAAAGGCTTTGTACCACAGCATTAACTGATAGAATCTAACAGGCAGTGCAGGGTCCAGTTTAGGTATATTTTCCCACCTATTTGCAGGCTCAATGTGGCTTACATAGTACCGTAATGGCATTCGCCAGTTCAGTTGATAACAAATACAGGTTATAATGTGGTCTGATGAGGTAGGTGTGTATCAGGCAACAGGAGGGTCGAAGGGAATGTAGATTGTATATTGTCCAGTAAGATCATTGGTTATGCTGTGTTGCTGGGTTTGGGGATTTAAGGTGGGTCGGTGGGGTAAGCCTTTTTGAAGAGGATGGTTTTTAGACATTTCCTGAAGTTTAAATGGTGATGGATTGTTTTCACAGCTTTTGGTAGTGCATTCCATAGTTGTGCACCTATGTAGGAGAAGTAGGATGCGTAAGTTGTTTTGTATTTAAGTCCTTTGCAATTAGGGTAGTGTAGGTTTAGGTATGATAGTGAGGATCGGATTCTGTTTCTGGCTGGTAAATCTATGAGGTCTATCATGTATCCTGGGACTACGCCGTAGATGATTTTGTGGACCAGGGTGCAGATTTTGAAGGTGATCCTTTCTTTGATTGGGAGCCAGTGCAGCTTTTCTCTGAGGGGTTTGGCACTTTCGAATCGTGTTTTACCGAGTATCAGCCTGGCTCCTGTGTTCTGAGCAGTCTGGAGTTTTTTTTGTGGGTTGATCTTTCCATCCTGCGTAGATTCTGTTACAGTAATCTGCATGACTTAGGGCCATTGACTGTATTAGATTTTGAAAATTTTCTCTCGGGAAGAAAGACTTTATTCGTTTAAGTTTCCACACTGAGTAGAACATTTTCTTTATTAAGGAGTTTACTTGAGTCTCAAGGGTAAGGTTGCGGTCAATTGTGACTCCGAGTATTTTTAGGCTGTCTGAGGTAGGAAGGGTGTGTCCTGAGGTGTTTATGGTTATGGGTTTGTACTTGTTATGTTGAGATAAGACGATGAAGCAGTGTATTTTTTCAATGTTAAATTTCAGTTGGAATGAGTTTGCCCAGGAGTCCATGATGTTTAGGCTGTCATTGATTTCATTGGTTATTTCTGTTAAGTCATGTTTGAAGGGAATATAGATTGTAACGTCATCTGCGTAGATGAAGGGGTTTAGGCCTCGAATAGATAGGGATTTTGCAAGAGGGATCATCACTATATTGAAGAGTATTGGTGATAATGGTGATCCTTGGGGGACTCCGCAGGATGCTTTCCAAGGTGGTGATATGTTTGAGTTTGATTTTACTTGGTATGTTAGAAAACCCTTGATCCAATTGATCACATTTCCATCAATTCCAAAGTGGCCAAAGTAACATTGTATCTGAAAGAAGCCAAGAGAGAGATACGTCTGGTGAAAACGCAAGCGGAAGAACAAATGGCTAGAAATGTAAGGAGAGGTGACAAAAATGTCTTCAGGTATATTAGTGAAAGGAAAATGACTAAAAAGGGAATTGTGAGACTGAAAGATGCTGCGAACTGCTATGTAGATAATGATGAAGAAAAAGCAAATTTACTAAATAGATACTTTTGTTCTGTTTTCACAGAAGAAAATCCTGCAGAAGGACCACGATTGACTGGCAAAAGTACATATGAGAATGGAGTGGATATAGCACTGTTCACGGAAGAGAGTGTGAATGAACAACTAGGAAATCTAAAGGTGGACAAAGCCGTGGGACCGGACAAGATCCACCCCAGGATATTGAGGGAGCTCAGAGAGGTTCTGGAGGGTCCTCTTAAAGATTTGTTTAATAAATCCTTGGAGATGGGAGAGGTTCCGTGGGATTGGAGAACGGCAGAGGTGGTCCCTCTTCACAAAAGTGGTGATAGGGAAGAAGCTGGAAACTACAGGCCGGTAAGCCTACTTCGGTTATTGGAAAAGTAATGGAAGCGATGCTGAAGGAAAGGATAGTGAATTTCCTGGAAGCCAATAAGTTGCAAGATCCGAGACAACATGGTTTTACCAAAGGTAAATCGTACCAAACGAATCTCATTGAGTTCTTTGACTGGATGACCGGAGAATAGAATCAGGGACGTACTACAGACGTAATCTACTTAGATTTCAGCAAAGCTTTTGACACGGTTCCCCATAGGAGGCTCTTAAATAAACTGGACAGGCTGAAGACAGGACCTGACGTGGTGAACTGGATTAGGAACTGGTTGACGGACAGACGCCAGAGGGTGGTGGTTAATGGAATTCGCTCGGATGAGGGAAAGGTGAGTAGTGGAGTGCCTCAGGGATCAGTGCTGGAGCCGATTCTGTTCAATATATTTGTGAGTGACATTGCCGAAGGGTTAGAAGGTAAAGTTTGCAATTAAAATTCAATGTGAAAAAATGCAAAGTGATGCACTTAGGGAGTAGAAATCCACGGGAGAGATATGTGTTAGGCGGTGAGAGTCTGATATGTACGGACGGGGAGAGGGATCTTGGGGTGATAGTATCTGAGGATCTGAAGGCAACAAAACAGTGTGACAAGGCGGTGGCCGTAGCTAGAAGGTTGTTAGGCTGTATAGAGAGAGGTGTGACCAGCAGAAGAAAGGAGGTGTTGATGCCCCTGTATAAATCGTTGGTGAGGCCACATCTGGAGTATTGTGTTCAGTTTTGGAGGCTGTATCTTGCTAAAGATGTAAAAAGAATTGATGCAGTGCAAAGAAAAGCTACGAGAATGGTATGGGATTTGCGTTACAAGACATATGAGGAGAGACTTGCTGACCTGAACATGTATACCCTGGAGGAAAGGAGAAACAGAGGTGATATGATACAGACGTTCAAGTATTTGAAAGGTATTAATCTGCAAATGAACCTTTTCTGTAGATGGGAAGGCGGTAGAACTAGAGGACATGAAATGAGATTGAAGGGGGGCAGACTCAAGAAAAATGTCAGGAAGTATTTTTTCATGGAGAGAGTGGTAGATACTTGGAATGCCCTCCCACAGGAGGTGGTGGAGATGAAAACGGTAACAGAATTCAAAAATGCGTGGGATAAACATAAAGGAATCCTGTTCAGAAGGAATGGATCCTCAGAAGCTTAGCAGAGACTGGGTGGCAGAGCCGGTGGTGGGGCTAGTGCTGGGCAGACTTCTATGGTCTGTGCCCTGAAAATGGCAGATACAAATCAAGATCAGGTATACACAAAAAGTAGCACATTAGTTGGGCAGACTGGATGGACCGTGGTCTTTCTCTGCCGTCATCTACTATGTTACCAGGCGGCATATTTTCAAAGCACTTAGCCTTCCAAAGTTCCACAGAAACCTATGGAACTTTGGAAGGCTAAGTGCTTTGAAAATATGCCTCCATGTATCTTCCAAGCAGCCCGATGCTCACACCAGACACACCCGAAGGAGACTCAGACCAAGCATAGCAATCACAGGAAACTACCCCGTCACTTCCCCGTGAGCGGTTGATACCACAGAACTTAAAATTTAACCCTTGTGGGACTTTTAATTATCTCCACTTTCATACTTGCTTTTCTGCTCGTTACCCTTACCTAAGCCTTAAATTCAACATACTGTTGTTTATGTTTTGATTTCCTTACATGACACAGGAATCAGTTATACGAACCAACAATTCCCTTCAGATTTTTAACTGGTCACTCATAGCTTTAGGACTTGTCTTCCTTCTTATTTTCCTTTTTGGTGTTTTACTATTTACTGTTTAGAATATCCTTCCTTTCCTACAGAATTAAAAGCAGATTACCGATGTATGAATAGAGCCTACCGTGGCTCTGTTTCCCTTAGACTTTGACACTGATTACGATAGTACCATAGGCATGCTAAAGTTACTCCAGAGTGATAACAATAATGACAAATCTTGCAAATCCCTTGCTTTACTGTTTTCAAATTTGCCCAACGAAGCTAGCGTGCCTCCCGCCTCACAGTCGAAGTTTACAACTTGGTTGGTAAGGACAGGTATTACCAAACCCCATTTTCTTCCTTTGGAGTTTTATAGTTATAAAGGTACATGGGAATTACCCATAGAAATTGTTGCTACCATTCTATTCTGTGACGGAAGCCCTAACTGCTGCCTTCGGCCTATCTTTTGGTTATTCCATTAGCAATTTCAAACACACAAATTCCCCTTACTAGTGTCTCCCCTATTTACTATCCACCTCTTACTGCTCATGAGATAGTATGGCCATGACGGTTAAGACAGGAAAGGAAATCCTATCCTGCTGAGGGATTCTAGGATGCCTACAACCTAAGAGAGCCTGCAATCGGAGCACTATTCATATATTTGTTGAGTTTATGACAATAAAGAGCTGGCTCAAGTTTTTGAGGTGTGAGCACACACCTAGGTGCAGAACTAGGTTGTTTGCTGGAGACACTAACCATTCCTGATCTAGTGAAGGCCTTACTTTCGAAGACCTTCAAGGGGGGAGTTATAGAAAATGAACCTAACTATGAACATTGGTTCAGGCCTAAAATGATTATAAAAACTGACAGGCCAGAGCTTGTGTGACACTGACCTGAACTCCAGTGTGGTTCAACTCATGATCTGTTGTGCAAGCAGAAATGAGGAAGGGGCGAGGATGAAGCCTTCACTTGACCCTATCTGTCCTTCCAACTATCGTCCCATCTCCCTCCTCCCCTTCCTCTTCAAGATACTTCACCGCCGCTGTCTTGACTTTCTTTCATCTCATGCTGTTCTTGACCCACTCCAGTCTGGCTTTCGCCCTCTTCATTTTACTGAGACTGCACTTACTAAAGTTTCCAATGACCTGTTTCTGGCCAAATCCAAAGGTCTCTATTCTATCCTCATCCTTCCTGATCTATCCTCCGCTTTTGACACTGTTGATCACAGCTTACTCTTCGATACATTATCTTCGCTTGGTTTTCAGGGCTCTGTTCTTTCCTGGTTCTCCTTCTACCTCTCCCTTTGCACCTTTAGTGTACACTCTGGTGGATCCTCTTCCACTTCTATCCCACTTCCTATCGGTGTTCCTCAAGGTTCTGTCCTCGGTCCTCTCCTATTCTCCATCTACACTTCTTCCCTTGGCTCTCTGATATCTTCCCATGGCTTTCAATACCATCTCAATGCTGACAACTCCAAAATCTACCTCTCTACCCCTGAAATCTCATCCAGCATCCAGTCCAATGTTTCAGCCTGCCTATCTGATATTGCTGCCTGGATGTCTCAGCGTCATCTAAAACTTAACATGGCCAAAACCGAGCTTCTCATCTTTCCCCCTAAACCCACCTTTCCTCCCCCCCCCCTTTCTCTATTTCTGTAGATGGCACTCTCATTCTCCCTGTCTCATCAGCTCGTAACCTTGGGGTCATCTTTGACTCCTCTCTCGCCTTCTCTGCTCACATTCAGCAGATTGCCAAAACCTGTCGTTTCTTTATAACATCAGCAAAATCCGTCCCTTCATCTCTGAGCACTGTACCAGAACCCTTGTCCACACACTTGTCACCTCTCGCCTTGATTATTGCAACCTCTTGCCGGCCTCCCACTTTGCCATTTCTCTCCTCTTCAATCAATCCAAAACTCTGCTGCGCGACTTGACTCATTTTCCGCCAAAGTTGCTTTGCTCACATTAGCCCTCTCCTCAAATCACTTCACTGGCTCCCTGTCTCCGCATTCAATTCAAACTTCTCTTACTGACCTATAAGTGCATTCACTCTGCCACGCCCCAGTACCTCTCCACTCTTGTCTCTCCCTACGCCCCCCCCCCCCCCCCTCGGTTACTCCACTCTGCAGATAGATCTCTCCCGTCTGTCCCCTTCTCCTATATTGCTAATTCCATACTCCCTTCCTTTTATCTCGCTGCACCTCACGCCTGGAATAGACTTCCCGAGTCTGTACATCTAGCCCCGTCCTTGGCCGTTTTCAAGTCCAGGCTAAAAGCCCAACTCTTTGACACTGCTTTTGACTCCTAGCCACTTCTCACTTGCCCTGTACCCCTCCTCTTTAATTCCCTTACCCCTTAGTTGTTCTGTCTGTCTAACTGTCTTATTTAGATTGTGAGCTCTTTGAGCAGGGATTGTCTTTTCGTGTATGGTGTACAGCGCTGCATATGCCTTACAGCGCTATAGAAATGATAAGTAGTAGTAGCAGGATGGAAAAACAGAGTAACATGGTGCAGCAACATGGTGATTACAGATGTTCTCCAGTTGCAGAGCCAGATAACTCCAGAGGAAGGTGACTTTGTATTCTTAAAAGAACCAGCATTATTATTAGCATTTCTAGGCAAGGATTATTATTAGCCTTTCTGAGTACTAACCAACTAATTATAATATAGCCAGTCAGTGTTAACTATAATATTATCATATATCCAATAAGTGTGATTATTGTCAGATTACCTATGTATGACCTGTTATGTTAATGAACGTATATAAGTGATTTTATTTCCTACTTCTTTGGAGACAGTCACAGCCAGTACCTTTGTGCAAGCAGGGCTGCTCTCCCATGAGAAACTAATCAATTGTATCTGCATTAGCAAGTAATAATAAAATAATTGTTTTTCTTATAAGGAATAAATCCTATTGCTTTCTCATACATACAGTGGTGGAAATAAGTATTTGATCCCTTGCTGATTTTGTAAGTTTGCCCACTGACAAAGACATGAGCAGCCCATAATTGAAGGGTAGGTTATTGGTAACAGTGAGAGATAGCACATCACAAATTAAATCCGGAAAATCACATTGTGGAAAGTATATGAATTTATTTGCATTCTGCAGAGGGAAATAAGTATTTGATCCCCCACCAACCAGTAAGAGATCTGGCCCCTACAGACCAGGTAGATGCTCCAAATCAACTCGTTACCTGCATGACAGACAGCTGTCGGCAATGGTCACCTGTATGAAAGACACCTGTCCACAGACTCAGTGAATCAGTCAGACTCTAACCTCTACAAAATGGCCAAGAGCAAGGAGCTGTCTAAGGATGTCAGGGACAAGATCATACACCTGCACAAGGCTGGAATGGGCTACAAAACCATCAGTAAGATGCTGGGCGAGAAGGAGACAACTGTTGGTGCCATAGTAAGAAAATGGAAGAAGTACAAAATGACTGTCAATCGACAAAGATCTGGGGCTCCACGCAAAATCTCACCTCGTGGGGTATCCTTGATCATGAGGAAGGTTAGAAATCAGCCTACAACTACAAGGGGGGAACTTGTCAATGATCTCAAGGCAGCTGGGACCACTGTCACCACGAAAACCATTGGTAACACATTACGACATAACGGATTGCAATCCTGCAGTGCCCGCAAGGTCCCCCTGCTCCGGAAGGCACATGTGACGGCCCGTCTGAAGTTTGCCAGTGAACACCTGGATGATGCCGAGAGTGATTGGGAGAAGGTGCTGTGGTCAGATGAGACAAAAATTGAGCTCTTTGGCATGAACTCAACTCGCCGTGTTTGGAGGAAGAGAAATGCTGCCTATGACCCAAAGAACACCGTCCCCACTGTCAAGCATGAAGGTGGAAATGTTATGTTTTGGGGGTGTTTCTCTGCTAAGGGCACAGGACTACTTCACCGCATCAATGGGAGAATGGATGGGGCCATGTACCGTACAATTCTGAGTGACAACCTCCTTCCCTCCGCCAGGGCCTTAAAAATGGGTCGTGGCTGGGTCTTCCAGCACGACAATGACCCAAAACATACAGCCAAGGCAACAAAGGAGTGGCTCAGGAAGAAGCACATTAGGGTCATGGAGTGGCCTAGCCAGTCACCAGACCTTAATCCCATTGAAAACTTATGGAGGGAGCTGAAGCTGCGAGTTGCCAAGCGACAGCCCAGAACTCTTAATGATTTAGAGATGATCTGCAAAGAGGAGTGGACCAAAATTCCTCCTGACATGTGTGCAAACCTCATCATCAACTACAGAAGACGTCTGACCGCTGTGCTTGCCAACAAGGGTTTTGCCACCAAGTATTAGGTCTTGTTTGCCAGAGGGATTAAATACTTATTTCCCTCTGCAGAATGCAAATAAATTCATATACTTTCCACAATGTGATTTTCCGGATTTAATTTGTGATGTGCTATCTCTCACTGTTACTAATAACCTACCCTTCAATTATGGGCTGCTCATGTCTTTGTCAGTGGGCAAACTTACAAAATCAGCAAGGGATCAAATACTTATTTCCACCACTGTAGCCTTGGGTCTTTTATCTCTGCAAATTGGCTTTGGCTGGTAATTTGAGGTGGGGGTGAAAAAGACCGTAAATAATTCACCATCCACCGCCCCGGAGGCGGAAAGAGGCGGAAAAGGACTCTCCAGCCTGAAAGACTTGCATCTGTGACCATCACCATCCACTGTGAAGGCGCCAAGACATCCCTTCCACAGGGAGGAATTGCAGAACCACCAGTTCATGCACAGCCATGCTGAGAACAGCCACAGAAGACGCTGCTGACACTCATGGGACACAGGAGACTACCTGCCGAGAAACGAGAGCTGTAGATGTCACATGTGAGCACAGCCCACGGTACTACCTCCAAAGTGGTCACCACAGAGCCCAAAACATGAACGTAATGCCAGGTCCAAGGACTCGATGCCCTGAGCAGACTACGCACCTGAGTCTGAAGCTAGATCCTCCAGTCCTCAGTCAAGAAAAAATTGTACCAGAGCAGTCTGGGACGGGATGAGGTGATTCATCTGAAGGGTGACCACTCAGTCCAAGGATTTCAACAGTGAGAAGACCCGGGAAGATTGACTCTCGGTACTCGTCTAGAGCGGGGTGCACTCTGAAGGAGTCCTTGCGGAGAATGCCGCAACACTCCCAAACCTAGGAAAAGGTGCATGGAGCTGTAGCCATGCCGAAAGGCAAAGCCTAGAACTGACCATGAGGGCCCATAACGCCAACCAGAGAAACCGCAGATGAGGGGGCAAAGAGGAAAGAGCAGAAATGCATCCTAGAGGAGAAGTGCAGGGAAGAATGTTAAATTGAAGTAGCTCTATAATATAGCTAGCTGTCCAATACAAAGAAAAAGTGCAATAAAAGCCTTAGAGACGAGAGAAGTAGAGGGGGTCACGTGACGCGATGCACGCGAGCGGTCACTAAAAGATTAGCTCCGTGCCCTCTCTCGCATTCTAAGCTAAAACCCTCGAAATAAAAAACGGAAACCGGCTAAAATTTAAAATAAAGAACCCGTGAGGCTTACCCATCCACCTATCTTTTTGGACCGGAGGTCCGAAGTAGCAATGGCCGCTAAATCGCTTCGTAAAGGAAAAGCGGGAGAAGACAAGATGGCGGCACCGGCGAGCCCATCGAATTTGTCAGTTAGCTCAGCATGGACCGCCGAAATAGTGGGAGAAGTAACAGCAGCCCTGGAAGTTATTCTAGACAAAAAATTACAGGGACTGGACTCCAAACTAGTAGGTTTACAGAGCGATATGGCGCAACTCGCCCAGGATATGGCGGGCTTTCAACAACGAACGGGGGCCCTGGAAGACCAAGTTACAACTATGGAACAGAGGTATGGTAAACTCTTAAAAACAGTGGAAACACAAGCCGAAAAGATAGAAGACCTAGAGAATAGGTCTAGACGTAATAACTTGCGTTTTGTTGGGCTACCTGAGGATATAGGGGAAAAAGAACTTCGCCCTTTCCTAGAGAAATGGTTAATGAGAGAACTAAAGCTGCAATCAGAAATGGGGCCCCTAATCATTGAGAGAGCCCATCGAATAGGCCCTATGCGACAAAGCGTGGGGAGGCCCAGAATAGTGATATGCCGAATACTTAACTTTAACCATAAAACTGCAATAATGCAGGCCATACGTGGTGGAACACCTCTGACTTATAACAATCAAAAAATCCTGTGTTTTCAAGATTATTCGAGCACAGTGGCCGCGCAGCGGAAGGCTTTTTCACCGACGTGCTCACAACTAGTGCAACACAAGGTCAAATTCGCGCTGTTGTACCCAGCAAAATTAAAGATCTTTTACCAATCATCTGTTAAAATTTGTGAGACGGTCCTGGAAGCACAGCAATACATTAGACAAATACTGAGTGAAGGAGATGAATGACGGATCAGGCTGAGACTGGGAAGGACATGGAATAAAACAGTTGAATGTTGGAATTAAATCATGGACAATGCTGAAAAAGTTGATTTAAGGAAGTTAAATCTTTTGGATAAAATGACCTCAGTGATATAAAGCGACAGCCGGAGTTGGTATGATTACAGATAAATTCGGGGGTCACAGTAAACATAAGAACTGAATGATTATCGGCTCAGCTCCAGACCCTGACGGAGGCTCAGGGTTGAGTAGCAATGACATACATGGAAGCATCAACTGGAATACAATGGATTACAAACTCGGAAATGAAGCGGCAGAAACACTGCGAGTAGAAACTTTCAGAAGTTGAATAACAAAACCAAGTGCCCAGGAAGACATGATTCGGGGTGGAATAATGGGGACTACAATTTAAGAAAATAATCAGGACGTGGTTTGAGCAGCCAACACGGAATACAAGTGGCCCAAGACGGGCTATAATAAGAATAAAAGGTGGAGGCCGCAACCTGAACAACCCTATTATATTTTTGGATTACAATTGCTGATGGGATGAGGCAACATGATCGTCCGTATACAGGAGTGTGGATTACAACTGCTGAATGAATAAGCAACAACCAAGGCGAGCAACCACAGTCAATAATACTATCGCTAACTAACAAGAGTGGAACTTTTGAAATAACATGGAAGATACACTGGAAGAGTTTCGGCTGGTCTTCCGGAGAAGCTGGAATTGAACATTTACAAAGACAATGCTTAATAGATAAAACCATGTCATCTTGTTAAGATGGAAAGGAGGGAGACGGGGATGATGCTATACATGCAAGTTGTGAAAACACTAGATTAAGGAAATCATAACGTTATTGGTTAATGTTGGAGTTAATATATATAATATACAATGGGCCCCAATTATAGGAGAGGGCATAACCACAAGATGGGGGAAAATGTTATATTGAAACAGTTATTTAGAATTACAGATCACTGAATATGATAAAAGATGCCCTTGAATATGAGAAGAGAGAGGGAGGAACGGGGAATTCATATAAGGGCTCACATATAGAAGAGGGAAGTAACCTTGCAATAGAAGCTTAATTATAAGGAATGTAGAGAGAGGCGTAAACGTGATTAGTCCCATACTAGGGACGGAACGTAGAGGGTTAATAGGGAACATGGGAGGGAGGGTAATAGAAGGGAGGGAGGGGATGTTAAGGGGAGGGAGGAGTTGGGGAAGGATAGGGCGTAGGGGAAAGCAAATAGACGTAAACAAGATAAGGAACAAGGAAGAGAGAAAAAATGATACTATGCAGCAAAAGAGAATGTGTGGGGACTACATGATAAGAGGGGGGAACCATAGGCTGGGGTGGTTGCTCCCGGATGATAAAGAGCTTCTGTGGGTGATCCGTAGCCACCACAACACGTGAAAGATGGTTAAAATAGTGACCTGGAATGTGGGAGGCATCGGGTCGCCAGTGAAGCGCTCTAAGATATTAAAATATCTACAGAGAATCAAAGCAGATGTCGCTCTTTTACAAGAGACACACCTAAAGGAGACAGAACAGGATAAACTTAAAAAATGGTGGGTGGGAGAATGCATTGGATCGCCTGCAAAGGGGAGAAAAGGCGGAGTGGTTGTCCTCATAAGAAAAGGGGTGGTGGACAAGATTTGCGATGTAATTAAAGATCCAGAGGGAAGGTACATTTTTTGTAAGGTACTGTTGGCAAAGAGGCAGATAATACTGGGCAGTATTTATGCACCAAACCAAATGGATAAAAAATTTTATCAACAACTGTTGGGGCATTTAATAGGAGAAGACTCTTCCAGATTAATTTTGGGAGGAGACTTTAATACAGTATGGGACCCGCAGATGGACAAATCTAGTGCCACACAGACACCATCTCACTGGATGTCAAAAGGTCTACCGAACTTGTGTTCACTTTTGGGCCTATTGGATATCTGGAGAGTGCTCCACCCACAAGATAGAGATTACACACATATGTCCAGAGCACACAACACACAATCAAGGATAGATTACCTGCTGGTGTCACGTACATTAATGGGAGAGATACAGGATACTCAAATAGGACCTTATGCAATATCGGATCATGCAGAAGTTTGGGCGAATTGGAAACCTGGGGAGGAGGGAGGTAAAGTTAGACAGTGGACATTCCCAAGTTACTTGACCCATAATGTGGGATTTAGGGAACATTTGATGAAAACTTGGAAAGAATATAAACTTTTTAATGAGAATACAGCCTCCGACCCAATAATATTCTGGGAAGCGGCGAAAGCGGTCCTAAGAGGAGAGATCATTAGTTATGTAAGCCAATTTAAAAAAGCTAGAGACAGAGAGATACTGAGGCTAGAAAAAGAAATTGTAACATTGAGGAAAAGATATGATGGGTCTTCCAGCGCTCAACTGAAGAAAGAATTGGTATCAGCTCAAGTGGCTCTAAATACTATTATACATGAGAGAGAGATGAAGTCACAAGCTTATTATAAATTTCAATTATATAAGTATGGCAGTAAGGGGGGAAAGATGTTGGCCAGACTTATTGCCCAGAAACAGACATCGAGAAGAGTTACAACTTTAAAGGACGAGAAAGGAAAAATGTGCTTTAAAGATGTGGAAATCCAAAATATTTTTAAAACTTTCTACCAGAACTTATATGCAGAAGAACATAACTCAGGTCTTCCGAGCAATTTATATTTAGAGGGGGTGGCCCATCCGGTTCTCTCTGAAAGGGAACAAAAAATATTAAATGAACCAATAAATATTGATGAAGTACATTGGGCAATAACTAATAGCTCTCCAGGGAAAGCGCCAGGACCGGATGGGCTAAGAGTAGAATTTTATCAACTATTAGGAGAAGAAATACAGCCTGCACTGGTAGAGACTTTCAATGGGTGGGTAGAGAGAGGATTTCTTCCTAGACAACTGAACATGGCTCAAATTATTTTGCTACCCAAACCCAAACGAGATCATACCTTGCCGGAGTCATATCGACCTATTTCTCTATTGAACTGTGAAATGAAGATATTTGCCAAGATATTGGCAGGACGCATGAGCCGCGTATTACCAAATTTAGTGCAAGAGGGACAAGTGGGATTTGTCAAAGGAAGATCAGTTGCTAAAAATTTGAGGAGAATTATCACAGCGCTGGAACATGTAAAGAGGGAGTTACAACCAACCTTGATGATCAGTTTTGATGCCGAGAAGGCATTTGATCGAGTTGACTGGAACTATATGTTCGACACGCTAAATGCCTATGGCTTTGCAGGGTGGTTTGTCACAGCAATTAGAACACTATACACATCCCCGCAAGCTAGAATAACGGTCAATGATAATTGCTCGGAGGCTTTTGAAATACAAAGAGGAACTAGGCAAGGGTGTCCCCTATCGCCACTTCTTTTTGCATTATACTTAGACCCCCTGATTAGAGATATTGTGGATATGACGGCCATAAGAGGAGTGGTGTTGGGGAAACAGGAATTCAAATTGGCTGCCTTTGCAGATGATTTATTAGTTATACTTACAAACCCAGAAGAGTCCTTACAAGCATTACTGGAAGTGTTTAAAGAATTTGGAACCTATTCTGGGTTCAAACTAAATCTGGAGAAATCAGAAGCATTGGTTAGTAATATACAGAATACAGCGACTTGGCAGGGAACGTTTCCATTGAGAAGAGCAACTAAATCGTTTCGATACTTGGGTATACAGTTGACGCCAGATGTGGTAGAATTATACTCACTTAACATTAAGATGCTGTTGACTCAGACTAGACACCAACTCGCAAGTTGGAGTCAGTTGCAGTTGTCGCTGATGGGTAGAATATGCCTAATTCGTATGGTGATCCTACCTAGATGGTTGTATGTTATGCAGACCATACCAATATGTATAATGGGTAAAGATCTGAAAACATTCACTAAGATGGTAATGCAATTTTGCTGGGCCAATAAGAAAGCTAAGATGAAACAACAGTTCATGATGGGTAACTGGCAACAGGGAGGGCTGGGATTACCAGACTTGAAGTTATACAATATGGCTTGTTTAATGCGACATGTGAGGGACTGGATATTTGGAACGACATGGTACACACCATTAGCGTTAGAACAGGAATACTTTGGTCAGTGGCGATTGGAATCCCTGATACAATTAGAAACGCCGCAGATCCCGGAGATACACAGGAATAACCTACTACTAAAATCGCTTAGGAGAGCGTGGCAATTCTTGGGGAACAGATTGAAGATGGGGAGAGGAGTAACAGAATTATTAACAATTAGAGGAAACCCAACCTTTACAGCAGGTATAGAAAACCCAGTTTTTCAGCGATGGGCAGAGAGAGGTTTGGAATGTCTGGAAGACGTAATAGATGAAAGTGGGAAAATTAAATCTTTAGATCAACTGTTGGGTGCAGATACAATTCAATGGGGTGACACATTTGCGCACTGCCAACTGAAGCATTTTATTCAGTCACTAGATCAAGGCCGATTGGAACAGAAACAGGGATTGAAGCTAAAAAAATTTTTCCTAGAGATTTCTGAAGAAGCACCATCAATTTCAGGGATACATAAGGCACTGTGGACACATGAGAAACCCAAAAACTTTCAAAAGTTAAGAGAGCGCTGGGAGAAAGACTTAGGAGTTACACTAGTGGGATGGGATGTAGAAAGGCAACTGAAGGGGATACCGAAATTGGTCAGTGGAGCCCAGTATAGGGAATGTGCATTCCGTTTTATACACCGAGCATATATGACACCTGCACAACTAGCAAAATTCGGGGGATTGCAGACGCCCTTGTGTGTGAGATGTGGGAGAACAGATAACACATACTACCATAGTTTTTGGAGCTGCTGGAAGGTTAGAAGATTTTGGGGAAAAATAACTCATTACATATCACAACTTTTAGGCCACAAGCTGGCAGGCACATCAGTGCAGATGCTGTTAAATTTACCGGGATCATTTAGAGGTCAAATACCGGAACATAATATATTTTTACGTAAAACAACACTGTTGGCAAAGAAATGTATCTTGCAAAACTGGACGAATGACATAGGACCAGATTATTGGCACTGGCGGAACCTCACCCACCAGTTAATGATGTGGGAAGCAAAAGAAGCCAACCGTTCATTGAAAAGAAAGAACACATTTATGAAAATTTGGGGTGCTTATATAGACTCTCTGTCTCATAAGGGAAGAAGTTTGGTCCTCAACACACTAAGATGTTAATAACACATATGTATCATTTTCAAATGGGGGGCGGGGAGGGGGGGTTGAGGGAGGTGGGAGGTGGGAGGGGGAGGAAAAGAAAATCTTTGGAGACAATAGCCACAAGTTGTTGTAAAAACTTTATTTGTCAAAAGTGGTTTCAATGATTGTAAAAAAGTTTCTGTTGTGTCTTCAATAAAAACGTTGAAACATAAAAGCCTTAGAGACACTACAATATACAGCTAGCTAAGATGAACTTGAAGGCAATAGTTTGACCAGTGTCAGAGTGCAATACCAGAAGAGCAGAGCTGCTATGAGAAACCAACACGGCTAACCTTTGGAACTGTAGTGTAGTGTTAGCTGTCCCAGCTATGCAAAGAACTGCTTGTCAAGGCAAGCAATATGTTATGATTAGGGTCAGAACCCCTCTCAAACTTACCTCTTTCCTGGGGGTCAGCTTCTTAGCTGGCTTCCGTTTCTTTTGTCTGTCCTTTCTGAGCCGGCTCTGTCTCTGTGCTGGCAGCTTCCAGCAGCATGGGGTTAATTGTTTCACTCTACTACAGCTGTGTGGGTAGACTGAGTTAGCTCTACCTCTCTTTGGGTGTACTGGCTTCAAGTGCTTCACGGTGTTGCATTGGTGTGGGATGGGCCTCTCTGGGTCAGTGTGCTTTTGCCTAGGTCTAGGGAATGTGACATCATCAGGGAGGGCCTTGATAAGGAAGTGGTGTTGTTTCCTTCAGAGCCTTTGCAACCGTGGTGTTTGCTTTAGGTAGGGTGGTGCAGTATGCACTTCTGACTTTGTGTCTAGTTTCCCTGCTTGCTTTTGCTAAGGGCCAGGTTAGTGTTAGTGCAGTGTGCACTGGTGACTGTGTGTTTAGCTTTCCTGCTTTTCCCTTATGGTTCCCCTGCTTTTCCCTCTTGGTTTTGGAAGCATTGCTGTGTGTAGGGCTTTGGAAGCTCTGTTGCTGATAGAAGTACTTCAGGGTTTGGTGTTGTTAGGAACACTGCAGAGTTTGCTATTAGAAGTACTTCTGGTGTTTGTGCTATTGGAAGCATTGCAGTCTTTGCTGTTGGTGTTTGGTGCTTTAGAAGCACTTTTGGCTTATGTGTTAGCTTCCCTGCTTTTTCCTTGTGGCTCCCCTGTCTTCCCTTTTAGTGCTAGGAGCTCTTCTGGTTGCTTACCAGAGTAGTGCTTAGGAAGCACCTTGTTAGTTTTGTATCTAGCTCTGCTTGTAGCTTGGTGCTTAGTAGCACCTGTGATAGCTTTGTGTTTAGTTCCCTGCTCTGTTTAGGGCTTAGGAAGTCCCTTTCTTGAGCAGGGCTTAGGAGCTCCTGTTTAGTATAGAGCTTAGGAAGTCCTTTTGACAGTTTACTGTTAGGAACACTCCTGCTGGTTTAGGGCTTTGGAGTTCGTAGATCAGTTTAGGAGTACTTCTGTTTCCAGTCCTGGTCCCTGTGTCATCCGGTATCCAGTAAGTCCTGCCGGCTACTCGAACCCAGGAGCTCAACTCCTGGGGGGGCTTAGTAGCTAAGTGCAGGTGAAGCTGTGTGGACCAGTCCGGTGTGCTCCAGTCCGGTGTTCCAGTCCTGTGTCCTCCAGTCCAGGGGATTCCAGTCCAGTGTCCTCCAGTCCAGGGGATTCCAGTCCAGTGTTCCAGTCCGGGGGGGTTCCAGTCCTGTGTCCTCCAGTCTGGGGAATTCCAGTCCAGTGTTCCAGTCCATGTGTTCCGGCTCGCTGGGCGGTGCCTGCAGTCCCTGCCGGTGTCGGTGTGCTTGCCCAGCGTTGGTTGGTGGGTTTTGCCTGCTGCTGTCGCTCCTCGTCAGCAGCCCAAGGGCTCACGTTTGCTCCAGAGCCCAGTCCCGCGGGCTCTGAACCTGAGAACCTGACACAATATGGGAGAATGAAGTAAAATATGCCCCATATGAAAAGGAGCCGAGGGCCACAGCTTCTAATATGATGCACAAACCAGCCTTAAACCTATGACCTTCAGGCTGAAAGCCAGCCATCTTCCAGAAAAAAAACTATTTTGCTGAAACCACCTCAAGATAATGGCCCCATGGCAGCACTGAGGTTCCATGGTTACCATGGAGACCAGAGCACTAGCACCAGAAAAAAAACAATATGTAACATTTCCCACAGAAACGTGAATCCAATAGCACTAAGCGTAGAAACTCCCTTACAAAGGTGCAGAAAAAAAAAAAAGGAAAATCTACAGCACCTGGTATTCCCAGGCGGAATCCCATCTAAGTAGAAACCAGGCCTGTGAGAAAGGTGTAAATATATTGCTTTTTCATTTAACATAATTGCAAAAATAACATGCCCTGGTAGAAAGGAACTCTTTAGAGATGAGAGTATAACTATACTTTGTAGGCCCTTTCTATCAGAAAACACCATATTATCTCTCTATATAAAAGGCACCTCCAACGTTCTAATTGAAGCCTCCAGCCAGAAACTTGAGGTGGCATAGATATTCGGTTTGCCACAGACTGTCTGCCCCGCCCTCACTCAGCAAGTACACAAAGGAAAAGAGAGTAGTAAAACAAGCAGAGAGAAATAGCTGAGGAAGATAATTGTTTTCTCAGGCACCTGGAGTGGTTGCCCTGGGTGATTAACAAGGTCAGCTGGGGTGCAGAGCTCCTAGCAAGTAAAGCAATTAACTCCTCCCAGAGTTGTTTTCTCAGGCACCTGGAGTGGTTGCCCTAGGTGATTAACAAGGTCAGCTGGGGTGCACAGCTCCTTGCAAGTAAAGCAATTAACTCCTCCCAGAGTCTTAGGAGCAGTGGCGTACCAAGGGGGGGGCGGTGGGGGCGGTTCGCCCCGGGTGTCGGCGGGTGGGGGGGTGCTCCGCCGTCTCCTGCCACCACCCTGCGTTTTTTTTTTTTAAATCCATTCAGCGAGGGACGCAGGCAGCACCTCGTGTCTGCCCTGCTGTGTGCTTTGAAAAAAGAAAATCGCTTCGCTGGCGTCGGGCCGGCCTTCTTTCGCTATGTCCCGCCCACTTTTGAGGCAACTTCCTATTTCCTCGAGGGCGGGACATAGCGAGAGAAGGCCGGGCCGACGCCAGCGAAGCGATTTTCTTTTTTCAAAGCACACAGCAGGGCAGACACGAGGCGCTGCCTGCGTCCCTCGCTGAATGGATTAAAAAAAAACTGCAGGGTGGTGGCAGGAGAAGAGGGCTCTGTCGATCTCCACGGAGGGGGGGGGCTCAGATGGGAGAACGAGGTGGGGGAGCTCAGAGGGGAGAAGGGAATTGGGGAGGGGTGGGGGGAGCTCAGAGGGGTTCGCAGAGGGGAGAAGGGAATTTGGGGAGGGGTGGGGGAGCTCAGAGGGGTTCGCAGAGGGGAGAAGGGAATTTGGGGAGGGGTGGGGGGGCTCAGAGGGGTTCGCAGAGGGGAGAAGGAAATTTGGGGAGGGGTGGGGGGAGCTGAGAGGGGTTCGCAGAGGGGAGAAGGGAATTGGGGAGGGGTGGGGGGAGCTCAGAGGGGAGAAGGGAACTGGGGAGGGGTGGAGAGAGTTCAGAGGGGTTCTCAGAAGGGAGAAGGGAACTGGGGAGGGGTGGGGGAGCTGAGAGGTGAACTGGGGAGGGGTAGGGGAGCTGAGAGGGGAGAAGGGGATTGTGGAGGGGTGGAGGTGCTCAGAGGGGAGAAGGGGTCTGAAGCTGGAACTGGGGTCTGACAAGGGGGCAGGAGGGAGAATGGGTCTGGGGCTGAAAAGGGGGGATGCAAAGCATGTGATGGATGAAGGGGGCTGGAACTGGGGGCTGGAAAGGAGGGTATTTGGGATAAGGGGGCTAGTGCTGGAACTGTGGGCTGAAACGGGGCACAGGCTGAAACTGGGGGCTTTAAAGGGGACAGGGAGAACTGGCTGGGGCTGATGCTCAGGACTGGTGAGAGAAAAGGGCTGGGGTTGAAACTAGAGGCTGAAAAGGGGACAGGGAGAAGTGGCTGGGGTCTGAAGCTCAGGACTGATGGGAGAAAAGGGCTGGGGACTGGTGGGATAGTGGGGCTGAAAAGGGGGGCAGGTGGGAGATGGGGGCTGGAACTAGGGGCAGGTGGAACTGGGGGCTGAAAAGGGGGGGCAGAGAGAGGGGACAACAGACCCTGGATGGAAGTGGGGAGCGTGAGGGAGGGCAGACCCTGGATGGATGGGAGAGGGAGGGCAGACGGATTGAAGGGGCAGAGAGAAAGGGCGGATGGTGGGTGGAAGGGGGAGAGAGAAAGAGGGCAGACTGGGGCAAATGGTGGATGGAAGGGAGAGAGAGGGCAGACAGTGGATGGAAGGGACATTAGAGAGGGCAGACACTGGATGGCAGAGAGAGAGCAAAGACAGATCCTGGATGGAAGGAAGACAGTGAAAAGAAGATGAGAAAAGCAGAAACCAGAGACAACAAGCTGTAAATATATATTTTTATTATTTTGCTTTAGGATATAGTATTGTAGCTATGTTGTTTATAAATAGAACATGTAACTAAGGTAATCTTTTTATTGGACTAATTTTAATACATTTTGACTTAACTTTCAGAGAACAAAACCCCCTTCCTCAGGTCAGGATAAGATACTGTAATAGCACTATACTGTACTGACCTGAGGAAGGAGATTTTGGCCTCTGGAAGCTAAATGTATTAGTCCAGTAAAATGGTATTATTTTATTTTCTGTATTTGTTTTATTTCTATTTGTTAATTTGTAAAGTGGTGATTGGTATTTGTTAGTTTTTTCAAATTTACATCTGCTGTCTTTATATTTTGCACAGTACTAGGGGACATTTTCTGTTTCTGTGGTGTTGCATTTTATGCAGAGTCTGGCATCGGGGGTTCAGTTTAATTTTTGTCTAAATAGAACGTTTATGATTACTTATTCTATAGTGGATTAGGGTGTATCTGTGTTTGTGAAAAAGACATGGCTTTCGGTTGGCATTGACTGTGCAGGATCGACGATCTGTACTAATCTGTCTGTTTTCATTTTACAATAGGCGAATTGATGTTCTAGTGCTCACTGTAGTGTTTAAGATGCTTTCCTTTTCCTTGTTTGACTCGTAGAAATTACTGCTTATGGTATGGTAGAATTGCTCTATAGGTCCTGAGTGTTTTGTATTCTTGGTCTGCCTAGTACTGGATTTGGGGGGGGGGGGGGTTAAAAAATGACCGGCCCCGGGTGTCAACTACCCTAGGTACGCCACTGCTTAGGAGCTTGCCTTTACTATCGAACAGGGACTGTCTCTCCATGTTCAAGTGTGAAGCACTGCGTACATCCGGTAGCGCTATAGAAATGATAAGTAGTAGTAGTTTTATAAACTAAAATCAACAGATATTTGTGGCAAAGGGAAGAAAATAATCTCTATATATAAACGGCACCTCCAACGTTCTCATTGAAGCCTCCAGCCGGAAACTTGAGGTGGCATACATATCCGGTTTGCCACAGGCTGTCTGCCCCGCCCTCACGTCAAAACGTCATGATGTCCAGGGCAGGTAATGACAAAAGCAAAGAAAAACTCGACGCTGGCTCGTTGCACCCCCCGTCCGCCCTCCCTCCCTCACCTGCATACAGAGTCCCTAATGGACCACACCCTCTCCCCCCGCTCCTTCCCAGTCGCTGCTGGACCCGCTGCTCTCTCCCTCCCCCCTCCCAACTCGCCACTGGACCCCGTCCCTCCGCCCACAGTCACCCTCACCTACCCTCCTCGCTCGCCATCCCGCCGCCCTCCTTCTCCTCTCCAAGTCAGGAATCTCAGACAGGACGAACAGGGAGGACGGCAGCCGAGTGGCTGCTGCGAGTGTCCATCAGGGAGGAGGGTGGGTGAGGGTCACTGTGGGCGGACGCGCGATGGGGTCCAGTGGCGACTCGGTGGGGGGGGGGGGGGGGGACTGACGGAGACAGCAGCGCTCCCACTCCAGCGCAGTAGTCATCCCCCTTCAGTCAAAACAAAGCAAGCCAACCTATGACATGCTGCACAAGGATCAATAGACAAGAGTGGAAATGAGCCAATCAAGTCCACTGTAAGTAAAGAAGCCCATTGGTTAATCTCTGTTTCCACTCACCCATGCTGCCGTCATTGCCATACACTCTAAACCAAATAAACCTAGCAGCTACTGCTCCACATTGTTGTTTTAAAATTGTTGCTCCATCAGAAACAAGTCTACAGCTGTTTCAACTGGGAGGGAAGGTGGCCCTGGAACTGGGAGGGTGGGGACTCAAACTCGGACGGACCCTGGGACTGGGAGGGCGCACGACCCTGGAACTGGGAGGGAGGGAGGGGATGACCCTGGAACTCTGAGGGAGGGAGGGGGACCCTGGAATTGGGAGAGAGGAGGGAGTGATGGGCCCCTGGCACACACTCTGATTTTCATACATACACTCTCACAGACACACTCGCACCCAGTCACACTCTCTTTGTCACACACACACACTCTTGCACATTCCCTCTCTCTCACGCAGTCAATCTCACAGACACTCTCTCAAACATACACACTCCGAGGAAAACCTTGCTAGCGCCCGTTTCATTTGTCAGAAACGGGCCTTTTTTACTAGTAGCTTTATAAAATCATTAACAAAAGGAACTCTGTTGGTTTAAAAAGACTGTGTGGAAATTGATAAAAGTGCTGAGACATGAAGAGAGAGGATAAGAAGCCCGAGCTGCTGAAGACATGAGAGCTTCAAGGGCAGGCCTGATAGCTGAAATAAAAATGCATCTAGGCATGAGACTATGAAGCTGTAAAACTATGGACAAAAGGAGCAGAAGGAGAGGGGTCAGGGGGAAGGTGAAACATGCCATGTGCTAAACTATGCAAAGCTCTCACATAAAGGTTTGAAGATAGGAAAATGCAAACCAAGCAGAACTAACAATGGATAGAGGCTCAGCTGCTTGGTTGCTGGAAAATTTTCAGAGGACTGTCATATAATTAGAAATGATGTATTGGGGGGGTGGTAAATGTGATCAATATCCAATGAGAAACTTAGGGGCAGATACTTAATGTAACCAAAAGAAAGGGTATATAACCTGTAAACATTAAGGAAGGGTGTGCCTGTTTGCTCTCAGGGGCACCCATTCTTGCAAGGGTATATTTTGAAATAATAAATTAATTAAGACTTGTTTCGCCAAATCTGGTTTCATAAGTTCTTTTTTTATAAGTTCTCAGGTTATCTGGGGGTTATTTATATAACAAGGCCCAACTCTGCTAAGCTTCTGAGATCAGAAAAGGTCAGGCACACTCAGGGTGGTGTGCCCATAGGCAATACCTATACTGCCAATAGAGTTCCACAAAGAAAGTGAGGGAAATTCTCAGGATGTTTAAGAAACTGCCCTCAGAGAAAAAACTGAGGGGACTGAAAAGTCTGTAAATAAAAATACGAACTAGGCCCTTTCAGAGGCCCAACACACATGCTATTCACTGTTTCCCACACAGGAACAGCCTTTAACCAATGCAGGAACAATAAGTAAATCTTAACTCACCACAGAAAGTGAGGCCTATTGTGGAATGCTGCCATCTATGCACCAACTTAGGCAAACATGGTTTTCCAGCTCAGGCGATTCCTGCTGTCTCTGTGCAGAAAGGGACTGCCCTGAAAAGACTCCCTGTGAATAGAGGACGACAGGGGAGCAATGGACCCTACTGTGAGATGGAGAGTAAACATCCCCTCTTCGGGGCAGGGTCCATGAGTGGAGACTGAGACAGGGAACAAGCCAGAAACCACCAAAGGTTGAACTAAAAAGGAACTGTCAGTTCCACTACCAGACTTCTGCAACAGAATGAACTCGGGAGAAAGGTCAGAAGACCCCAGCCCCAAAGAAGCCCTCAGATCAGCTGACATGCATCCTGAAAAACAAGGTACACCAGAGGAGGACTGTCAGATTCTTTCTGGAAAACCTTGCCTTCTAGAACCCATCTGCCCTAGATGGACGTAAAAATTCCCCTGAGCCCGAAGCTATCGAGGGAGAATGACCCCACCTCCAACATGGCACCCAGTTGCCTCTCCTGGAACACCGGATCTACCGCAGATGGTAACAATGCCACTACTATACCCGAAGAAACCCTCGAAAGGGGCAGGCTACAGACAAATGCTGAAGGGGCAAAAGCCACTTCAACCAGTGGATGTGGAGAAAAAGGAGGAAGAAATCTGGGCACAAAACAATTCCCCCGCATCGGGAGAGGTCAGTACAAAGCCTGGAGGGGTCCACATAGCAGAGGTGAAGCCGCCAATGCAGCCAATAGCCAGAAAGCGGGAGCTGCATCGAGAGGTGCCAAAAGAAAATGGCGCGTGTACTCGATGCTTCAGAGCGGGAATCCCGCTCAGGAGAAAGAATCCCTGGTGCCTGCTTGTGCCTCTGTGCACCTGGCAACACATGTCCATGCTGCCACCAACACTTGCTCATAACACGAGCCTCCTATGGTGGCCTCCGCTGCCAATACCGCACGTCCCCCAAGGACAGAAAAAAATGCACTCACCGGAGACATGCAGCCAGACTTCCTGCAGACAGCGAGACCTCCCAGGCAAGTCTGCCATCAAACCGGCTCAGAAGGCTACACACACACCCAGCAACTCCAAAGAGGGGAATGTTAATATGTGTTACAACTAGAGACCCCTCCACTGGAATAGTGGTGGGCCGAGCTCTATAGCCTAGGCTGCTAAGAAGCACTGACCAGGCCAGAAAATCTGGTGATGGCTTTGCAGCTGAGTACTTGCTGAAGCAGGGCCCAGCTGACAAGCCTTATCAGGATCTGGGGTAACATCCAGATACAGTTTTAAAGGTTAGATGAAGGATTAAATGACTTGAATAACTAAAACTTAGGTCAAGCAACTGAATTTAAGATGGAGTCCTTTTCATAAGATGGAAGCCATTGAAAGACCTGCAACTATATAGTAGTATGATACACCTAGGATTGCTACTATCAACAAATGAATATTGAACAGGTTCATCAATGCTAATCCATATATAACCTGCGAGGCTATGTACAATCTGCTCACATTGATACCTACACTTATTTCATGGAACTATGCTTGCAAAATCAATAGGATAAGCCTGATGGATTTTGTAGATGAACCCATAGGTCTGTCCCATTCATAAAACCTTTCTCACTACATCATGTGGGAGAATAGATGCCCTAAGATGTCCTTGGAAATTAGGAGCCAGAAAACAGAGGTCATATTTAGGAGACTTATTATGAGCCTTCTGAAACCCTCTCTCCACCTCTGTGGGCAAGGGTCCTGCGGGGGTCTAGAGAAGGGTAATTAAAAACAATGGTAACTCCGACGTGATTGGCGACACTGCGTTCGATTTCAACACGCCACCAGAATTTTTGTCAAAGTGGGGGTTGATTATAGATCTGTTGTTTTATCTTCCAATTGAATGTTGCCCTTACTAGCATAATTTTTGGCTGAATTTGTAAACTGCTGTTTTATTTTTGCTTTCTAAAACTGTTTCTGAGACTTTCAGAATTAAGATGCTATATTTGGCAATCTAATCTGTTGCCCGGTTTGCATTAAAACTGAGAAACAGATTTTCTTATGCTGCACGAAACAGCCTGGTAGATCTTATCGTGTTCCACAATGTGGTTATAAAGTTTGCTTCTTTTCCCTTAATAGAGGAGTTCTCGATACTAAATCTTATCTCTATTTCTCCTGCGTAGTCCCTTTTTTTTTTTTAGATACTTCCTGAGAACACTTCCTCTGTTGCTACAAGGTTTTTCTTACTGCGACATATTTTCTTACACTTCCCCTTTTCTACTGGGGCGTTTCCCTCCCCATAGAAACTGGTTTCTAAGATGCTCATTATTGCTTGGCAACAGTTTCCACTACTTGTTTCCTGTTTCACTGAATCTATTGGCAGTCTGTCAGCCTGAACTTCTGAAGTTGTTTCTTAAGATTAGAGATTTTAATTTGTTTCCACCTGGGGCTTTCTCCTACGTCCCTTACATTCTATTTTTCAAGTGGGTAGAGCCCCTGTCATTGCTGCATGTATTTTATGGTTTCTGCATGCTCTGTCTCACAACTCCCACTCTATCCCTTGCTATCCCTTAACTCAGCTTGAATAAGACTTGCTCACCATGCTGTTACGGGGCTTTCAAATTTTTTGTGTCTCTCATGGACTGCTCATTGATTGGTAGGTTAAATCCATTTCTCTGAGCTATCTGCCAGCTTTTTACCCATCGTTAAGTTTAGCTCAGCCTTATACAACTGCTTACTCATTGGTTCGCTATGGTTGTCTGTCTACTTTTATATCCCGCCCACTTCCTCTTTTACAGTATGTCATTTCTCTTTGAGACTTCAATGCTAGAATAGCAGTACTCATTTTTGTATTTAGATTTGTTGCCAAGCTGCAAAACTTTTTTTCTTTCCTTATTTATCCTAAATAGTTTTCTTCTTTTACTATAGGTAAAACTGCATGAATGAATTTATTTGTAGTGTTTGCCCTTGCATTGCAGGCTTCCTTACTGTCAGCTGTTCCGTTCTAATGCTTTTGAGTTTCCTTCTCGTGGTTTGTTGAATGGAAAATATATTGTCTAGTGAATGATGAACGTGGAATTTTTCACATTTTTTGTTCTGGCTAATGTGTTCTGACTAATGGCTCCTTTATGGTTGTACTTTCCCCCATGAGCTTACATGTGTTTTGTTTTAAAATATTTATTTCCTTTTTATCCTCTTTTATTTTACCACCTCTGAAGTATGTTTCAGGGGCTCTTCCCTGGGATATGCTATACCTTTATTATTTTCTTTTCTACCAGTGTCACACCATAACCATTGGCTTTGATATCGATGCCTGGGGCTTACACCCATCTGAGGGTCAGAGACCCTTCGATGGATGACGGTATCTCAATTACTAGATTTTGAGCAGAAATTCCATTCCATTTTAGGTATGGCCTGCTTCCGTTTTTCCGGATTATTGCCCACATAGGAGTTACCTAGTCCAGATGCGCGCTGGGATATATAGAGACGTCTAATGCCTAAAAGTTGCCATTTTGGACTAGTTGACTAGGGCCTTTCAATATTTTAGGACGGTTAGTTGTAATGCGTGTCGGCTTCCTAACCATAAATTTTCGAGTGGTTTGTTGTAAGCGGAGACACTTCCTAACCACTGGAGGCCCATTGGGATGGTTAGTTGTAAGCGAGACGGCTTCCTAATCAGCGGAAACCCATTGGGCCGCTGCTCTTCAACTCATGAGACCTTATTCGCTGGTTTTTTGGGTTCTTTTGGGAGTAGTGGCACTGTCCCTTTTTGGGGGCTCTATCATGGGACCATTGGGGCCCATGGCCAATAGTAACCGGGACGGCTCTCGGCAGACAGTAGAAACAGGTGCACGTTCCTGTCTTTAGAAGCATACTCTGGGGAGTAGTATTTATTGAATTGATAGAGTAGGATACATATACTAGCTGACACTGAATACTTTGTACCTTTTTTGTTTCTCTGTTAATGTCACCTGCGGTCAAAGCGTGGAGCTTTCCGCCAATTAGTAATTTTTATTTTAGGTCCCTACGTTGGGGCACATTAGCAGATGCGTGAGTATGATTGTGTTATGTCTCTGCATGTTTTACTATCAGGATAATCATTGCATGTTTTTGTAACCTGTTAGCATATTATCATTTCTAGGTCTCCCTGCTATCTCTGAAGCTGCCTTTTGAACCACTGACCTTGTACCAGGTTCTAGGTCTGGTCAATATATATATATTACTAATCTAGTTCATTTTTCTATAGCAGATTACAAGTCTGAAGCTTATTTGTAGACCACTTGCTCACTAGGTCCCGTTATTATACATATTGGGTGATGTTGTTCACTACCCATTATATCATATCTTCCTCTCCGCACCCAACACCCGATACTGGTGATCTGACATCTATTTAGATCTCTGGTAAGGGCTTTCCGAAACAGACCTTTCTATTTTGTGGTTGATCCCCCTACGCCACCGAGAGTTCGGAAGGGCGTGGTGATCCCGCCAACTGTCCTCTTTCTCAATTGGCTTTCTGCGCTGGAGATTAAGTTGCACAAATCGTGAGTATATTTTCATTTATTGTATGTGTTACTATTAAGCTTGCCGTTGTATACTTTCATGGCCTGTTGGATTAGCTCTAATTTAAATGTTTTAATTTTAGGGTTCAGAGACCCCCAAGAAGGCTGGAGTGACCTTAAATCTGACTCCATCTCTAAATAGCACTAGTACTGGGGTAATCAAGAAGTTGTGAAGTTCTAAAAGGAATTGCCACTAAGAGAGACGTTAGGTCTAAGGAAAAGATACCAGCCTTATGACAAACTGGATTTATGTCACAGTTTATACAATGCAGCGAAAGATAGCCTGATACAGCAAAAGCATTTATACTTACAGCCTCTGATCATTAAGTGAAGCCCACAGAACATCATTTGGAATGAGGAGTTTATTTGCCAAGGTACAAGTCAAATCAGTGATTGACAACAGGCACATACAATCAATTAATTATAGGAATATAATAATCCAGCTGCAAACAGGTGTTAATTAGTTCCTAATCTTTTATAATTTCTTTTACCAATTAAAGGTTTTACAAGGGAAAGCAATTAGGTAATTTGTCAATTCTGCTGGACACATTGATTTCCCTTGGAGAGAGAGAGTGGCAACCCTTCTCTCTAACTTAAACCAGGAAATACCCTGATTTTTATAGGTGCCCTCAGGATATGGATAATATGACAGTAGATATACCTGATTGGAGCTATGCTAATGTCATGGTTGTCACTGATTGGCTCATGCTAATGAGTAGCTTTTATCTTGCTAACATGGTTTTGTCTCTAGCTCGCTTGACCATAAATCTTAAGCAAGACCCTGCATCCAGCTACACCTTTCCTTTCTCACACCATGGCTGACCACAATCCTGCTCACAGGAAAGTCTCCCTCCCCTCTTGGACAGCTAGTTCCCTATTTTCTTTGCACCTGGCATGACTCACTCATTTCTCAACTTGTTTTTCTAACTTACATTAGAGAAAATTCCACTTTGTAACAGATACGGCTGAAATCCTCCATTTTGTTTCCATATCTATTGACCTAACTTTTCCTAATTTAGCTTATTTAGGCCTCAATCCGGGCTACAAACTAGGCCATACTTTTCCAGTAAGCTCCCAGTTATGTCAGCCATCAGATTTCTGACTCAGCCAAGGTCTGTAATGGCCTGAGCTCTATGACTGAGCCCGCCACCATTCCAGTGGGGGGGGGGGGGGGGGGGTCTCTGGCTGTACCATAATTATACACCCTGCATTAGTCAGAGAGTTGTTTACCAAAAAGGATGTTACAGGTATTGAGAAATTGTAAGAAGGGGGAGATTTGGGCTTCCGATCTAGCTTGTGGTTAAGCTTGTGGTCAGTGACTGAAGGCAGATGGGATTTGCATGGTGGAATATACTGTCTTAATGAGTGAAAAAAGGTATGTAAGAGCTGCCAATCTGGGCGGAGTTTGGATTTTTCCCTAACTCTACCCAGAGGGCAGAACTACGGTCGGTTGTTCTGACACTTTGACTGATGAGAGTACCAGACTGATTGAAATTGTAATTGGGTAAGATTGAAATAAATGTTATCACCTATCTCCCTTGTTTGTGTCTATTTCTTAGCTACGTACCTTCTTTCTCCTAATACACCTACACAGATAAATTATCCTCTATAATACCCACATAAGCAAGAAAACTCCCACTCATTAACACAGTATGTGGAAGAATAGATGCACTAAGATGCTCTTAGAAATTAGGAGCCAGAAAACAGAGGTCATATTTAAGAGACTTATTCTGCGCCTTCTGAAACCCTCTCTCCACCTCCGTGGGCAAGGGTCCTGCGGGGGTCTAGAGAGGAGTAATTAAAAACAAGACGCTGCTCCCAAGGCTCCTCTTAGCAACCTGCTACCCTATTGCAGCTGCAGAGCCTACATCCTAAATCACACTTTTTTCTTTTTTTCTTCTTCTTTTTTTTTTTTTAAATAGCTAATAACAGCAGCAAACACGAGGTCTGCTGTGGACTAGAGGTTTTGGTTTTTTTTTTTTTTTGTGAGGAAGGCTACAGTCCAAACAACAGCCCAAATTCTGGGAGGAAAGGGACCATGGGATGAGGCAGGGACCCAGGTCACCAGGTATGCCCCAAACACCCCCTAAGCTCAACTGGCAAAAAGGCCCAGGAGCAGGACCAAGAGACGAATCCAGGAACTGCAGAAACACCACCTATCACCTGATAGAGATAGACTGAAGTGAAGGAGAAGCTCACTGTCTGGTATCACTGCCTTCAGCTTTGTAATCTCTATCTCCACCTGCTGGTAAATGGACACAACCCACCAGTTCCTGGATTCGTCTGCTGCATATGTTAAGGAACTGTAGCTTGTAAAAGTTGGGCAAGAAGTAACAAGATCAATACTTCACCTGTTATCCGAGGAAAACAAATTCTAACCAAAACCAGTTTTACCTGTATGATAGGATTGTACTGTAAGTCAGAGAATTTACTTAAGACACATCTCTGATTTTACGTAACCATGACATAACCACTATCTGGTGCCTATGCAGACCTTCAATGCATCTGCAGTATCCTTTATATCAAACCACAGAAAATTCACTCCATTCCTTAACAAAACTGAGGAGTTGCTGGGGGAGGGGGTAGTTATGGAAAGGATAGTTGCAGGAGTGGGAGAAGGAAGGGAGTGAGGGAAGGATGTTAATGGGACATTTGTCTGGGAAGTGGGCCTAGTAGCATATAGAGAGCAGCGCCTAAATGCAGCTATGTGCATAACTGCACATTAATGGCAATTAGAGTAACTACAATTATTGCCACTTATTGGTTGCTAGTGCCAATTAATGCTAGCTCACGTAACTGCTACTATTCTATAACCTACATGCACAAATGTGTGCCCAAGGCTCATAAATTTGCCATGAAATTATAGAATAAGGGAAAATAACTACACTAAGTTGGATTTTTTTTTTTTTTAGTATTCTGGCAGTAATAATGTGAGTGGTTGGTAGTGAGATCCTGCATTGTTATTTGTCAGGTCATCACCTGATGCCCATAGAATTAGACTGTGGGCGCATATGGCCAGGTGGCTTCACGTGGCAGTTGAATGCATCCTTATTTGGGTCATGGGATTTTGATCTGCCATTCAAGGAAGCAATCAACCTTCCAAAAGAAGATCTCAATCGCATATTATACAGAGAGGCAACTGGTTGGGGCGGGGTGGGGGGAATCAACATAAGCTCCAGGAGAATAAAAATCTGGAGACAGAACATAAAAGAATGTGCTCCCGGAAAGTATATCAAAAGCTGAAGTGATGTGGGAAAAGCTGTTGAATGACCAGACTGAGCAGAATCTTAGGTGCAGTAACCTAACATTTTATTGAGAATGGTAGAAAGGTTGTGGGCCTTTTGGCCAGGCTGATCAACAGGCATGGAACACAGAAGAGAAGCAAACCATATGAAAAAAAAAAAAAAAGTCATTCACCACCTTTTGCTCCCAGGCTTAAACAAATATGCCCAACATGGCCATGTTTAGCCAAACTAGCTGCCTCAGGGGATGAATACTGTGAAACATATACATGCTTAGTATTAGTTAAAAAAAAAAAAAAATTATTCAAACCATAAGGGAACAAAAATTAAAAGCAGAGTTACCACATATACATAAACAAACTACATGAGAATATAATCAATCATAATAAAATAAATATCAACTTAATATATACATATATCTAAAAAAAAAAACCATAAGGAATCCATAATTCTAAATTCTAAAATGGCTGCTGCTGAACGGACTTAAAAACCGCTGGCTCCCTACACCATCACTCAGAATAGCCGTTGCTTAACTGCAGATTGGCCCAATTTTGACCATCACAGCTTCATTCGGTACTTTGGAGCTCTGCCTATCTCTTTTCTACTGGCCTTGGCCCGTAACACTGTAAGATAGTAATAACTATATCTACCATAGGGAGCGGCTGTCCATTGCTCCTGATCGTCAGCTTGTCGGTTGGCCACCGGAGAGCCCGATTGCATCGGCGGTGCGGTGGTGGGTGCCGGAGTGCGTAGACCAGTTCTTGATTGGGAGCGATGCAGTTCTGGGAGCGGGCTGGGCTGGTGGCCGGCTGGTTCATTTATTCCTCCAGCCTTTCCGCTGGGCCGTTGGCGTCTCTGCATTGTGGGCCTTCTTCCTGCGAGCTCCGCCTGAGCCACTTGCCACTTGGCTTAGTCACTAGACCAGATCGGGGTCGTCTTCTACATTGCCCGTCCCGGTTGCTGCGTGTTGGCAGCTGCTTCGCGTTGGAGAGTCTTTTCGAGTTTGGCTGCACCTTGCTGGGGACTTGCTTCTTCTTGAGTCGCCGAATCCAGCTGATGTCATTTGCCTCCGGTGACCTATTCCACTCTTCAGGATACTGCTGCTTCTTCTGCACCTCACCTGCGCTTCCTGGGTATTCCTACAGTTCCCAATTATGGATTGCCTTGCCGAGAGCTGTTCAAGCCACTCTGATCCGTCTCAGCATCTGGTCTTCCACAGTCCATTGTAGACCCTCTTGCCCTTTCCCTTTTACTTCCTACCCTGTTCCTTTTACCATATCTAATGTAATTGTAATTGATTCCTGTACATTGTAAGCCACTTTGAGTCTGCTAAATGTGGAAAAAAGTGGGGTATAAATGTTCATAAATAAATAATGTATGAACCAATAAGCACAAAGAGAAGGTAGCTTACCTAGCTGGTGTAAAGTCCAACCTTCAACAAACTAGTAAACACTGATTTAAAAAAAAAAAAAGAATTCTTTGCTTCGGTCTTCACCGAGGAAGATTTGGGAGTGATACCGGTGCCAGAAATGGTAGTCGAAGCTGGCAAGTCAGAGAAACTTAACGAATTCTCTGTAAACCTGGAGGATGTAATGGGGCAGTTCTACAAACTGAAGAGTAGCAAATCTCCTGGACCGGATGGTATTCATCCCAGAGTACTAATAGAACTGAAAAATGAACTTGCAGAGCTATTGTTAGAAATATGTAATTTATCCTTAAAATCGAGTGTGGTACCGGAAGACTGGAGGGTGGCCAATGTAACGCCGAGGAGATCCTGGAAATTATAGACCGGCGAGTCTGACGTCGGTGCCAGCAAAATGGTAGAGACTATTAAGAACAAAATTACAGAGCATATTTAAAAGCATGGATTAATGAGACAAAGTCAACATGGATTTAGTGAAGGGAAATCTTGCCTCACCAATCTACTACATTTCTTTGAAGGGGTGAACAAACATGTGGATAATGGGGAGCCGGTTGATATTGTGTATCTGGATTTTCAGAAGGCGTTTGACAAAGTACCTCATGAAAGACTCCAGAGGAAATTGGAGAGTCATGGGATAGGAGGTAGTGTTCTAGTGTGGATTAAAAACTGGTTAAAAGATAGAAAACAGAGAGTGGGGTTAAATGGTCAGTATTCTCAATGGAGAAGGGTAGTTAGTGGGGTTCCCCAGGGGTCTGTGCTGGGACTGCTGCTTTTTAAAATATTTATAAATGACCTAGAGATGGGAGTAACTAGTGAGGTAATTAAATTTGCTGATGACACAAAAGTTATTCAAAGTCATTAAATCACGGGAGGATTGTGAAAAATTACAAGAGGACCTTAGGAGACTGGGCTTCTAAATGGCAGATGACGTTTAATGAGCAAGTGCAAAGTGATGCATGTGGGAAAGAGGAACCCCAATTATAGCTACGTCATGCAAGGTTCCAGGTTAGGAGTCACGGACCAAGAAAGGGATCTAGGTGTCGCTGTTGATGATACGTTGAAACCTTCTGCTCAGTGTGCTGCTGCAGCTAAGAAAGCAAATAGAATGTTAGGTATTATTAGGAAACGAATGGAAAACAAAAATGAGGATGTTATGCCTTTGTATTGCTCCATGGTGCGACCGCACCTCGAATATTGTGTTCAATTCTGGTCGCCGCATCTCAAAAAAGATATAGTGGAATTAGAAAAGGTGTAGAGAAGGGCAACGAAAATGATAAAGGGAATGGGACATCTTCCCTATCAGAAAAGGCTAAAGCGGCTACGGCTCTTCAGCTTGGAAAAAAAGGCGGCTGAGGGGAGATATGATAGAGGTCTATAAAATAATGAGTGGAGTTGAACGGGTAGATGTGAAGCGTCTGTTCACGGTTTCCAAAAATACTAGGACTAGGGGGCATGCGATGAAGCTACAATGTAGTAAATTTAAAATGAATCGGAGAAAATGTTTCTTCACTCAACGTGTAATTAAACTTTGGCATTCGTTGCCAGAGAATGTGGTAAAGGCGGTTAGCTTAGCGAAGTTTAAAAAAGGTTTGGACGGCTTCCTAAAGGAAAAGTCCATAGACCGTTATTAAATGGACTTGGGGAAAATCAGTATAAAATGTTTTGTACTTTTTTGGGATCTTGCCAGGTATTTGTGATCTGGATTGGCCACTGATGGAAACAGGATGCTGGGCTTGATGGACCTTTGGTCTTTCCCAGTATGGCAATACTTATGTACTAAATCTGTCGCCACCAGTAAGGTGCGATCAGAATTATGGTTCCACGGTCCTGCTTGAGTTTCAACAAAGTTTTTCCCACTAGAGGTATCGGTGGATACACATACAGAAGGCCTGTCCCCCAATGAAGGAGAAAGGCATCTGACCCTAGTCTGTCATGGGCATGAAACCTGGAACAGAACTGAGGGACCTTGTGATTGAACTGAGTGGCAAAAAGAACCACTGAGGGGGTGCCCCACGCTTGGAAGATCTTGTGGGCTACGCCCATGTTGAGAGACAACTCGTGAGGTTGCATTATCCTGCTCAGTCTGTCAACCAGGCTGTTGTTTACGCCCACCAAATAAGTGGCTTGGAGAAACATGACGTGACAGCACACCCAATGCCACATCTGGACGGCTTCCTGACACAGACGGCGAGATCTGGTGCCCCCTGCTTGCTGGTGTAATACATTGCAATCTGATTGTCCGTTTGAATTAGGATAATTTGATAGGACAGCCGATCTCTGAGGTTGATCTGAAGATTTGTTTCCTAGAGGGCCAAGCTCCTTGAGTGTGGAGCCCATCTACATGAGCCCCCCACTCCAGAAGAGATGCATCCATCGTCAGCACTTTTTGTGGCTGAGGATTTGGAATGGTACTCCCAAGGTCAAATTGGATCGAATTCTCCACCACTGATGGGAGAGTAAAAGCTCTGTGGACACTAGGATGAGATCTTCTAGATTCCCCATGGTTCGATACCACTGAGAAGCTAGGTCCACTGAGCAGATCTCATGTGAAGTCGAGCCACGGGTGTAACAAACTGTGGAGGCCATGTGGCCCAACAATCTCAACATCTGCCAAGCTATGACCTCCTGTGATGTCTGAATCTTGCACATTACCGAAAGAAGATTGTCCGCCCGCGCCGCTGGGAGGTAAGCTCAATCATTCTTCCTATTGAGCATGGCTCCTATGAGCACCAATTGTTGAACAGGATGGAGATGGGACTTGGGGTAGTTTATTACGAACCCTAGTAGCTCCAGCACCTGAATAGTCATCCGCATAGACTCTCGCGCACCGGCCTCCAGGGTGCTCTTTACTAGCCAATCGTCGAGATAAGGTTACACATATACTCCCCGTCTGCGTAGCAAAGCAGTGACTACTGCTAGGCATTTTGTAAATACCCCGAGAGCTGACGCAAAGCCAAAAAAGCAATATGTGGTACTGAAAGTGATGTGGTCCCAACCGAAACTGAAGATACTTCCTGTGAGTTGGAAGTATCAGAATGTGAGTGTATGCATCGTTTAAGTCCAGAGAGCATAGCCAATTGCTTTTCTGAATCATGGGAAGAAGGGCGCCCAGGGAAACCATACTGAACATTTCTCGGACTAGTAATTTGTTCAGGGCCCCTAGGTCTAGGATGGGATGCATCCCCCTGTCATTTTCTGCACAAGGAAGCACCTGGAACAGAATCCCTGCCCTTCTTCCGCACTGGTCTTTAGAAGGGCAGAGTTGTTTTGCAAGCACCTGCCTGTGCTGAGAGCTGAACGAATGAGCTCTCAGTGGGCAATTTGGAGACCTGGAAAGCAAATTGAGGGTGTACCCGAGACAGACTATTTGAAGAACCCACCGGTCGATTATGAGAGGCCACCTTCGGTAAAAAAAATTTAAACCTCCCTCCAACCGGTAAGTTGTCTGGCATGGACACTTTGATAGCAGCTATGCTCTGCTGGAGCCAGTCAAAAGCTCGTCCTTTGCTTTGGCTGGGGAGCAGCAGGGGCCTTGGGCACACGCTGTTGACGAGAATGAATGCCATGGGGCTGAGCATGTGCAGGTCGGCGAGCTGCAGGAGCGTACCTATGCCTAGAATGGGTATAGGGAGCACTCCGCGACCTATCAAAATACCTCCTGGATGAGGAGGTGGCTGCAGAAGATGTCCGGTGGGACAGAGAAGACATAGCCTCAGTGTGCTTTTTTTTTTATCTGGTCAGCGACCTCTTCGACCTTCTCTCCAAAAAGGTTATCCCCCTGGCAAGGGGCATCCGCCATTCTCTGCTGAACCGAATGGTCCAGGTCAGAAACATGCAACCATAAGAGTCTGCACATTGCTAAACTTTGGGCAGAGATTCTGGATGCCACGTCAAAAGTGCCATAAATGCCCCTGATCAAGAACTTGCGACACACCTTCTGCTGCTTGATCAACTGGTGAAAAGGCTCAGCCTGCTCCTGAGGGAGTGCATCGACCAAGTCAAACAGCTGCCTCACTGAGTTCCGCAAGTAGATGCTCACGAAGAGCTGGTAAGACTGAATACGGGCGATGAGCATAGTGGCCTGATACATCTTTCTCCCAAAAGAGTCCAGGGTTCTAGCTTCTCTATCTGGGGGAGCCGAGGAATAGTCCCTACAACTCCTGGCCTTTCTGAGAGTGGCATCCACCACCATGGAGTTGTGGGGTAACCGAGATCTCACCAACCCAGGTTCCCCGTGGATCCGATACTGGATATCAATTTTCTTGGGGACCACAGGGACAGAGGGGACGCCCAGTTCCATACAAAGACTGCCTTGAGTACCTCATGGAGAGGAGCCGTCACTGCCTCCTTAGGTGGAGAGGTGTAGTCCAGGACTTCGAGTATCTTGGCCCTGGGCTCATCCTCCACTTCTACGGGGAATGGAATGGCCTCTGTCATTTCTAGTACAAAAGAGGTGAAGGAGAGAGACTGGAGACTGTCTCCTCTCAGGTGGAGGGGAAGGCTCAGAAGGGATCCCATAGGACTCATTGGAGGAAAAGTACCTGGGATCCTCTTCTGATTCCCACGAGCGCTCCTCCTCGGTATCAGACAGCACTTCTCTCAGGGATGTCTGAGACCGGGCCCGCCTCGACATCGAGGACCCATGCCTTCGAATACGGTGTTGAGGAAAAGGCTCCTACCTCAACTCCGGCGAAGCTTCCTCCACTGACGTTGAAGGAGAACCGGCCTGGGTGGCAGTCAACACCAGAGACCACACCGCGGGCTGGGGGCCAGGTGGGGCCGCAACGGAAGGCATGTTAGGTGCAGGCATCCCTGATGCCGATGCACATCACTTCAACAATCCTTCCAAGAGCTCTGGAAGCAAGGCCTGGATACACTCATCGAGAGCCACCATCGGTAAAGACTGAGGGGCCGGTGTGGGCTCAGGTTGCCGAACTGCCTGGGGTGCAGGAGCAGGATCTTGGCTGCTGGGAGAAAGACGCATTGGCACCTCTTGAATGGAGGGGGATGGAGTCCCGGAGCTCCCAGCACCATGCGAAGGTGATTGGTGACGGTGCTTCTTGGCTTTCGTCTGATGCACTTCAACCAAACTCTTCGGTGCCAATGAGGACAACGTCGAGTCCTCATGCCACCTCGGGGCCGGGTCCGACAGTCGGTCCCAGGGTGTCCTGCATAGCAAGAAAGCAAAGGGGCAGACAGTCTGCAAACTCCAAGATGGAAAATCAACAAAGCAGATCGTGATTAAAAAATGTAATCTATATAAATAATTCTCACCTCCAAGATTCTGAAGCTCAGTCTCTGCCAGGGAAACACTGAAGCCCTGCAGTGTTGGTAGGCTAGGCTGTCAGCAGCACCACTCACTGTCACTGATGCACCACTCACTCTCACTCATAGACCCGCCCTCAGCCACGCCCCATCTGGACATAATTCGCAACCCCAACGTTCTAAATGAAGCCTCAGAAATTTCTTTCCAAAGTTGTAGTTTCTAGATCGCAGTGTTGGTAGGCTAGGCTGTCAGCAGCACCACTCACTGTCACTGATGCACCACTCACTCTCACTCATAGACCCGCCCTCAGCCACGCCCCATCTGGACATAATTCGCAACCCCAACGTTCTAAATGAAGCCTCAGAAATTTCTTTCCAAAGTTGTAGTTTCTAGATCGCAGTGTGTTTGCCCCGCCCCCGCGTCAAACGTGATGACATTGAGGGCGGAGCAAATACACTGAACAAATCGCATCGCCCACCAAAAAGTGACGTAAACCACAACGTGAACGAACAACGCAAGGAGACCGGGGGGGGGGGGGCCCTGCCGCACACTCTCTGGAAGGGAGGGACACAGATTCCACGAGATCGAGGTGCAAACTACCCCGGTGGAGACCATCGCGACCACGGTGGGCGGGGACGACGATGATGACACAGACGCAAGAGAACAGGCAGCGGTGGGCGGGGACGACAATGATGACACAGGCACAAGAGAAGAGGCAGCATGGCCCACACCCAGAGAAATGGCCGCCGGCCGTGCCTCCCCCTTCCCGGGACCTACGGACGCAAGTCCCCAGGCGTACGCCAGCTCTGCTGCTTCGCAACTCATCCGTCGATCCAGAGGGACGATGGACAGCGAGGGCCCAGATCCTACGTGCTCGCCTCGGACGGAGGACAGTAGGGAAACGCGACCATGCTCGAGGACAGGCTGAACGGAGTTGCCGAAGGCTCGCCCAGCGCCCCATCGTGCCAGGACGACCGGAGCAGCGACAGTGGCGTCGACAACAAAGCTGACGCACCGGTGAGTTCAGGGTGCCATCTGTTCGAGAACCGGAGCACGGCTGCAAAGATCCAGATTGCTAACCCCTTCCAAAGCTCCTGCCTCCAACCACTGAAACAATTCCGGACCGTACTGTGGTACCACAGCTGCCAGACCCTTATGACCCGGAGCACAACCAAAGCCAAATACTCCTATTGTGCTCTGTGCCCTGGACATCACTCCCGAGTATCTGACTGCACTTGGAAGATTTCTCTGCTGCCTGCTCCTGCTTGGATAAAAAGAAGCAAATGCTAAGGTCCTTCAGCTCCACTGGTCAAAACTTTGAGCCACAGACATCTCAGAAGAAGAGCTCCTCTCGGCAACATGACTTCATACTACAGAACCTTTCACTCACACACACACTCTCTCTCTCTCAAACATACACACTCCAAGGGAAAAGTTGCTTACCGCCCGTTTCATTTGCGTCACAAACATGCCTATTTTACACACTGTGCAATGAAGAAACAGCATCTCTCTCTCTCTCACTCACACCCACACACTCCCCTCCCACCCACCCCCTTAATACACAAACTGTAAAAAAGAAAATCAAGATCTCACTCTCTCACTCAACCACAAACATTCCTCCCAAACAACATCACACACAAACTCTGCCATGGTGAATCAAGATCTCTATCTCTTACTCACATCCACACACTCCCCCCCAACCCCCCCCCCCCCCCCCACAATAAATACACAAGCTCCAACATGCAGAATCAACATCTCTCACTCACTCACACCCACACACAACACAAACAAAAAAACACAGGAAAAAAAAACTTTTAACACATAATACTACGTCAATTATTCATTACCATGACAACACATTTCTCCTAACAATCCCTTTCAAAACAATAATTGCAGGAACCCAATACCTTCCTAGCGCCCGTTTCATTGGTTTCAGAAACGGGCCTTTTTCACTAGTTGATTAATAGATATACTAAAAATTATATCCAGTACAGCCCAACACAGGCCGTGTTTCGCCCAGCAGGGCTGCTTCAGGGGCTATAAAACAGATAAAATGATGTTTTAAAACACAATACAGATATGACAAAAAATAGTAAATATTATACACACATTACATATATATGTGTTTGTATACTGCATACCAAATACCTAAAGTAAATGTAACATGAAATAAATGTAACACAAATATATCTCACACATATAATAAATGATTATAAATATATAATAATGATGTACGTTTGCATTAGATAAACATTCCACAAATATATCTCACACATATAATAAAAGGTGTAATTAATTTATCATAAGAGAACATTCCACAAATATATCTCACACATATAATAAAAGGTGTAATTAATTTATCATAAGAGAACATTCCACAAATATGTCACACATCTCTCTATATAAAAGGCAAAACCAACGTTCTATGAAGCCTCCAGCCGGAAGTGTGAAGGGGGCGAGATATCCGGTTTCCCTATGAGTGTCTGCCCCGCCCTCTCTGTAACACAGTCAGTGAAGGAAAACAGCAGAGCACGAAATCAAATCGCTGGCTCTGTAACAATGAAGGACTCAGAGGGGGGAGGGGAGAGAGGCCAGAGGGCAGGGACACACACACTCCCACATGCACACAGAAGAAAACATTGCTAGCCCCCGTTTCATTTGCATCAGAAACGGGGCTTTTTTTACTAGTATATAATAAATAATTAAAAAGATACATACATATATATATATATATATATATATATATATATATATATATATAGAACTGCTGTTTGTATCAACTATAAATGATCATAATTAAGGAGCAATATTTACTTAATCAAACATAATATGTCCAAATTCTAATTTTAAGCAAAACAAGACACCCACCTACACAATGATTCTCTACTGTCAAAATATGGTAGATTTGATGAAACCAACTAGAAAATATCAAAACATTAATGACAAACTTGAGATTGAATCAATAACAAAAATAGTTTAAAAAAAAGAATAATAATAAAATTAAAATTTAAAAAATAGTAAAAAACTGAATATCCAATAAACTCACATGTACTGAAGACCGCAGTTGTGAATTTTCTTGTATATATATTGAAAAAAAAAACAGCTCAACCGAATAAACCAGAAAAATGTGCTGACCTAAATAAAAGCATATTGTTTCAAAGACACATGGTATCTCTGTGTTTAAATATGCTATTGTATATTAATACAACTTGTGTATGTGATAACTTTTCAAGCAATGCTGAAATTATAAAAACCGTTATGTGTCCTGTAACAATGTTAACAACTAAAATACTATGGTACTGCACAAACGTTACAATGTATCATTGCTACGATGTAGTCTTTAGATTTGAGACCCAACTTCTAGATGGAACATAGGATTAAGTGGTAATAAAGTATCAACACTTACATAAAATATGTCGGACACTCTCTTGATTCTGGTAATGCTGAAAAAATGGCTATGGCTGACACAGGAAGTTAGATGTGGAAGTGAAAGGTCAAAGGGTTATGGCTGACACAGGAAGTTAAATATGGAAGTGAAAGGTCAGATTGAGCATTGTTTAGAAAAAATTTTAAAAACAGCAAAAATTTAAAAAACCAGGACTGGTGTTACTGCTAAATCAAAACAAGTTTCAAAAGTGGTAAAATATAGTAAGAAAACAAAAAAACAAACCTATATAAATAATTCTCACCTCCAACGTTGAGAAGCTCACTCTGTGGGAGGGAAACACTTAAAAACCTGTACTGTTGGTAGGCTAGGCTGTGAGCACCACCACTCACTCTCACTCATGGACCCGCCCTCAGCCACGCCCCATCCAGACATAATTCACAACCCCAACGTTCTAATGAAACCTCCCCAAGTCCCAACGTTCTAACTGCATGGTGGTGAAACCCAAATTCGCCCATGAGTGTTTGCCCCGCCCTTGCGTCAAACGTGATGACGACGAGGGCGGAGCAATGGCACTGAACCAGTTGCATTGCTGCGCCCTCGACGTCATCACGTTTGACGCTAGGGTGGGGCAGACATCGATGTACAACACTACACTCCGCTCACCCACACCCACCCAAAGTCACCACCCCTCACCCCCTCAAGTTGCCAACACTACCACCCTCCGCTCCCCCCTCCACCCACCCCCCGAAGTCACAACACACACTGCTCCACCCTCCACTGCCTACCCACAGTCAAACCACCCACTGCTCCACCCCCCCCCCCCAACAGGTCGTCGCCGCCGCTCACCCCCCCCTCCCTCCCTCCATCAGATACAAAAACAAAAAAAGCAGCAGCAAAACTATTAAAGGAACCAGGGCACCGCAGGCAGCCATCGGCTGTCACCTGTGCATCCGCTCCTCCTCTCACCTCTGACGTTGCCCCCCAAGTTGCCAACACTACCACCCTCCCCCCCCCCCCCCATGTTGGCACAGCTCCCCCCTCCACCCATCCCCCGAGGTCACAACATACACTGCTCCACCCTCCACCCCCTGCTCCACCCTCCACCCCCCCCCCCCCCAAACAGGTCGTCGCCAACGCTCCACCCCCTCCCCCCTCCGTCACATACAAAAACAAAAAAAGAAGCTGCAAAACTAAAAAAGGAAGCGGGGCACCGCAGGCAGCCATCGGAGTTCAATTGAAAAATACTTGCCATGAGGGAAGAGCATCAGAAGGAACAAAACAGACGAACTAAAACACAATTGGAGGAACATAGGGTACATGATAGAGGATACAGATTGGGAGAACTTCAAGGGCAAAAGGAGATAGAGAGATTTGGGAGACTGAGGGGGGGGGCCTGCCACACACTCTCTTTCTTTTCTCACATACACTCTCATTCTCAGACAGTCTCACTCTATGTCACACACACACTCGCACATTCACTGTCTCTCTCTCTCTCTCTCATACACTCACTCTCTCAAACATGCACACCTTGAATTAGACTCACAGAGAGTCTGTGTAATGCACACATACTCTCTCTCTCTTTCAGACACACTCTCTCACACACAGTATCTGTGTGAAATACACTCTCTCACAGTCACTGTGTCTCACATAAGCACTCGCACACACTCTCTGTCTCACACAAACTCGCACATTCACTCTCTCTCTCACACACAGTCACTCTCACACACACTCTCTCAAGCAAACACACTCCCAGGAAAACCTTGCTAGCGCCCGTTTCATTTGCGTCAGAAACGGGCCTTTTTTACTAGTATTATATATATGAGTGTATAATAAATAATGACGTCTGGGATAAAATAAATAACTGTTCAAATCAAAACTATCAAAAACTTCTATAAAAGAACAAGTGTTTTTAAATGGTAATAGCAGATATCTGCACATAATTCTTAATGAAATCAAATGCCAGTCTGTGACGTCAGCATTTATACTGATAATTAGGTATCGAGACAAAATGGTTAAAAAACATATAGCGAATATCGGCACATATATTTCAATAATAGATAATAATAATAATAAAAATAAATAAAGGGATCTTAAAAAGATTAGCAGCGCTTGAATGTATAATGTAACTAAATGCCAATCTGTAACATCAGTAAAATAATGCTACTAAAAAAACTTTTATTTTTGATGTATATCAATTTAAAATTTAATTGTAATTTAAAAGACAAACAATGTTTTAATCAACTTGAAATAGCAGATATTTGTAGTCATTTTTAATGTGATATAAGTGATATTATAAACTCAAAAATAAGTGCTCAAAATGTGTGTGTATATATATATATATATATAAAAGTATTTCAATTAATTTAAAATAGAACATCTTTCATGTCATTTCTTAAATGTAATGATAAAATTGAACAAAAATAAATAAAAAAAATAAAAATACACAAAAAAATGATCCAAAAGGTGGCTAAAAGAGAAAATTGAATAAATGAATATGAAAATAAAAATTATAAAAATTAAATTAATTTTATTTATAATAAAATGGTATACATGTCATATGTAGGAGGGATGTCTTGTATGCTTGAGTATAAAAATTGAAATACATTATACAGCATAATGATATAATAATCAAAGTAAAACAGAAAGGTCTGTTTCAGCATTCAGACCATGTGGGTGAAGAGTATTTAATTCATAAATAAATTGTTGCTCTTTGCGTAATAGGTGAATGTCAATAGGTCCACCTCTCCATTTATTCCTATATGTATAAATTACACAAAACTGGTAATCCTCAAATTTATGGCCTAGAGTTAATTAATGTTCTACCAATGGTTTTTCTAATATTTTCCATTTTAATGCACTTCTATGCGCAATGATTCTAGTATTGAGCTTCCTTTTGGTTTTTCCTATATAAACAAGTTTATAAGGACATATAGAAGCATATACTACATTATTTGTTTTATAGTTGGTAAATTGTTGTAGATGGATTTCTTTGTTTGCTGACGATAATATATATAGACTCTTAGTTTTTGTATTAACATTACAGACTGAACATGTGCCGCATGGAAAGTGGCCTAAGGGTAAATTATTAGATGATGTAACTAGATTGGGTAATGCAGATGGAACCAAAAGGTCCTTTAGATTCTTTTCACGTTTGTATGCAACAATTAATTTCTTATCATCAAATATATCTAAAAAATTTGTAGTAAATGCCAATGTTTTTTAATAATGTTAACAATAGAACTGGCTATATTAGTGAATGGTAATGTGCAAACTTTGTTTTCTTGATTGGTTTAAGTAATGTTTCTCTTGAAAAACTTGAGGCCTTATAAAAGCCTTCATTTATGCATTTCAGTGGATATCCTTTTTCCTTAAACCGTCTGGATATATCTTTGGATCTCTAAGTGTGTATGTTTTGGGATCTGCACATAAACGTCTTAATCTTAAAAATTGGCTGTAAGGCAAGTTTGCTTTGAGGCTTCTGCTAGGACAGCTTTCATAATGCTGCAAGCAAACTCACCCCGCTACCTCACTGAATGGGAAGACAAATGCAAGGCCGTGCTAGATTCTATTGCGCCAATACATCTCAAAACGTCCTATATCCGCAGCTCAACACCATGGTTATCCGCAGCTCTTAAAACTTAAAAACAGAGACAAGAAGACTTGAGAGAGCTTGGCGTAAACGTCATACAGATTGTGCGCTGGAAGCATGGAAACACTGTCACCGCAAATATAAATATGCTATCAGGCAAGCAAAACGTACATACTTTTCATCAAAGTTACAGTCTGCAGGACAGGACATAAAGGTTTACCAACTTTTAAACTCCTTCCTTGACACCCGAATCTTCCATCTGCCACCCAACTAGCCACTTACTTCAAGGAGAAAATCTTATCCCTGCGGTCAGCATCTGTTAGTAGTATTTCTGAAGTGGATGACTTCTTAGAATCCTTGACCATATCTGCGGATTTCTGCCCGGCTGATCATATGTGGACCAACTTCAGTCCTTTATTACTGATAGCGTAACCAAGACTTTACAAAAGTTCACCAATAAGTACTGTAGATTGGATGTTTGTCTGAACCCTCTTTTAAAAGTTGCCCCGAAATGCTTTGTTGAAGATCTGACTTGCTACTTAAACCATATGTTAAGCTCTGGAACTTTCCCGCCTGATCATGGTAATATTCTACTCACTCCCATTCCAAAGAACCTTAAGATCAAATCTGACGTTATCTCCAACTACCGCCCAGTTGCTTCTATACCACTGGTTGTCAAGTTATTGGAGAGCATGGTTAACGCTCAACTCAACGAATTCCTGACTACCTTTGATATCCTTCATCACTCGCAGTCTGGTTTCCGTGCTCAATACAGCACAGAGATGGTTCTAGTCACCCTCTTGTCAAATTTCAAAGGAGAGCTATCCATCAGCCGGAAGGTTCTACTGCTTCAATTCGACATGTCAAATGCCTTCGATATGGTGGACCATGACATACTACTACATCTACTTGACTCACTTGGCATGGGAGGGTCTGTTTTGCACTGGTTCAAGGGCTTCTTGACCACCAGAACATATCAGGTCACAGTGAATTCCGCCACTTCTGCTCCATGGTCTGCCTCCTTTGGGGTACCACAAGGTTCTCCGCTTTCACCGACATTATTTAATATCATGTTGATGCCATTAGCCTCAGCTCTAGCAAAATTAGATCTACATCCATTCATCTATGCCGATGACATTACCATCTACATCCCTTTTTGTATCACCATATCCGAAATCACTAATCTCATTGAAGCAAGCTAGGGCCTCTTCTCTGTCAAAAGGGGCTGAATTTGCTCCTGTAACTTCTCAATTCTTTTCTAGGGAAAGGAACACACACCTTAGTGCTTAGCATGTCAAAATATTCCCCAGGTACTCTGTCCTTTGCGACCCAGCAAAGAGACTGCAGGAACTGGACCACTCAGGCAGTGGTCTGATGGCTCTTCTTGATGGCATACCAATGCTGCTGAACTGCTCCCAATGCGATGTCTCATGGGGCGGGCAGGAGTCATTAATTGTCTGACAGCTGCGGAGCTCCCTCCCAGCATATCGGGGTTCTCTTGGCCAGCGTCCAGGCAGCACCTTTGTGTTGCTAATGCCCCCCTCCCAAAAAAAAAAGGAAGGGAAAGGGAAATGGGACTTGATATACCGCCTTTCTGAGGTTTTTGCAACTACATTCAAAGCGGTTTACATATATTCAGGTACTTATTTTGTACCAGGGGCAATGGAGGGTTAAGTGACTTGCCCAGAGTCACAAGGAGCTGCAGTGGGAATTGAACTCAGTTCCCCAGGATCAAAGTCCACTGCACTAACCACTAGGCTACTCCTCCACTGCTTTGAGGCTTTTTTATTATTATTTAATTTAGGCTGGCTCTCAAATGTGTGCAACTGGGCCCTGAAGGGAAGAAGAAAGGAAAGAAAAAGCAAGGAAGACAGAAAGGACACAGGAGAATAAAGAGGTGCAAGAATAGCAGGGACGCCCTCAAAGATGATCCACCTGAACAGGGAAGAGACCTAGATTTCTCTGGATATTACCTGCAGTGACTGCAGCTGGTCGTGGATCCCTCCTTCAGGCCTCCTCGCATCACTGGGTGACCAGTTCTCCAACAAAAAAGAATTAAGATATGAAATGTTTTGTCAGAGAATACTCATTAGTAAAGGGTGGTTGTAAGAAAGACTTGGACAAACTTCTCGAAGACAGCATCCTTAACAATACCCAATATCTCAAACACACATTCACACTCTTACACACATAACAATTAAAAAAAAAAAAAAGAAATATCCGAAGTCACTCAATAAACCACTACAGGAGCCAATATGAACACAGTAAAATTACTCTTAGGAATTTTCTCCATAACTCTGATCCAAACAATAATGGCAGCACCTCTTAACGAAAATAACATAATACCCATACTACACAACCAACCACAAATAACCAGATACACCAACTTCCATCAAAGCGACAATAGAACCTACAACAGAAAATCATCTGATTACGATCAAACTGTACAAACTGGGAAAAAAAAGATTTAACAAATCTAAACCAATAAACAAACGACAACTAATAAAAGTCACCACAATCCCAAATATAGTAGAATACCATATAATTAAAATAGGTTACATTAATGCCAGATCCGCAGTAAACAAACACTAACAGGCTGGATCACAAAGGAAGCCATTCATTTACTGTTCATCAACGAAACATGGATTCATGACCAAAATGATCCCATAATCCTAGACCTACGCCCATCAGGATACAAAATCCTACATTGGACCAGAGAGGGAAAAGAGGAGGTATCGCCCTAAATTTACAGATCTCATTTCATCACTCAGACCACTGCAAAGTCAATTACATCTCAACTCGAAATTGCCTCAATCAGGATTCAACATAAAACCTTATCTGACCATCTGAATTGTGTCATATTCTACAGACCACCAGGTAAATGGAACGATGCCCAGACAAACATCATGGACTTCATATCAACTACTTGTACATCTAATTCAAATGTACTAGTCTTAGGAGATATTAACCTCCACCTAGAAGACCCAAACGCAAACGGTGTACAAGAATGCATGGAATTCTTCCCGTTGTGGGACTTCAAATGGCCACACTCAAACGCTACCCACATAAAGGTCACACACTTGACTTACTTGTACATAAATTTACAACAGACCGAAACTTCATAATAACAAAACATAAATGGTCGGACATTTCATGGTCCGATCACTTTAAACTAAATTTAACCTTACATTGGCTGAAGAAGGGACATCACCAAGTAGAAGAAAAAGCAACTTACAATATAAGAGGTTGCGTAGATGCAAAAGCATTTTGGCAATCGATATACGACAACAACTAGTCCGTTTTAGCTGATTCTGAATACTTCCTCGCGGAATGGGAAAAGAGATGCATTTCCATTTTAAATGAAATAGCACCTAAACGAACAAAACCTCATAAAACCTAATAAAACACCTTGGTTCAACGACAATTTGAAAATACTAAAAACAATATCTAGATGACTTGAAAGAGCGTGGAGAAAAAATAGAAATGCCCTAAACACATGGAAAGAATCACAAATAAAATACAAAAATGAGATTAAAAAAATCCAAACGGAATTACTATAAAGCACAAGTTGGAACTGACTTCAAGGACATGAAGAAATTATACAAACTACTGGACAAACTACTAGTCACCAAACCAGTTACCATATCAAATACCGACATTCCACCAGTAGAAGAACTTGCCAAATACGAAACATTTCCAACATAAGCAAAACCATGTCTCATGAAAACATTAACCTTGATACCTTCCTTGATGAACTAGACCCACACTCTGGAGAATATCCAGCAGATCAGTCTTGGTCAAACTTCACCCAGACTACAGACGAAATAGTTGGACAGGTAACCAGAAAACTCTCATCTGCTCATTGTCAACTCGATGCATGTCCCAACTATTTAATGAAATCACCACCTGCGAAGGCTTTCCCGAATGTATCGCCTTCAAGATTTGTACCTTTGTTCACAGAATAATACGTGGTCTAGCTACGAGCTATATGTCTGAACTAATCGACTTGCAGATCTTACTTCCCATCCAAACTACATGTTCCAACAAGGCTTATTCCCCAAGGACAAAAGCAACATTTTACTTACACCATTACCAAAAGACACCGAGAAGAAATCAAATGATATCACCAACTATCGCCCTGCGGCATCCATCCCACTTACAACCAAATTGATGGACAGTATCGTAGCCAAACAACTCACTGAGTATATCGACAAATTCTCAATACTTCATGAATTGCAATCTGGTTTCAGACCCCTCCATAGTACAGAACCTGCACTGGTATCTCTCCTTGCCAAATTCAAGCAAGAAATTGTACTAGGTAAAAACATTCTCCTACTTCAATTCGACATGTCTAGCGCATTCGATATGGTAGACTAAGTATACTCAACAGGATAGGAATTGGAGGGAATATACTCAAATGGATCAAGGGGTTCCTAACCACAAGGTCATATCAAGTAAAGACAAACTCCAACATCTCTCCACCCTGGGAAACTGACTGCAGAGTACCTCAGGGATCACCTCTCTCACCCATCCTTTTCAACCTAATGATGACCCCCTTAGCCAAGTCTCTTTTCAATCAAGGCCTTAACCCTTTTCTGTATGCGAATGATGTCACAATATACATACCTTTCAAATCGAACCCTTCAGAAATCACCAATATAATAAAAAAATTGCCTAAGCCTAATGGATACCTGGGCTATGAGATTCAAACTAAAACTCAATAAAGAACACACACATTGCCTTATTCTTTCATCTCAACATTTTACAAACTACCCCACAGCCATACATACCCTGGAACACACTCTTCCAATCTCAGATAACCTGAAAATCCTTGGCATTATTATTGACAGCAACCTAACGCTAAAGAACCAAGCCACCGTCATTACAAAGAAAATGTTCCACACAATGTGGAAACTCAAACGGGTAAAACAATTCTTCCCGAGGGAAACCTTTTGCAACATGCAACATGCTTTTTAATATATTTATAAATGATTAAGAGATGGGAGTAACTAGCGAGGTAATTAAATTTGCTGACGACACAAAGTTATTCGAAGTCGTTAACTCGCGACAGGATTGTGAAGAATTACAGAAGGACCTTGCGAGACTGGGAGACTAGATGGCAGATGACGTTTAATATGAGCAAGTGCAAAGTGATGCATGTGGGAAAAAAGAACCCGAATTATAGCTACGTCATGCAAGGTTCCACGTTAGGAGTTACGGACCAAGAGAGGGATCTGGGTGTCGTCGTCGATAATACACTGAAACCTTCTGCTCAGTTGTGCTGCTGCGGCTCGGAAAGCGAATAGAATGTTGGGTATATTAGGAAAGGTATGGAAAACAGGTGTGAGGATGTTATAATGCCGTTGTATCGCTCCATGGTGCGACCGCACCTTGAGTATTGTGTTCAATTCTGGTTGCCGCATCTCAAGAAAGATATAGTGGAATTGGAAAAGGTGCAGCGAAGGGCGACTAAAATGATAGCGGGGATGGGACGACTTCCTATGAAGAAAGACTAAGGAGGCTAGGGCTTTTCAGCTTGGAGAAGAGACAGCTGAGGGGAGACATGATAGAGGTATATAAAATAATGAGTGGAGTGGAACAGGTGGATGTGAAGCGTCTGTTCACGCTTTCCAAGAATACTAGGACTAGGGGGCATGCGATGAAACTACAGTGTAGTAAATTAAAAACAAATCGGAGAAAATTCTTCTTCACCCAACGCGTAATTAAACTCTGGAATTTGTTGCCGGAGAACGTGGTGAAGGCGGTTAGCTTGGCAGAGTTTAAAAACGGGTTAGACAGTTTCCTTAAGGACAAGTCCATAAACCGCTACTAAATGGACTTGGGAAAAATCCACAATTCCAGGAATAACATGTATAGAATGTTTCTATGTTTGAGAAGTTTGCCAGGTGCCCTTGGCCTAGATTGGCCGCTGTCGTGGACAGGATGCTGGGCTCGATGGACCCTTGGTCTTTTCCCAGTGTGGCATTACTTATGTACTTAAATTATGGACCTAACCAACTATCGCCCAGTAGCATCTATCCCGCTCATAACCAACTCATGGAGGGCATAGTGACGAAACAACTCACTGAACACCTAGATAACACTCAATTCTGCATGAGTCCCAATCAGGATTTCGGTCTAATCATAGCACCGAAACTGTTCTAGTATCCACAAGGAACTCATTCAAACAAGCAATTGCAACCGGCAACAACATACTCCTCCTACAATTTGACATATCCAGTGCCTTCGACATGGTCAATCATGGAATACTATGACATATACTAGAATACTTTGGAATAGGCGGTACAGTTCTCAAATGGTTTAGAGGATTCCTAACCACAAGATCATACCAAGTAACAACGAACGCGGACATATCAGCCCCATGGATACCTGAATGTGGGGTCCCCCAAGGATCCCCCCCTCTCAACAACCCTGTTTAACCTAATGATGATACCCTTAGCCAAACTACTAGCCAATCACAACCTCAACCCTTACATATATGCAGACGACGTCACGATTTATATCCCGTTTAAACAAGATCTAACTGAAATCACCAACGAGATCAACCAAAGCCTCCAAATCATGCACTCCTGGGCGGATGCATTCCAGCTAAAACTTAACGCAGAAGAAACACACATGTCTGTACTTACCTCACAACATAACACAAACAACTTCACCACCATAACCACACCATACTGTTCTCTTCCCGGTCTCACAAAATCTGAAAATTCTCAGAGTTACCATTGATCGTAACCTCACACTCGATGCCCACGTGAAGAATATGACGAAAAAGATGCTCCACTCCATGTGGAAACTCAAAAGAGTAAAACCTTTTCTTCCCGAGATACATACAGACGCCAGAGGGTGGTGGTGAATGGAATTCGCTAGGAGGAGGGAAAGGTGAGTAGTGGAGTGCCTCAGGGATCGGTGCTGGGGCCGATTCTGTCAATATATTGTGAGTGACATTGCCGAAGAGTTAGAAAGTAAAGTTTGCATATTTGCGGATGATACTAAGATCTGTAACAGAGTGGACACCCGGGAGGGAGTGGAAAACATGAAGGATCTGAGGAAGCTAGAAGAATGGTCTAAGGTTTGGCAATTAAAATTCAATGCGAAGAAATGCAAAGTGATGCACTTAGGGAATAGAAATCCATGGGAGACATATGTGTTAGGTGGGGAGAGTCTGATAGGTACGGACGGGGAGAGGGATCTTGGGTGATAGTATCTGAGGATTTGAAGGCGACGAAACAGTGTGACAAGGCGGTGGCCATAGCTAGAAGGTTGTTAGGCTGTATAGAGAGAGGTGTGACCAGCTGAAGAAAGGGGGTGTTGATGCCCCTGTATAAGTCGTTGGTGAGGCCCCACCTGGAGTATTGTGTTCAGTTTTGGAGGCCGTATCTTGCTAAGGATGTAAAAAGAATTGAAGCAGTGCAAAGAAAAGCTACGAGAATGGTATGGGTTACAAGACGTGTGAGGAGAGACTTGCTGAACTAAACATGTATACTCTGGAGGAAAGGAGAAACGGGGGTGATATGATACAGACGTTCAAATATTGGAAAGGTATTAATCCGCAAACGAACCTTTTCCGGAGATGCGAAGGCGGTTAGAAACGAGAGGATATGAAATGAGATTGAAGGGGGGCAGACTCAGAAAAATGTCAGGAAGTATTTCTTCACGGAGAGAGTAGTGGATGCTTAGAATGCCCTCCCGCGGAGGTGGTGGAAATGAAAACGGTAACGGAATTCAACATGCGTGGGATAAGCATAAAGGAATCCTGTGCAGAAGGAATGGATCCTCAGGAACTTAGTCGAGATCAGGTGGCAGAGCCGGTGGTGGGAGACAGGACTGGTGGTTGGGAGGCGGGGATAGTGCTGGGCCGATTTATACGGTCTGTGTCAAGAGCCGGTGGTGGGAGGCAGGGATAGTGCTGGGCAGACTTATACGGTCTGTGCCGAGCCGGTGGTGGGAGGCGGGGCTAGTGATTGGGAGGCGGGGATAGTGCTGGGCAGACTTATACGGTCTGTGCCAGAAGCCGGTGGTTGGAGGCGAGAATAGTAATGGGCAGACTTATACGGTCTGTGCCTGAAGAGCACAGGTACAAATCAAAGTAGGGTATACACAAAAAGTAGCACATATGAGTTATCTTGTTGGGCAGACTGGATGGACCGCGCAGGTATTTTTCTGCCGTCATCTACTATGTTACTATGTTACAATCTTCCGTACCCTGGTACAGTCAATGGTACTAAGTCACCTGGACTACTGCAACGCACTGTACGCTGGATGCAAAGAACAGAATATCAAAAAACTCCAAGCAGCCCAAAATACCGCCGCCAGACTCATATTTGGAAAAACTAAATATGAAAGTGCAAAAACCCCTAACTGGCTCCCACTTAAGAACGCATCGCGTTCAAGATCTGCACTATTGTTCACAAAATCATCCACGCAGACGCCCCAACCTATATGCTAAACCTAGTGGACCTGCCCCCCAGAAATGCCAAAGATCATCCCACAAATTTCTGAATCTACACTTCCCCAACTGTAAGGACTAAAATACAAGCTGAGCATGCAACTACCTTCTCTACATGAGCACGCAGTTGTGGAATGCATTACCTACTACCCTTGAAACTATTGACGAAATACCACTTTCATAAATCTCTGAAAACACCTCGCTTCACAAGGCCTACAAAGAAAACCCACACCTTACTAAATCACCTCGCCAAACCACCCAGTTATGAAAGTCTACTATCTATACCTATCCGCCTAAATCTTCCCTTCTTTCCCTTATCTAATATTTTCACATCACTAACTGTATCTGACATCCTGGAATGACAAAGCCATAACAGGACTCTGTAAGCCACATTGAGCCTGCAAATAGGTGGGAAAATGGGGGATACAAATGCAATAAATAAAAATAAACACATGTCGATTACTGCAATGGAGTATATGCGGGTTGCAGGGAACAAATCCTAATGAAACTACAGACTGCTCAGAATACGGCAGCCAGGCTTATCTATAGAAAATCTAAATTTGAAAGCATAAAACCTCTCCGGGAAAAACTACACTGGCTCCAATCAAGGAATGTATCGCCTTCAAGATTTGTACCTTTGTTCACAGAATAATGCATGGTCTAGCTCCGAGCTATATGTCTGAACTAATCGACTTACCAATTAGAAACACAATTGAATCAGCCAGAACGTACTTAACTCTTCACTTCCCAAGCTGTAAAAGCCTGAAGTATAAATCAACATACACGTTCTCTTACATATGCACACAGCTCTAGAATTCTCTACCAAAACGACTAAAATCTACGAATAATCATCTAGAGTTCTGAAAAAAACTAAAAACTCACCTGTTCAAGAAGGCATACCCCAGAGTATCTGACAAACCCGAATAATGAAATATGGCATTTTAATCAGGAAACGGACAGTTTGCAACCCCGACGCATGATCACACCCTAACATTTTGTCTGAATCACCCAACCTATTTACCGATACTTCTTTACTGTACTTGTCACTATAATAGTATACCTATACTGTATTTGTTCACACGAAGTCTGTAACCACCTCTTTGGACTATGTAGCCACTTAGTCAATTGGTTTGGAAAATGCTACCTTTTACTGCTGAGAAATGGCAGTGAACAGAAAATTGCTCTCTACAAAGCAATCTGGACAGGCCATGTTCAGAGACAAGATACTGAGCTCAATGTACCACTAGGCTGACCCAGTATGGTATTTCTTAAGTTCAAAGATATCAGGCAATTGAGTACACACACAATACTAGACTGGAGAAAGCTAGTGACTGCAGACTAGAAAAGGCAAAATTCACAGGCACCACACAACTGTTCTTAGCTCTTATCTAGTATAGACAATAAAACATGTAGGGAGTCCAACACAAACAGGACTGGTCACCACTCTTGTCTACCGTGAGGAATTCACCAGCATGATGCTGTAGCCTTGCCAAGTCCTTGTTTTCTAATGCCGTCTCACACCCAGGGTGAACAATAGTTATTTTATTTATTCTCTCTTGTATCTCACAGTTATCCAAAAACAAGTTTTGATTCAATGTGGCTTACATACCGAAATTAGAAAAGAGCAAATAAGCATTACATTTGCAGAGTAGTGTTGACACCAGTAATTCATGTAATTAGTCATACCATTTCTTGAACAGGTATGTTTTTAGTTCTTTTCTGAATCAGAGGCAGTTTGTGATGCTTCTTATGATCTTGGGAATTGAGTTCCATCATTTGGAACCCAGATAGCTAAATCCAGCAGTATAGATACAGTTGGGTAGGTGAAACATTATTTAAGTATTTATTTATGTACTAGCCGTTAAGCCCGTTAAAACAGGCAAGTTTTTTGTTTTTTAAAAAAGTAATGAAAGAACGTAAACAATATTTAATAGTTGATGTTTACAGTACACTTTATATACAATGTTTTTTGTGTAAATAGAATGTGATCCTTGGATCAATTTTCCTTGTTCTGATGTCTGCTTAACTAATACTTTCACGTCTGAAGCCTTTCTGACTCTTGAAAATGCAACGTATAGTTGTCCATGGCTAATACAGGGTTGGGTAGGTAGATTCCAACCTGTCTAAAGTCTGACCTTGTGATTTATTAATGGTTATGGCAAATGCAAGGTTTGCAGGGAATTGACGCCTTTGTAGTTGAAATGGCAGTCCAGAATCTGTAATAAGATCTATTCGTGGAATGAATACTGTTTCACCTTATACACTGTCAGTTATGACTTTAGCCACTATTAAGTTTGGTTTTAAGTCGGTAACAATCAATCTTGTTCCATTGCATAAACCTCTTTTAGTATTTAGATTCCTCAACAGCATAATAATTGCTCCCTTTTTGATTTTCAAGTATGAGGGGCAGTGCTGAAAGATGTAATGTGTGAAGAAATTCAATTGGGTATTCGCTGACATCATCACCATGTTCACTGATGAGTTTGTCTGAACTGAGATAAATTTTCTCTTTCTCTTGAAGCTTACTCAGAACTTGTAGATTTATTTCATTGACATGTTCATTTTGGGGGGATAAAATAGCTCTTCTTGATATGTTTCAATATCTTTATATAACAATGTTGTTCCAAATATATCTGTATAATATCCTCAGTTAGCATGGTGGATGGAATTTCAATTATGTCTTCATTAGACCCACGTTATTTGTTAATTCACCATTTCCAAGTTTAATAAGCCACTCACTATACATGCAGTCTGTAGACCTCATATTAGTTTTGAGGTTCAATTGTTTGAATTGATTCCAATTTCTATTATACTTTATGCAAGACTGACAACTTCTGATGAATTTGCTCCAGGTATTACAGGTAGACATTGTCTGAAGTCACCACCCAATAATAGTAGTTTTCCCCCAAAGGGAATACTTTGTTCACGTGTTATTTCCTTAGTAAACGTCCACACAATCCAGTGCTAACCCAGTGTCATGGTTGCTTCATCCAAATGATTAATATGGAATCACTAATAGTTTTTGCATCTTTTGATGTAATTTTGATACCTGAGACAGATGTTTCATTAAGTTTTAAAGGAATTTTAAACTGAGAGTGGTAGGTTCTCCCTGATTTTAAAAGATTAGCTGCAATTCCTGTAGATGCAACGGCCACTGCAACCTGTCCATTACCTCTAATGTAACTTAGTAATGTTCTATATAAATGGATTTTCCCTGTTCCACCTGGCCCATCTAGGAAAAAGCAATTATTTTGAGTGTTCTTAGAACTGATTGCATTTTTTGTTGTCTCATAAGCTTCTCTTTGTTGTGGGTTTAACGTTGCTTCCAAATCATGTGATATTTGTCTCTCTAGTTGGACATCGATTCCATCATTAAAGTGCTTTGGCAGGTTTTGCAAAGGTATTTGTAGTGAAAAGTCTTTGCAGGTTTTTCCATGTGCCATCAAAACCTGTTGTATATCTGTTAATGCATATGATTTACACAGCTTGCAATGCTGTGGAAACTAAATGGTCATGCTTTCTGCAGAAGTCTTCAATTAAAGAGTCTTGATGATATCCCTAAAGTGGACATGTCAGTCAGACCACTAAAGATACAAAGGTAGCAAATAAATGCCTTCAAGTTGTGGGCATACAGTAGATGCAGCATCAGCTAATGTAGCGTTCCACACATTGTCATCGTTTGTTAACCTTTTGCTTTTGCTTACCTCAAAGTATATGTTGTACTGAACTGCCATCAATGGTTTTTAGAGATTAAAAAGAAGTTGCCCTGGGATATGCAGTAGTAGCAATCTTAAGAAATATCATTCAGTATCACAGATGTTTACGGGATACATCCTTCCAATTGTTTTTTCCAAATCCTGCTTTTCAAGGTTGCCAATTGTGATTTTTTGGATTGAATACAAAGTGTTCTGGTATTTCAGTGTATTGTACACATGTGCGGCATGATTTTCTTGATTAAGTTTGAACCATGCATTTAAAGTGGTGTCCTTATCTTGTTCAAGAGCTGTGAAAACCTTTAAAATTAGGTTGATATACAACAGTTTTGTTCTCCTTCTAGATGAATTGCTAGTCTCATTATTGATGCTGATGCATTTCAAATCGAAATATTCTCCACATAGCTTCAGGAGGGCTTACATAGCGAGAATCAATGTAAGTTTGTACTTCATCAATGAGAAATGTAGATTTGCGCAATCAATGCCTTTGAATGCATATTTGATATAACGTATTTCCGGATTTAAATCAAGCACAAATGCCTACATTAATGTGACATTGTAACGGAGAGATAAGTAAGGATTGTAAGGAACAATCCAACTATTATCAATGTTATGTTTTCCAACTATTACTGGATCTAATTTTCTCCTACCGATATTCGGATATCCATCTTCATTTGCTACTGTTCATTTTGAACTGTTTTGGAAAGCCTTTACAGCACTTTCCATCTACTAGCATGGAGAATGTGGATTTCTCTCATCCCATGGTCCATGTATCATGTTTGTTGTTATAATGTGATACAAAACAGGTTGTGGTTTGCATCTGGTATTCTGCTGATCTATTCTTTTAATTGTGAGTATATCATTTGGTTTTCGCCTTGAAGCCAAAGTAAATATCAATATGTGCATTGTGTAGCCCTCTTTTTTGAAATTCAATTACTTGAACATATGCGTTTACTTTTCCAACGATTTCATCCTTTACAATTTCTTCCATAAGTTCTTTAAGTTTAAGTTTGAAGACCCTATCTACCAAGTCTGGTCGATTTTCAGTTTTTTCACCAGTTGCAAGATATCAGTAATTTCTTTCCACTTTGGATTACATGTCGTTGTAATGAAACGGTTGGTTTACCATATCTCATTGTGATTGCCATAGCATCTTGGTAACATTGTTGCATATTCCTTGGGCTTCCAGTGAAAGTAGATAGTAAAAAACTCTCTTTCCTGCATTTGTGCATCACCATCGTCTTCAACATAGGTTAAGTCATAACGTTTTTCACTCGTAGATCTTTTGCTTTGTTCGTAGAAGTTGAGGTCATTGCTTTCTGCTTTTACATAAGCATCAACAACGTATTGTTGTGTCAAGCGTCCCGCTTTAATAAAGGGTTATAATTGTCTCTAATTTGAAAATAGTAGGAATATATTGTTTAGAGATATTTGCCTGGAGCGGTTGGTCTTACATTGTGTAAAGCTACTCCAATGCCCCATGTTTGTTCAGCGTTGGAAATAATAGTGGGATAACAAGCGCTATCAACATTTCTGTCTCTATAGTCAACTCGACTGGTTGCTCATACAGTTTTGTTAGGTCTCAGATGTACCAATAAATCTCTGTTGATCGGAGGTTCTCCGTCAGGACTCACAAACACCATCGCAACCTCATTGCAACGTTGTGGATTGTATGTTCTGGGATCCGTGTTCCTGTTGTTCATAATTGCCATATGTACAGTTGTGTGTTAAATTTACCATGTAGTTCATTTTGTTCTTTTCTACCTCATGCATCATTTTGTATGCTTTTGCTAATGGGTTTGAACCAATAATATCAGCTAACTTTTTCATTATGTGTGGTTTGCAAGCTTGATTTGCTGGATTGTTCATCCTTTCCTCATTTGCCAGTGACTCGTCTAAAATATATAACTGTGCATATTTTGGGTCCTTATCCTGAGGTGGATGAAGTGTTCCTGCAAGATGATACATTTGTCCGTGTATTTTGAAACAATATGGACCAAAACCTCTTGGTACATTAATATGTGCTCCCACTGATACAAATGCTAATGCACTATTATATGATCTTATATTTTTCATAAATGTTTTTGAATCAGGATCTTGTGCAGTCATCAACTTCTTAATGTATTCATTTGTAGTTATAGGTGGTAAATGTATAGACCCTTTATTGCAACACATTAAACTTCATCTGTTGGTCTCTCAGTTTTAAAGTGTTTGCATTACAATGTTCACAGATTTCGCAAAAATTGCCAAGGTGCTACTGGTTATATTACTTTCCTGAAACTCCTGTAATGTTCTTAAAGCTTTGTGTCTTGACATTTGAAGGTCCATTAAGTGTTTGTTGATTCTGGATTGTTTACGTCTGTGTCTTTCTTCATGTTTTTGTTGTCACTGCGATGTATTCTGTAATTGCAGTCTTTCCTTCTCTGCATGTTTTTGGTTTTCTGTTTATTTTCATGTCTAATTCTCTCTTAGCTTTCCTCCTCTTCAATTCTAAATCATGAGCTGCCTGGTCAGTTCCTGTGGTTTCTATTTTTCTTCGTGGCATATTTGTTGTGTTAGCAGTTTTTGAAATAATAGTTTTCCAGCTTTGTTACAGTCCCTGTCTTTTCAGGTTGGTCAGCGTAGTTCAAATCATTGTAATATTGTTGTAGTAGTGTGTGTGAGACAGAGAGTGAAGAGAAAGTGTGTGTCTGTGTGAGAGTGAGCTGCTAGGACTCCCTGTCACAGTGGAGGGTCAGTGGTTCCTTATAGCCAATTATTTGAGGCAGCAAAGCAGGGCCTGCCCCTCCCTCCCTTTCTTGTAATATTTGTGTGGTGTGTGTGTGTGTGTGTGTGTGTGTGTGAGAGAGAGACAAAGTGTGTGTCTATCTGAAAGTGCGAGAGTGAGCTGCTAGGACTCCCAGTAGGGCTGGTTTTTGAGTTGCCTGCCCCCCCCCTCCCCTCCCCCTCCCCCCTCCCCTCCCCCTCCCCCCTCCCCCCTCCCCCCCCCCCTCCTCCCTCCCCTCCCCTCCCCCCCCCCCGGGAGCATGAAAGTGTGTGTGTGTGTGTGTGTGCTCTGTGTGAATGAGAGACAGAGTATCAGACTAAGTTGAGAGAGTGAGCATGTATGTGTATGAGACAGTGTGCAGTTGCTCCTTATAGCCAGTTGTCTGAGGCAGTAAAGTGTGTGTGTGACAGTGAGCTGCTAGGACTTCCCTTCACAGGTGGAGGGGGTCAGTGGCTCCTTACAGCCAGTTGTTTGTAGGCAGCAAATCATGCTTGTTTTCATTCACCTGCCCCCACCCCTTCTTCTAATATTGTGTGGTGTGTTGTGTGTGAGAGAGTGATGAGTGAGTGAAGTGAGTGAGTGAGAGAGAAACTGTCCTCTCTGTGGGGAAAGAGAGTGTGAGAGTGAGCTGCTAGTACTTCCCTGTCACAGTGGAGGGTCAGTGTGGTCCTTATAGGCAGTTGATTTAGCTGTTTGAAAGTCGGGCTCGTTTTTCGTTGCGTGCCCCCCCCCCCCCCCCACCAACATACATGGTGTTGGTGTTCCACCCCTTCTGCTGACTCGCGCTGTTCTGTGAGCCAAAGGGGGCAGGAAGATATGCCGTTGCTTCAGCAGCAAAGCAGGACTCCGTGTGTGTGTGAGAGACCGCGAGAGAATGCACATCTTTACCTGTCGCCGTGGGCCGATAACGTACTTGGATCCCTGCTTGGTCATGTTCTGCTTCTGTCCATGGGTTAGCCTCGTCCAGCTCACGGCAGCGGCTCTGCCCAGAACATCGCAGTTGTCTCCTTCCTTAGATTATCCTCGCCCAGGTCGCCGCAAACGGCTCCGCCGAGGAACTAGCGCTTCTGCCCATTGGTTAACCTTGTGCAACTTGCCGCAGCGGCTCCGCCCAGGAACGTAGCACTTCTGCTCATTGGTTAATGTTGCTCAGCTCGGCGCAGCAGCTCCGCCCAGGATCATCATGCTTCTCGCCATTGTTTAGCCTGGTTATCATAACGCCGCGGAGGGGTGCTTCAAAACGCATGCGCGGAACGTTCAGGACATGCTCTCTACTGCGCTATTGCGGGTGAATCGGTCACTTGTCAATTTATATGTTTGATTAGGATTTATTTAACCGCCTTTTGAAGGAATTCACTCAAGGCAGTGTACAGTAAGAATAGACCAAAAACAAGCAATAGGCAATTACAGCAATAAAAATATTAAACAACAATACAAGTATGGAATAGTATACTACTTACAATGTCACACAATATGTAACAGAACATTTTAATTGATAGTGAAGGGTAAAGCAAAGATGGAACATATAGATAGGCAAGAGAGTAAGAAGAGTTAGAAAGTAAGGTGACTGATTTAAAGAAAGTTGTACATAAGGTCAGAGAGATGGTTAAATGTTATCTCAGCTAGGGTAGGAGTGGATAAACATGTCCTGCTGCAGAATGTGCAGCCCAAGTCACTCCTTGTGTGTGAGTGAGACTAAATAGTTACTTCTTCCATTAAAGGCCTGGTTGGACAGTCAAGCTTTCACCTGCTTTCTGAAGTAGAGATAGTCTTGTGTTAAGCAGAGTATTTCAGGCAGTGCATTCCAGAGTGTGGGGGCTACTCCGGAGAAGGCTCGCTTGCGGGTATCACATTGTGTAATGTCTTTTGGAGAGGGTGTGGTTAGTGATAGCCCCTGAGAGTACCTTAGTGTCCTTGGCAGTGTGTAAAGAATCATCCTATTCTTCAGGTACTCAGGGCTATTTCCTTTCAGGGCCTTGAAGATCAGACATAGAGTTTTAAATTTAGCCCTGTATTGTACTGGTAGCCATGAAGTGTTTGCAAAAATGGTGTGATGTGGTCACGTCACTTGCAACCTTAAATGAGTCTTGCTGCTGCATTCTGAATCAACTGGAGCTGGTGCAGGCCCTTTGTAGTCAGACCATTGTATAGTGCATTGCAGTATTCCAGTCTTGATGTTATCATGGGCATGCACAACTGGGATAAGATTTACCTTCTCAATGTAAGGAGAAAGGAAGTGTAGCTGTCGCAAATAGTAGAAACAGCTCTTGAAGGTTGCTTGGATTTGGGGAATCAAGTAAGCATTGGAATCTAACTGTACTCCAAGGTTCCTGACTTGTGATTTGAGGAAGGAGTTTGTACTTCTCAAAAGGGATTTTGATGTCAGGTATGTATCCACTTGTGTTAGGGACCCAGAGAAGCTCGGTTTTACTTTAGGATCAGGCAAAGTTTGTTGTGTTTAGCACATTCTTGAATTGATGTTAGACAGGTAATCAGGTCTTAGGCCCCACTCACAAACACTTACCTGATTTTCTCCAGAACTTCGGATCCTTAAACGCGAAGGACAGAAAGCTGGAAGGGAGATAGCGTAAATCTCGCCTGGATGAAGACAGACTAAATTGTAGGAAGCACACGGCAAAGTACGCCAAGCCTTAACAGCAACCAAAAAAAACAGTATTTCTCTCAATGCATTGCACAGGCTACCAATTCCAACCAAGCAGTTGTTCAGTATAGTAAAACAGCCTACTGCAACCCCCACAACAGAACCAGCCTTCCCAGTCTAAACTGAATGATTTTGCTGCATACTTTGCCAACAAAATTTAAGTCTCCACCAGGATTTACAGGCAGTGCCACCCGTCCCCAACCAGTTAACGATGGGTGCACAAACTTGCCCCCTCCTGACAGAGACAGATGGGACACTTAACCCAATGACAGAGGAGAGCCTTGACAAAATCGTAAGAGACCAGCCAAACTACCTGTTCCCTCGACCCCTGCCCAAAAGTAGTGCAGTAGGCAAGTATGGGCCTCATAGAAAGTGTCACAAAAAATTGTGAACACCCTCACTTTCTAATGGGCAACTACCAACAGCATTAAAAAGGGCAGTGGGTTCACCCTTGGCTAAAGAAAAACACCCTTGACCAGGACAAACTTGAAAAGTTACCGGCCAGTGTCCAACATCCGATTTCTAGAGAACCTCATAGAACAACAGTCTGTGTTCAACTTAATGATTGGCTAGAAGAGAGAAACTGGCTGACCCTATTATGGAAAAGAAACAGTCCTCGTATCTCTACTAGATGATCTTCACAGAAACCAAGACATTGGTTCACCTCGGTGTTAGTACTGCTAGATTTCTCAGCAGCTTTTGACACTGTGGATCATGATATCATGCTAGCACGACTGACAGAAACAGGTATCATTGGAACAGTACTTGCATGGTTCAGATCCTATCAGACAGTCAACATCCATATGTTGGCAGCACCATGGGCACTGACCTGTAGGGTACCACAAGGATCAATACTGTCACCTATTCTGTTCAATATCTACCTCAAGCCACTAGCTGAGCTGATTCATCAATGGACACAGTTCTACATCTATGCGGATGACGTGCAGTCTACTCATACCCATTGAACTTGACTTGCCTACAGCCTTGAATAAACTGATTACCTAACATCATTCAAGAATGGGCTAAACACAACAAACTTTGCCTGAACCCAAGTAAAACCGAGCTTTTCTGGTCCCTAACACAAGTGGATACATACCTGACATCAAAATCCCTTTTGGGAAGTATGAACACTGATTCCCCAAATCCAAGCAGCCTTCAAGAGCTGTTTCTACTATTTGTGACAGCTACGCTGGCTCTCTCCTTACATCGAGAAAGTAAATCTTATCCCAGTTGTACATGCAATGATAACATCAAGACTGGATTACTGCAATGCACTTTACAATGGTCTGACTACAAGGGCCTGCACCAGCTCCAGTTTGATTCAGAATGTAGCAGCAAGACTCATAGAAGGTTGTAAGCGATGTGACCATATCACACCATTTTTGCAAAAACTTCATTGGCTACCAGCACAATACAGGGCTAAATTTAAACTCTATGTCTAATCTTCAAGGCCCTGAAAGGAAATAGCCCCGAGTATCTGAAAAAATAGGATGATCCTCCACACACCGCCAAGAACACTAAGATCCTCCCATGGACTTTCACTAACCACACCCTCTCCAAAAGACATTAAACAATGTGATACCCGCAAGGGAGCCTTCTCCGGAGTAGCCCCCACACTCTGGAATGCACTGCCTGAAAGGCTACGCTTAACACAAGACTATCTCTATCTACTTCAGGAAGAAGATGAAAGCTTGGCTCTTCAACCAGGCCTTTACTGGACGAAGTAACTAACCTCGTTAGTCTCACTCACACACAAGGAGTACTCAGGCTGCATATACTGCAGCAGGACATGTTTATCCACTCCTACCCTAGCTGAGATAACATTTAACCATTCTCTGACCTCATGTGCAACTTTCTTTAAATCAATCACCTTACTTTCTAACTCTTCCTACTTTCTTACCCTTCTATATGTTACATCTTGCTTTACCCTTCGCTATCACTTATAATGTTCTATTACGTATTGTGTTGACATTGTAAATAGTATACCATGCCATACTTTGTATTGTTTTTGAATATTTTTACTGCTGTAATTGTCTATTCCTCATGTTGATCTATTCTTACTGTACACCGCCTTGAGTGAATTCCTTCAAAAAGGCGGTAAATAAATCCTAATAATAATAACATGAATGGGTTAAATCTAATTTTTTCTAATTTGTTGCTGACTGGAGTCATCATTACATTGAATGAATACGGGCAATATTGGTGAACCTTGTGGTAGGGATCCAGGAGGCTGAAAAACTGATTGGCCATCTTAACAGGTAGGATCTAGTCCTTAGAAAACCTTCGAACCAGGCTGTCACTGCCCCTGTTAGCCCTATGTTGTTGAATAGGGTCATTAGTGTTGTGTGGTCTACTAGGTCGAAAGAACTTGACATATCAAATTGTAGTAGTAGGCTATTCTGTGTTTGGCATATTATTCTTCTGAATTTTACCAGGGTAGTAATGACTGTCTCAGTGCTATGAGATGCTCTGAACCCTGACTGAGAGCTGTAAAGGATTGAGAAATGTGTTAAGTAGTCTATTAGTTTTGGTTTGTAGTGGTACTGATGCCACTGGCCTATAGTTCGTGAGTTCACTGATCTTATTGGTGGTGTTCTTGGGTATTGGTGTAAGTATAATGTTGCCCTTATGAGGGGGAAAATGTCCATTCGATAGCATGTAATTTATGTGTTTAGTGAACAGTTCATATGAACCAGTCTGGTGGATTTTTCATCATACAGTTGGGGCAGCTGTCTAGTAGGCAGTTTGCATTTGCGTATTTTGTCAGTAGTGCTTTAACTGACCTGGTCGAAGGTATTTTAAAGTAGTACCAGATTCTGTCTGCATTGATGTGGTCAGTGTCAGTTTCATTTTCATGTAAGAAGTCTGAGAGGGATGATTGTGTTGTTGTAAGATTTGATCTTATTTTTAGTGTTTTTTTGCTCTAAGTATTGTGCCAGCTTGTATGCTGTTGGTGGCGTTTCATTTGTTGTTAGTAAGGCGTGTGTGTTTAATACTCTGTTCATGAGTTCATATACTTGTTTTCATGTTGATCTGTTCTGGATCCACATATGTGCTACAGTATTCTGCTTTAGCTCTCTTTATCTTGTGTTTGTATGTTATTATAGCTTTTCTCCATGTAATTTTGTTCAAGTCTGTTTTGTTTTTAGACCATTTTCTTTCCAGTTTCCTACAAAGATTTTTTAAATCTCTAATAGCTCATTGTTAAACCATGGTTGTGGTTGTTTTTCCTTCTTATTTTCATTTTAATTTGTGCTATTTTGTTTAGTGTTTTTGCTTAATTCGTCCCAGTTTTTCATAAATTGTTTGTTGTTGGGTGATATGTTTGTTTGATCCTTCATCGCTGCTAGCCAGAAACTCTGAGCATCCACCTTTCCTCTTGTTATAGTTGTGTGTGACTAAGAATAAATCTGGCATCACTGGATGAGTGTTTTTAGCAATCTATTTAATAATATCTCAAACAACTTGTAATTCCAAAGGTTTAAATAGTCCATAAGTTTGTATGCAAATGAGGCTTTGAGGAAGCAAAGCCCTGCTGCCCGGCTTCCAGTACAGCCAACAGTTGCTCTCAACAGTCCTTCACTGTGACATTTCTCAATCCAAGCCCATTAGTGAAAATACAGACCTCAAAGATTTTTCATTCTGGTAGCATTTTTCATTTCTCACAGTTTCTCCACTCTTCCAAGACGTTCCAGTTTTAAAAGTTCTGGGGCCCCTGACAACTCTTCCCCTTGGGATAGTTTCACTTTGCAACTGGCACTATCTTCCATCCCACTGCTATAAAACATTGGTAAAATAGCATATAAAACTTTCTTCAACAGAATGGCTTCAACTCTAAAAACAACTCCATACCTTGAGGCTCAAACTCACTTCCAAATCAGTGCAGTCCATATGTTCAGGCTCAGTCATTTGCTCTCCAACAGGGGTCTCAGAAATTACTATCTCCATAGGGATGGGCTCCTCAGCCTCTCAAGAATATGCAGGAGCTCCACACCTCTAGACCTATTGGAAGCTATTAAATACTGTTAGCGCAATCGGGGAGGCTCTTTCTTTCCAGGGCTCCTCCCTCATTAGTCTCCCCACAGAAAATCATTAGTCTCCCCACAGAAAAGCTTCTTAGGCACCTGAGATCTGAACTCTTTCCCAGTCCTACTCTGAACCGGGATTTCCCTATCCCCTTGTATGCCCTGTTTTTCATGAAAGGCTGCTTTTATCTGGGAAGGGTTTTAAGGCCGGTTCAGGTACCCTCCTGGTTACGACAATATCTACAGTGTAAGAGGAATCTGAGCTGGGACTTACCCAAGTCCAAAATGTGGCAGAAGCATAGAAGATTACCAAATTTACCACTCCATAAATAACCTAAAAATGAAAAGGATAAAGTCAATAAATCCAAATCAACTAGTCTCCTCCTCATTAAAGACAAAACAATCTAAGGAGCAATGGCTCTTACATCAGAGTACAATGATACACAGAAGAGGTTACTGGCACTCAAACCTCCAAATAATATTTATGCAAATACCACTATAGTATTTATGAACTGAAGGAGGAAAAACCTCAGAATATACCAGTGCTGAAACTTTATTTCAAATTTATTTTATTAACTCAAATGCAAAAATATATTACAACAAATAACGTTTGCAAGTAACTTTAGACATACGTTTTATCCATCCCCCCACCCCATTCCCATCCCTTCCTCTACAGGAACATACTCCCTGCACAGTTGCACTAGCAGATGCCTGGTCATCTAAAACCATCCTTTTGCATTCCTCACTTCCTCTTCCCCCACCTTCCCTCCCCTCCGACTATCTCTCCCACTTTCCCCGGGCCTTCATTCTTCCCATTTCCTTGTGGTCCTTTTTCTCTCCACTTTCTCAGACAAGAGTCCTTAAAGCCCTCCAAGCCTTTAACCCTTCTTCTTCCCTGGACCCCTGGACAGTGCAGTTACTTAAACGCCTGGCCCAGCCTCTTCTCCCTCTAATATTCCCATTGTTAAAGCTTGTTTAGCTTCAGGCACTGTTCCCTCCTTGTGGAAGCATGCCTTAATAGCCCCCCTTTTTAAGAAACCACATCTTGATCCCTTCCTTCCCACCAATTCTGCCCAATCTCAAATATGCCATTCTTTGCTAAATCTTGGACAGGCTAGTTCTGCACCAACTTGACACCTTCCTTGAACATTCCATTGTTCGCCCCCACCACAACACTATTAGAGTTTCCCTGGACCAATGTTATCCCATCCTTATCGTGTCTCTAGATGTCTCCGCTGCATTTGACCTCATTGATCACTCTGAGTCAAAAAAAAAATGTTAAACGTTAGGGGAGAGGATGGAGCCCTGGGGGACACCAGAGGTAACCTATGGCTCCATCCTCTCCCCTACCGTTTAACATTTTTCTTGACTCTCTGCTCACTCTAATTCAAGAACAGGGTTGTGTGCCATTCTGTTATGCATATGACATTCAAACCTTATATAGAGTCCCTGACAACACTTCATCTCCCTTCTCCTCCCTCAATTCCTGTCTAAATGCTGTCTCCACTTGGCTACCGAACAATGGTCTTTTCCTTAATTGGTCCAAACGCAAACCTATTTTCTTTCCCACCCCCAACTGCTCGATCCCCTCAGATAAAACTATTGACAGCCACCTTCTTTCCTTCTGTGAGTTGGTCAAGATCCCTGGGGTTGTTTTCAATTGTAAACTTACACTCAAAGCACAGATCAATTCCATTGTTTGCTCTGTCTTTTTTGCTCTTCACTGTATTCATGCTATCCATTCTTTCCTGTCCTCTCAGTCTATTCGAAACCCTTCTCTTTTCTTTGGTAATTTCTAACATTGACTACTATAATCCCCTCTATGCTAGTCTACCCTTGCACTTCCTGAAGCATCTTCAACTTATCCAAATCAACAGCAGTTAAAATTATTCATTGTGCACACCACTTCAACCACGTCACTCCTCTCCTCTGCTTTGAACACTGGTTACCTGTCTCTTTCGGTATCCGCTTCAAGCTTCTTATGTTAGTTTTCAAAGGATGTCTCCCCTCTGCACCTGCCTACTTACATCAGCTTCTGATCCCTCACTCCCCATCCTACCTCCTGCACTCCACATCTGATCACCTGTGGTGTATTCTTTCATCTACCGTTCTTTACCTTATGATCTTTCGTGACACTGCTTTCAGCAACCAGGGCCCAACGCTTTGGAACTCTCATCCCATCGATTCGGTCCAATCCCTCCCTTCCTTCATTTAAAGTCCTTCCTAAGACCCAACTTTTTTCCCTGGCTTTTGAATTCCCCCCCCCCCCCCCCCCCCACACTCTTAGGGCCTCTCTTGGCCTCCTCTCTTACTCTGGCATCCTCATTCTGCATTGTACTAGGAAATATTTCCTGTAAACCACTTAGAGGGGCATTTTCGAAAGGGACGTCCAAGTTTTGATGAGGATGTCCTCGCACAACATCCCAGATCCAGGAGTGGGGAAACCCGTATTTTCAAAACAAGATGGACGTCCATCTTTCGTTTCGATAATACGGTCAAGGACGTCCAAATCCTGAAATTTGGTCATCCCTAGATTTGGTCATTTCTGATTTTCGGCGATAATGGAAACCAAGGACGTCCATCTCAGAAACGACCAAATGCAAGCCATTTAGTCGTGGGAGGAGCCAGCATTTGTAGTGCACTGGTTCCCGTGACATGCCAGGACACCAACCAGGCACCCTAGAGGACACTGCAGTGGACTTCATAAATTGCTCCCAGGTACATAGCTCCCTTACCTTGTGTGCTGAGCGCCCCAAAACCGACTACCCACAACTGTAAACCACTACCATAGCCCTTATGGGTGAAGGGGGGGGCACCTACATGTGGGTACGGTGGGTTTTGGAGGGCTCGCTGTTTCCTCCACAAATGCAACAGGTAGGGGGGGATGGGCCTGGATCCGCCTGCCTGAAGTGCACTGCACCCACTAAAACTGCTCCAGGGACCTGCATACTGCTGTCATGGACCTGAGTATGACATCTGAGGCTGGCAAACAATATTTTGAAAGATATTTTTTGATGATGGGAGGGGATTAATGACCACTGGGGGAGTAAGGGGAGGTCATCCCCGATTCTCTCCGGTGGTCATCTGGTCATTTCGGGCACCTTTTTGTGCCTCGGTCGTAAGAAAAGCACGACCAGGTAAAGTCGTCCAAGTGTTCATCAGGGACGTCCTTGTTTCTTTCGATTATGGGTCAAGGATGTCAAAGTGTTAGGCACGCCCAAGTCCCGCCTTCGCTATGCCTCTGATATGCCCCCTTGAACTTTGGCCATCCCTGCAACGGAAAGCAGTTGGGGACGTCCAAAATCAGCTTTCGATTATACCGATTTGGACGACCCTGGGAGAAGGACGTCCATCTTCCGATTTATGTCAAAAGATGGGCGTCCTTCTCTTTCGAAAATGAGCCCATTAGTTCCCTGTTTGGATCTATTTTGAAGTATATCAAGCCCAAACAAATAAACAGTATACCACACAGCCTTGGTTCTTATAACCACATGGAACGCAAACATCCAAGTACGATCTACATAAGATGAATAACTCCTCTCCATCCCCTATTCTCTCCTTTCCTCCTCTCTGCAGACCAATTAATTAGATCCTTATGGTTGGGCCAGCACAGGGCACATGGGTCTTGTAATATCACCCAAATCATTCAAAATGAAACTTTAGAGCTGTTGGAAAACTCTGTATGTAACATTCCCGTATCTGTAACAAGTCTTGTCTCTGTTATGTGTGTTTATCCTGCTGCAATTCCTACAATAACACTGAGTGCAATTTGTTTCTCTAGTACCAATAAGATGGTGGCGATGAATCCACCCAATGATTACAAATACACTATTTCCCCACGACAATGGCCTTAACATCCTATTCCCTTTACCCCGAACACCCAGCATTTCTATTTTACCAAAGAGTATAACCATCGGGGCTAGTATCCTGCTGCCCACTGGTAGTGCCCAGAAACTGAAAAATCTCTGCCCAATATAACTATATTAAGGAACAACCCCATAATCCCCTGGATTTTATATATTGTGCCAAGATTTCTGCACAGAAATCGAAGCATATTCCATAACAATGTGCATAATTAGTTAAGCTAATCAGTGTTGATAATTGGATGTTAACAAGCAATTAACACTAATTGGTATTAATTAGAATTTATGCACACTACCCAAGTGTATTCTGCAAAGAAGTGAACGTAAATTGTAATGTGTGCTGTCAACCAAGGGCATAGCTATAGGCGAGTTGCAGGCATTCCAGAAAACTACACACAGGGTTATAGAATACATCTGCTCTGTGCCTAACTTAGGCGCCAGGATTTACACCAAGTTTTATTTGGATTAAATGGCCCATGCCTAGAGTTAGATGCTGTCATGGAAAGTTAGGCTTATTCTATAAAGTACACCTGAATTAAGGTGTACTTTATAGAATGTGCTTATGCAAATTTCAATTCGGCACCAAATATTTAGGCGTGATATATATAACCTAGTCCAATGTGTGAAAAAAGGTATCTGCTACCTAACATTTAGAATATTGTGGTGTGGCTTACTGAAACACTTTGAGGCTCATTTTCAAAGCACATAGACTTATAAAGTTACATAGATTACTATGCAATTTTGTAAGTCTATATGCTTTGAAAATGAGCACCTTTAGGTATAAATATCATAGGCGTAAAAACCTCCTTAGTATTTTTATATTTTCTGCAAACACTTGTCAAACAGTGAAAGATGAAAAAAATCAAAACTTATATTTAAAAATATTGATACAATTTGCTGTTTCACTATTCTGCTCAATAATTCCGATTGGTTGACCTATTCCACAATGGGGCTCATTTTCAAAGCACTTAGCCTCCCAAAGTTCCATAGAAACCTATGGAACTTAGCCTCCCAAAGTGCTTTGAAAATATGCCTCATTGTGTGATGCAATGCCTGGGCACTATGCTTGTACATCCTAAAAGTTTCTGGGAAGCATACGTGACACAACTCTGGGAAGACACTTAACTCTGGAGCAGCAAACGAACTCTACCACCAGACAAATGTTCTTCTCTCTTTGGAAGCTAAAACGCATAAAACCTTATTTTCCTAGGGAAGTATTTCGAGGTTTAACTCAGTCTTTAGTCCTTAGCCGCCTTGATTACTGTAATGGGATATATGCAGGGTGCAAAGACATGCTCCTGAAAAAATTACAAACTGCCCAGAACACAGCTGCTAGACTCATTTATGGTAAATCGAGGTTTGAAAGCTCAAGACCACTGCGTGAGAAACTGCACTGGCTCCCTGTAAAAGACCGAATAACATTTAAAATTTGTGCTTTGATGCATAAAATTCTCTATGGTGAAGCTCCTGCGTATATGGACGCCCTTGTCAGCTTACCACCTTGAAACTCTCACAGATCAGCTCGTTTGTACCTAAATCTGCATTACCCAATCTACGGTGGCCTCAAGTATAAAACCACTTACGCCTCCACCTTTTCCTATATTAGCGCACAACTGTGGAATTTAAATTTGTGAAAGTTATCCCTGATCATCCGACCTTCAAAAGATACCTTAAGACCTACTTATTCGGAAAAGCTTACGCTCTTGACCCGCCCCGCCCCGCACCGCTACCTATTGAATTCTATTTTCTATCCATATTTTCCCACCTCTGCTATTACTCACTTGTCCCTTTCCCTACAATGCCGTTGACTGTTTGTTGAAGATTTGATGTATGCTTTTGTAAATTACTGTAAGCCACATTGGGCCTGCCCGTGGGTGGGAAAATGTGGGATATAAATGCTGTAAATAAAATAAATAAATAAATTGTTTGCAAGTGCATTTTTTGGTTCCTGAACCAGAATAGCGAAACATGTTGGCTCAAACTGGGAAGCACGTCACAGCTAGAAACAATCAATATTTTTTAAAATAAGTTTTGCTTTTTCACCTTTCATTGTTGTGTTTGACATATATATTAAAACAACAATATCTAGCTTAGGTTTTTAAGTTATATTGTAAAGGAGGAAAAGACCTCGGGCAGTCAGCTCTTTTTTTTGTGAACAAGTTTTTCCTCTATATTGATTTAGAATTGACCCGAATGAAATCGTAACTGCTGAGAAACCTTGCACATAAAGATAAATGTTGGTATGCTTTTTCCTACGCATTATTTATTGATCTTTCAGCAAAAAGCTTTACAATTTCATTTGGGTAAATTCTAAATCAATATAGGGGAAAAACTTGTTTTGAGATATTTTCTATATAAAAAAAGACAAAAGAAAAAAATAATATACAAGAAAAGGAGGTTTTTAAGACCTGTGAAGAAGTTCTCAAGGCAATTATGTGAAAGAAAGTTCACAAAAAGACAGCCGAATGCCTGAGGTCTTTTCCTCCTTTACAATATAACTTAAAAACCTAAGCTAGATATTCTTGCTTTAATATATATGTAAAATAGTTTCCTTACCAAGAAATCTGCCATAGATGTTTTTCAATTACATTGTTTTGTTTGACAAATGTTTGCACACATATAAAAATAGTAAGGAGGTTTTTATGCCAATGATATCTATACCTAAAGTGTTTCAACATTGGTATTTTCTGAAGCGTTTCTTCCTTCAGTTGATAAATACAATAGTTGTATTATTTGGAAATCTCACATCTGATCAGCACAAGAAACAAATCTAAATAAACCAAAAAGGACCATCATTTAAGGGCCAGAGATTGATTCCTTGCCATTCTGACTCTAAAATCATTCTAGGAGCAAAATCATTAAGCCAGCTTCAGCCTAAAGGGCATTTCAGAGCTTTCGGTGTCTCACAAAGGGGTCCTTTTAATAAGCCATGCAAGAAAATGGCCAGCACTATGAATAGTGTGTGGGTTTGCCGTATGCTCCAGCCACTTCCTAGACTTAAAGAATTTTATACAGTAATCTTACTCATCTGATGAGCTGGACTTCATATAATGACCAGCAAGAATACTGAATTCTTGGAAAAGGTGGACAGTTTATCAGTCTACAGTACACCTCTAATTCTGAACTATATTTCTTTGATCGGTTATTAGCTATAACCCTATATTCCCCCCTCCCTCCCTACACCATGCTTCCCTCTCAAATTTCTACCCCACCTCACATAAGAACATAAGTATTACCATACTAGGACAGACCAAAGGTCTATGAAGCCCAGCATCATGTTTCTGACAGTGGCCAATCTAGGTCACAAGTACATGGCAAGATCCCAAAATAGTACAATACATTTAGCCACATTGAGCCTGCAAATAGGTGGGAAAATGTGGGATACAAGTGCAGCAAATAAATAAAATGCTGCTTATCTAGAAATAAGCAGTGAATTTTCCCCAAGTCCATTTTAATAATGGTTTATAGACTTTTCATTTAGGAAGCTATACAAACCTTTTTTAAACCCCACTAAGCTAACTTTTACTACATTCCCTGGCAAAGAATTCCAGAGTTTAATTACACATTGAGTGAAGAAATATTTTCTCCGATTCGTTTTAAATTTACTACTTTGTAGTTTCATTGCGTACTTCCACTCATTATTTTATACACCTCTATCATATTTCCCCTCAGCTGTCTTTTCTCCAAGCTGAAGAGTCCTTTAGCCTTTCCTCATAGGGAAGTCGTCCTACCCCCTTTATCATTTTCGTCACCCTTCTCTGTACCTTTTCTAATTCCACTATATCTTTTTTTAAATGCTGTGACCAGAATTGCACACAATATTCGAGGTACGGTCTTACCATGGACTGATACAAACACATTATAAACCTCATTTTTGTTTTCCATTCCTTTCCTAATAACACTTAACATTCTATTTGCTTTCTTAGCCGTCGCAGCACACTGAGCAGAGGGTTTCAACGTTATCATCAACAATGACACCTAGATCCCTTTCCTGGTCAGTGACTCCTAAATGTGGAACCTTGCATTAATAACTATAGTTTGGGTTCCTCTTTCCCACATGCATCACTTTGCACTTGCTCACATTAAATGTCATCTGCCATGTGGATACCCAGTCTCCCAAGGTCCTCTTGTAATTTTTTTACAATCCTCTTGTGATTTAACAACTTTGAATATCTTTGTGTCGTCAGCAAATTTAATTACCTCACCAGTTACTCCCATCTCTAGATTATTTATAAATATGTTAAAAAGCAGAAGTCCCCCGGGGAACCCTATTATGTCCAGGGAAGTCCACTATCTGCCCTTCTCCACTGAGAATGACCAGTTAACCCTACCTATATGAAAATGACCAGTTAACCCTACCTATATCTTTTAACCAATATTTAATCCACAATAGAACACTACCTCCTATCCCATGGGTCTCCAATCTCCTCTGGAGTCTTTCATGAGGTACTTTGTCAAATGTCTTTTGAAAATCCAGATACACAACATCAACCGACTCTCCCTTATCCACATGTTTGTTCACCCCTTCAAAGGTAATAGGTTGGTGAGGCAAGATTTCCCTTCACTAAATCCATGTTGGCTTTGTCTCATTAATCCATGCTTTTGAATATTATAATATTCGCTACCATTTTGCCTGGCACCGATGTCAGTCTCACCGGTCTATAATTTCCCAGATCAACTCAGGAACCTTTTTTTTTTTTTTTTTTAAATCAGCATTGCATTAGCCATCCTCCAATCTTCCAGCACCATGCTTGAGTTTAAAGAAAAATTACATATTACTAACAGTAGCTCTGCAAATTCATTTTTCAATTCTATCAGTACTCTGGGATTAATACCATCCGGTCCAGGAGATTTGCTGTTTTTCAATTTATCAAATTGCGCCATTACATCCTCCAGGTTTTTAGAAATTTCATTCAGTTTCTCGTCAGCTTTGAATACCATTTCTGGCACTGGCATCTCTCCCAAATCTTCCTCAGTGAAGACCGAAGCAAAGAATTCATTTAATCTCTCCACTATGGCTTTGTCTTCCCTGAGTGCCCCTTTTACTCCTCGGTTATCTAGCAGTCCAACTGATTATTTTGCTTCTTGCTTTTTGTTATACCTAAAAAAAATTTTTACTGTGTGTTTGCCTCCAACGCAATCTTCTTTTTTTTTCAAATTGCTTCTTTTCCTTCCTTATCAGTGCTTTGCATTTGACTTGCCAGTCCTTATGCTGTTTCTTATTATTTTCAGTTGGATCCTTCTTCCATTTTCTTAAGGATTTTCTTTTAGCTCTAATAGCTTCCTTCACTTCACTTTTTAACCATGCCAGCTGTCATTTGGTCTTCCTTCCTCGTTTTTTAATACATGGAATATATTTGGCCTGGGCTTCCAGAATGGTATTTTTGAACAGCATCCATGCCTGATGTAAATTTTTTGACCTTCACAACTGCTCCTCTACGGTTTTTTTTTACCATTTGCTCCTCTACGTTTTGTTGTTGTTTTTTTTACCGTTCCTCTCATTTTATCATAGTCTCCCTTTTGAAAGTTAAATGCTAACTTATTGGATTTCCTGTGTGTACTTACTCCAAAGCCGATATCAAATCTTACATAATAATTTGCACCTCCAACGTTCCATGTCTGGCTGCCTGGGTTCGTAACATCTCCTGACGTCAGCCAGCATCCAGCGTTCCATTCCCCCTCACTGTCCCGCCCTCATGTCAAGACATAATGACGTCAGAGAGCAAACAGTGAGAGAGAAGGGAATGCTGGAGACGAGCTGACATCAGGAGGGATGTTACGAACGGGACAGAAGCCAGCGCCAGCCAGCCAGAGAACGTTCAGATACAAATCGAGGGAAGGGGAGGACAGGGCAGAGCAGAGGAGAATTGATGGACATGGATGGGATGGGAGGACAGTAGAGGAGAGAATCGCGGGACATGGATGGGAGGGCAGGGAAGAGGAGAATCACTGGACATGGAGGGGAGGGCAGGGGAGAGAGAAAAAAAAAAAAAAAGCTTACATGACAGCCTTCCTAGGGCCTGTTTCATTGTTGAGGAAACGGGCATGGTTCCACTAGTCTGATCATATTATGATCATTGTTATCAACTGACCCCAGCACCATTACCGCCTGCATCAGATCATGTGTGCCACTAAGAACTAGGTCTAGGATTTTTCCTCCTCCTTAGCTCCTGTAGCATCTATTCCATAAATTAGTCCTTTATTTCATCATGGAATTTTACCTCCCTAGCATGCCCTGATGTTACATTTACCCAGTCAATATCAGGGTAATTGAACTCACCCATTATTATTGTGTTCCCCAGTTTGTTAGCCTCCCTAATTTCTGATAACATTCTTACATCTGTCTGTTCATCCTGGCCAGGTGGACGGTAGTACACTCCTATCACTATCCTTTTCTCCTTTACACATGGAATTTCAATCCATAGGTATTCCAAGATGTTTTGTTTCCTGCAGAATTTTCCCTCCACCTCATGTTTCCCCCTCCCCCATAGTTCTTTCTTTTTCTCTCCCTCCCCCTGTCCTGCATCCACTCCTTTCACTCTCTGCCCCATGTTCCTCAGTCTCATCCCTCCCTATTCACTCCCTGTTTCTCTCACAGAGCTCCATGGTGCATCCATCTAAAAACAGTGGCCATATATACTAACATTAGATCCCTTAGCAGCATGGACTGAAAGCAATGCAATAATCAAAGGATATAATAGTGTTTGAAATAGATATATGCTCTAACTGAAAATTAATATTTATGCAGTGGAAAAGGAACGTGATGGGTGATAAGACCTTGAGTTCAGAACAATTCAGTGTTGTTTTGCTCATATTGGAAAGAAGTATATGGCCATTTTCTTTAATAATGATATCAGTAATGAGCGTTTATTTTTGGAACAGTTTCATCCACTTTGTCATTCTACCACTAACAGAAGATCACCATGCAACTATAACACTTCAAAAAAGGAGGAAAAACAACAGAGAGAGAAAATAATTCTCTTACATTTGCTCCCAAAATAATCCATAGATAAAACTTCAGAGTCTCCTTGTTCTCCTCGTAGATCTGTTTTTTTCCTTTTGTTCCAACCTTTCCTTTGGGCTAGAAAAATGGTAAAAGTATTTAGAGCAGCCAAGTTGGAAAACTCAAAAACTGCATTGTCAAGACAACTTTGAACCCTGTAGAATGCATGTACATTATGTGCGCGCAAAATCCACAGGCAGGCAAATTAATTAGCAAAGTGCATTTCTTCTATGCACTCAAGTCAGCACGTTTTCATCTGGAGGGTTCTTTCCAGCTATAATCAAATTACAGGGCCAACTTTAAAATAAATACAAGAATTATTAAATAAAAATAAAGCAGAATGTAGTAGTGTATCAATACACGATGTTCTATATAACATTTTGACTCTCTAATGCAGTACTACACTCATTTCTGCCAGCACTATCGTACTACCAAAAGACAGCAGTAAACACCAGGAAATGGCTTTCCCCTTAGGATGTGTAGGAAATTTCTACTTAGCAACTTGGAATGGACATTTACGTGAACTCAAAGTCAATAGTCTGATTCAGTATGTCATTTTTTTTAATGTTCTTAAGAGTCAAGCAACTGCGCTTATACAATGCTACTGGGGATCCCAAAATGAATCAGCCATCAACTAGAACGTTAATTTAACCTAATGCATGTCAACAACACGTGACTCCAAACAGCCTTCATTTTCAGAGCTTTTGAGATGTCAAGAGCTGTACTGAATACGCAGTTCCCCCAGAAGTATGCCGCCATCGGGGTCAGAGCCCGCAGACACACATGAGCACTCACCGCCATAGGGGTAAAAAACAGAGTTTACGAATCCTCCGGACTTTGCCCAACTTGAGACCGGTTATAAAAACGCAGAACCTCCTTGGCAGAAACCGTCCGTCACAGGAAAACCGAAGCACCAGCTCAGCAATACAGCAACTTCCGGTCGCAGACTTATGACATCACAACCACAAAAAGGTGTTACAGTTTCCGTTCACTGTCTTTGGTAGAAGTAAGAGTTGTGTATATGTGGTTGCCAAGTTACCCATTCCAGGAGGGAGACTTTTTGGCCGGTCCTGATTTTAAACTTACATCCCAAAGCAGTGTAGTATTTGTAGTCCATGATTCTATCCATTGAAATCAGTGCTGCAGGCCAAAAAAGTCTCCCTCCTGGAATGGTATCTTGGCAGCTCTGATAATATGCTTTTAAATACAGTATTATACCTATCACCAAAGTTTTGTATACACGTAGATCATAGCCTAACATTCGGAATAAATATTGTAAGGTTGCTGCTAGTTAACAGACATCCGCAATGTGTAGGTAGGGTTACCATATGGCTCCGTCATGAGGTGTACCGCGGTCTCTCGTTAATGGGCTACTGGTGCTGTTCATGAGTACTTCATACATAGGGTTACCATATTTGCCCTAAGAAAAAAAGAGGACACATGCCCCGCCCATTGACACACCTCTTCCCCGCCCCACCCCGCCCCTTGCCCCGCCCCCTATTCAAGACTTCAGTGTTGCCACTTTACCCAGCAAGCAAAAGCAGAGGAAAGGTTCATATAACTCACTATCACCTTAAACTTGATAGGAATCTTCAGCTTTAACTGAAAGAATAGATCCAGAGAGCCTTCTTATTCCATTTGTATTATGATGACCCCCTTCCCCTCCTTTCCACATCAGAGGGTCACAAGCATCGACATACAATTTTTTTTTAGATCACAAGGCTGGTTAGTGATTACAGCACTACTGGATGTAATAAAACTGGGGTTTTCTTTTTTTATTATCTCAGCATTGCAGTGTTAACACCCTTTTTAAGGAAAGAGAGAAGTTAAAACAAACCTTTGTAGCCTTTCTAATCTTTTTTTCTGTATATTCCGCTCCCGTTGTAGGCAGGGAAGTTAGACAGCACTTAAAAGCTGGAGACACAGAATAACAAGTCACCCTGCAACCCACAACAAGATGATTAGTTCCGCATGGCCGGGGGCACTTTTAAGAGAAACAACATTGGGCAATAAAACGTTTCACAGAAAAAGAAAAAAAACCCAGCCAGCATGATAGGGACGGAGGATACCACTTGTACAGATAGATGAGGAGAGGAACGGTAAGGAAGCCCTGGAGAGTTGAAAAAGATAGCACAGAGAAGCTGCCGGACATTTGTGCACCTTTGTTCCAATCCAAATGAAAATCGAGAACAGGAGGATTTATTTTAACCAACGGGGAGAGAGATACCAATTGAATTACCCAGCCAGTTCCATTCTGGTCTCCCCCCCCCCCCCCCCCCCCAGACGGGCCCCAGTTTTCTTCTACTTGAACAACTACTATCTCCGGTTTTATTACTTCCCCGAATCCCTACACTACCGGGACTGCATGGCAGGCAGCAGCCTGCCAACTAAGTGAAGTAGCAGCTACATCAAGAAAGTGGCTCAGTCTGTCCGACCCTCACCCAGACCCACACAACTCGGACAAAAAACAAATTTACCTCGTGGCTGCAGCAGGCACTACTAGTTGACACGTGCGTGCAGGAGGACTGAGAACGGGAGGGCGGATCGATCAACTAATCAGCTGATTGGGGCGTGTACGTCATCACGCACGGACGCTGCACGTCGGACGAGGGGAGGAGACTGAAAGTCAGGAGGAGGAGCGGAGGACTCGGAGAAAACCCGGACAAAGCCAGCAAACGAAGAAATCCGCCCGGACTCCCGACAGCGCCCTCAAAAAGAGGACATGTCCGGGGAAATCCGGACAAATGGTAACCCTATTCATACAGTAAAAGTCTTGGGAGGGCCGCTTGGGTCCAGGTTATCCCCTGCTACGTTTGGCTGGCAGAAGGAACATCGCTGGTCACTGTTAATCTTCGATATGAACTGGGCTGCGAGATCGCATAAAAACATAAAACTAGCCATACTGAGTCAAACCAATGGTCCATCTAACTCAGTAGATAAAAAACAACAAAGCAGTGGAATCAAATGTATTTATTTTGTTTTGTACCATCTAACTCAGTATCCTGTTTTCAGCAGTGGCTATTCAAGGTCACAAGTACCTGGCAGAAACCCAATTAATTGCAACATTCCATGCTACCAATCCTGGATCAAGCAGTGGCATCTCCCATGCCCGTCTCAATAACTGGCTTTTTCTCTAGGAGCTTGCTAAAACCCAGATACCCTAACCACTGTTACCACTTCCTCTGGCAGTGAGTTCCACAGCTTAACTAGTCTTTGAGGGGAAAAAATATCTCCTCCTATTTGTTTTAAAAGTATTTCCATTTAATTTCAGTGAGTGTCCCCAGGTCTTTGTACTTTATGAATCCCCAGGGGTCTGCGGTTATATAAAGAGCCGAGATTCCTAGAGGACTCTGATTTATGTGAAAAGGTGGAATGATATTATTTCGAGATGTTCTTTAGATTTGATGCTCATTACAATTGATAAATTGAACAAGTTAATAGATGACAGTACTTGTGAATTAAATAGCAAATTAAATGAGCTAAAAAATATATCATCAGTAGAAAATTATGAATTAAAATATAAGGAACATATGCAAGTGATTGAGAGATATCGAGCAGAAATTAGATCTCAAAAAATATCTAAATGTAAGAGAGACGAGTTAGATTATACGAAGGGTTTCATCTACCCGTGGATGAATCAGAGTAGAAATTCTAGACGCAATAAAAAAGGTAAACGAGTTACATTTATCAATTCTTCAAGTGACTCATCAGGAGAAGAACAGGGGAATGAGAACAATATGATGGGTAACGTTGGGGGCAATACTGAGGCATCTTTAAAAGCAACTGTTAAAAGCAACTGTTTTAACAGGACAACAAATAACAGAGATGAATACACAACCTACAGTACGCCCCAAACGACAGGGCAAAAAGATTCATTGATAGTGTTTAATCTATCATCGAAACCTTTAAGTCCTGCTCAACAACAAGTTTTAAGTTTGGGGCTCACATTTGTTCCCACCCAGTTTCATAATGCGTTTGACATTGTCGAATTGGATTCTAGACGCAAGACTCCTCTTTGGACACCTGCGGTTTACGGGGCCCCCAGTTAGGGGCCGCCAAGCATTTACACTGCGTACAGTGATGGTGGCCAAGAGAATAATTCTGAAGATGTGGCTGTCAAAGGAGGGCCCTACAGTGGCTCAGTGGAGAGAGCAGATGATTCACCTGTTGCGCACTGAGAGAACAAGATTGAGAACTCAACGACCCCTCCATGCTCGGACATTCTGGGCTTGTTGGACTCCATTTTGGCTTACGCTGACCGATCGAGCTAAAGGGCAAATAATGAACATGTGAATAATGCTTAAGAACATTTAGAAAATGGGGCCTGCGAAGTAAGAGACTGTGTTAATAACGGGAGGGGGGGAATGGGGATGAGGGAGGTAAAGGGAGGGCAGGGGATGAAAATGTAAAAAGTTACTGGGGAGATAAACAGTTACATAGAACTTTCAGTGTGCTTGCTAGTAAAGATATGTGGTTTATTTTGCAAAACAAGAGGAAATTAAGCACTGTTTAGATCTGTTGATATGTTCTCTCGAATAAAAATTATTGAAACATAATGCGTTTGACATTCGTATTAATTTGCATAAGTTTTTTAGAAAATTACGGTTGAAATTATTTTTTTGAGATAATGATACCGTTGAATCGGACACCTTAATAGATCAACCTAGGTCTTTTTTGCAAGTACATCGATTTCCCTCTACGTGGCTTCCTCATGGTCCCATAGATCCAGCCATTGCGACGTTTCAGCAATGGGTATTGCATGATCTTGAAAATTTAGAAGCTACCTTGGGGAGGCAGTATAGTAATTTGACAGTTTTGTAGCGCCAAGCAGTTATAGAGTTACAGAGGGATGAGAATATTATAATCCTGAGAGCCGATAAGGGGGGTGGAGTTGTGGTACAGGATACATCAAAGTATGAATATGAAGCATTTACTCAGTTAAATTATCAAACGTTTTATAGACAGTTACAGGAAGATCCCACTGCTCAGTATCAAACATGGGTGTATGAGTTGTTAAGGGAAGCTTGTGAAAAAGGTGTTATATCTATTCAAGTATTTCAATACTTGTTTAGACAATTTCCAAAAATACCTGTGATCTATTTTACTCCGAAAATACATAAGAGTCTGATAAATCCCCCTGGCCGCCCTATTGTTTCTGGGTGTGAATCATTGTTTGAACCGCTTTCTCAGTTTTGGGATTTTCATTTGCAACCTTGTTTAGAGTCCATAACCTCGTTTATGAGAGATTCAGATCACTTGCTTCGTATTTTGCAGGGTGTACAAGTAGATGTTAATTTAGAGGTGTGTTTGGTAACATTAGATGTCACTGCACTGTACACCAACATCCCACAAAGGGAAGCTGTGATCATGATTAAGGGATTATTGGAAACTTTGGAGTTACCTAATCAGTTGATAACCTTACTTGGCTACTCCAACCAGAGTTATACCTAATCACACTGACCACCCTTCAACATCTTCAGTCCTTCTGTGACTGTTCTTTTGTGCTTGACTGCTTAAATATTTTAAATTTAAATGCTTTACTTTTTGTCTATTAGATTGTAAGCTCTTTGAGCAGGGACTGTCTTTCTTCTGTGTTTGTACAGCGCTGCGTATACTTTGTAGCGCTCTAGAAATGTTAAATAGTAGTAGTAGTAGTATGTAGCTGAGTTGGTTATTTATCATAATTTTTTTAAGTTTAAGGACACATTTTTTCATCAAATAAAAGGGGTTGCGATGGGGGCTACAGTAGCCCCCACCATTGCGTGCCTGTATATGGACCAGTTGGAGAAGCAGTGTATTTATACAAATCAATATTTTGAGGGTGTAGTTAAATGGCTGCGATATATACAGTAGATGATATTTTGGTAATATGGCAAGGGACAGAAGAAAATTTATTGAAGTTGTTGGAAGTTTTGAATACAGTCAGTCCCCATATTAAATTTGTGCAAAGTATTGGTCGTCGAGAGGTGAATTTTTTAGATGTGAACATTCAATGGGATGCTGGTAAATTTATTACTAAGATTCACCGTAAAGAAACTGATCGCAATGCAATATTACATTATCGCAGCCACCACCCCTCTGCTTTAAAAAACAGCATACCATCGAGTCAACTACTTCGAAGGTTGTGTAGTTCTCGCAATTAATATACTCATCAAGCTTTTCAGATGATTTCACGTTTTCAATGTAGAGGTTACCCTGATAAAATCTTGAGAAAAGCGGCTAAGAGAGCGTTTAATAATCATAATGAATGGCAACCTCTATGCGATAAACGGAAAAATAAATCTGAAAAAAATGACCCGTTGACCTGTGTGTTACCTTATACTAAATCGTCTAGTCAAATCATACAAATCATGAAATGCCACTGGTCTGGACATATTGGGTATGCATAAGGTTTTTCAGCAATTTCCTCGTTTTGCTTTTTCTCAAGGTAGGAATTTAGGTGAGCAATTTGCTAGGCAGAACAATGGATGTAACGAAAGACATGAGGATTATGGCCACGTGTGTTGTAATTGGTGTGTATATTGCAGTTATGCAATGCAAGTTAAAGAAGTGAGTGTCCCTCATTCAGGAAAGATATACCGCCTGCAGGCTCATACTGATTGCAATACTGCAAATTGCGTGTATGGGATAAAATGTCCCTGTGAGCTATGGTATATTGGATTAACCACTAGAAAGATTAAGGTTAGAATAGCACAGCATCTTAGTAATCTTCGTACAAAACGAATGGAAGCCCCAGTTGTTTCACATTGGGTAGATGTTAAACATTAAGTTCAGGATCTTCGTTTTGTAGTTTTAAGTCAAATTAGTCCTGATAGGGGTGGGAACTTGCCTCGTATGCTATTGAGAAAAGAGCAAAGGTTAATTTACCTTTGGAATACTGTGAGCCCTAATGGGTTAAACAAGGAGGTGGAGTGGTTAAACTTCTGAGAGGGTATTTAAACTCAGTCTCTTTGAAGCCTTGGTATGCGCATGTGTGGGCGTCTTTTGAGACGTTGCCACCAGTACATCGATGACTGTTGAGTGTTTGGCCACCTGTAGAGCCGGTAAGAGTTTATAGTATTGGTTTTTAAACAGATGAGTTAATGTTTGTGAAAAATAAGTGGATGTTATTATTGTTGCTTATTTAGATTGCTGACCCCTGAAGACGCATTTTTGCGAAACACGATCGTGTAGGGTCTGTACAATACTACCTCAGTGAGCAAATGAGATGATAGCTCCTGAGAAGCAGCATGAAGTTGAAGGAAAGAATTACTGATTAAAGATTCAACAGTAGTTCCGTGAAGATTGGAGTCACGCTGAGAGAGAAATTGTGCGTAAGCCTGTTACAATAGAGAACAGTGAATCAACAGTGGTTTACGCTGAAAAATAAGACTCTGGTTTGTGCCTGGTATGGTGGTGAACTGTTATGGATTGATCTTTAACAAGCAAAATAACTTCTGATATACAGAGTAACATAAAGACTGGGTACGAGTGGATTAAGTGAAGATCTCAATGAAGAAAAGTTGCCTTTGATTGACTGTGCAATTGACAGGCTCCATAACAATATTGTATATGAAAAAAATCTTTTGATGAAATTATGAGTGACACAATTATTCTGGGCATTGCAATGATGTATTTTTGGTACTGGTTTTAGGGATTTAAGATGGTGTGAGTAGATGATTGAATGATAGGTATATTGGGATTTTAGACAATAATTGTTAGATTTATGATATTTAAAGATGTAATAACAGATGAATATAATTGCAACAGTTGTTGAGTATATTATATAAATTTGCTGCAACTATTTATTGAAATTAACCTAAGATAGCATTGTGGTGTACTTTTTGAAAGAGTGAAAAATCAATTCAGTTCCACACCACTCAGGATTTTATAGACCTCAATCGTATCTCCCCCGGCCGTCTCTTTTCCAAGTTGAAGAGCCCTAACCTCTTTTACCTTTCCTCATGTTGGAAATGTTTCATCCCTTTTATCATTTTGGTTGCTCTTCTTTTAAACTTTTCTAATTCTGCTATATCTTTTTTTGAGATATGGCAACCAGAATTTGAAGAGGTGAACAAATGTGGATAAAGGGGAGCTGGTTGATATTGTGTATCTGGATTTTCAGAAGGCGTTTGACAAAGTACCTCATGAAAGACTCCAGAGGAAATTGGAGAGTCATGGGATAGGAGGTAGTGTTCTAGTGTGGATTAAAAACTGTTTAAAAGATAGAAATCAGAGTAGGGTTAAATGGTCAGTATTCTCAATGGAGAAGGGTAGTTGGTGGGGTTCCCCAGGGGTCTGTGCTGGCAGATGACGTTTAATGTGAGCAAGTGCAAATTGATGCATGTGGGAAAGAGGAACCCGAATTATAGCTACGTCATGCAAGGTTCTACATTAGGAGTCACGGACCAAGAAAGGGAACTAGGTGTCGTCGTTAATGATACGTTGAAACCTTCTGCTCAGTGTGCTGCGACAGCTAAGAAAGCAAATAGAATGTTAGGTATTATTAGGAAAGGAATGGAAAACAAAAATGAGGATGTTATAATGCCTTTGTATCACTCCATGGTGTGACCACACCTCGAATATTGTGTTAAATTCTGGTCGCTGCATCTGAAAAAAAGATATAGTGGAATTAGAAAAGGTGCAGAGACGGGTGACGAAAATGATAAAGGGGATGGGACGACTTCCCTATAAAGAAAGGCTAAAGAGGCTAGGGCTCTTCAGCTTGGAAAAAAGGCGGCTGAGGGGAGATATGATAGAGGTCTATAAAATAATGAGTGGAGTTGAACGGGTAGATGTGAAGCGTCTGTTCAAGCTTTCCAAAAATACTAGGACTAAGGGGCATGCGATGAAGCTACAATGTAGTAAATTTAAAATGAATCGGAGAAAATTTTTCTTAATTCAACATGTAATTAAACTCTGGAATTCGTTGCCAGAGAATTTGGTAAAGGCGGTTAGCTTAGCGGAGTTTTAAAAAGGTTTGGACGGCTTCCTAAAGGAAAAGTCCATAGACCATTATTAAATGGACTTGGGGAAAATCCACTATTCCTGGGATAAGCAGTATAAAATGTTTTGTACATTTTTGGGATCTTGCTGGGGATTTGTGACCTGAATTGGCCACTGTTGGAAACAGGATGCTGGGCTCGATGGACCTTTGGTCTTTCCCAGTATGGCAATACTTACAGTGGGGGAAATAAGTATTTGATCCCTTGCTGATTTTGTAAGTTTGCCCACTGACAAAGACATGAGCAGCCCATAATTGAAGGGTAGGTTATTGGTAACAGTGAGAGATAGCACATCACAAATTAAATCCGGAAAATCACATTGTGGAAAGTATATGAATTTATTTGCATTCTGCAGAGGGAAATAAGTATTTAATCCCTCTGGCAAACAAGACCTAATACTTGGTGGCAAAACCCTTGTTGGCAAGCACAGCGGTCAGACGTCTTCTGTAGTTGATGATGAGGTTTGCACACATGTCAGGAGGAATTTTGGTCCACTCCTCTTTGCAGATCATCTCTAAATCATTAAGAGTTCTGGGCTGTCGCTTGGCAACTCGCAGCTTCAGCTCCCTCCATAAGTTTTCAATGGGATTAAGGTCTGGTGACTGGCTAGGCCACTCCATGACCCTAATGTGCTTCTTCCTGAGCCACTCCTTTGTTGCCTTGGCTGTATGTTTTGGGTCATTGTCGTGCTGGAAGACCCAGCCACGACCCATTTTTAAGGCCCTGGCGGAGGGAAGGAGGTTGTCACTCAGAATTGTACGGTACATGGCCCCATCCATTCTCCCATTGATGCGGTGAAGTAGTCCTGTGCCCTTAGCAGAGAAACACCCCCAAAACATAACATTTCCACCTCCATGCTTGACAGTGGGGACGGTGTTCTTTGGGTCATAGGCAGCATTTCTCTTCCTCCAAACACGGCGAGTTGAGTTCATGCCAAAGAGCTCAATTTTTGTCTCATCTGACCACAGCACCTTCTCCCAATCACTCTCGGCATCATCCAGGTGTTCACTGGCAAACTTCAGACGGGCCGTCACATGTGCCTTCCGGAGCAGGGGGACCTTGCGGGCACTGCAGGATTGCAATCCGTTATGTCGTAATGTGTTACCAATGGTTTTCGTGGTGACAGTGGTCCCAGCTGCCTTGAGATCATTGACAAGTTCCCCCCTTGTAGTTGTAGGCTGATTTCTAACCTTCCTCATGATCAAGGATACCCCACGAGGTGAGATTTTGCGTGGAGCCCCAGATCTTTGTCGATTGACAGTCATTTTGTACTTCTTCCATTTTCTTACTATGGCACCAACAGTTGTCTCCTTCTCGCCCAGCGTCTTACTGATGGTTTTGTAGCCCATTCCAGCCTTGTGCAGGTGTATGATCTTGTCCCTGACATCCTTAGACAGCTCCTTGCTCTTGGCCATTTTGTAGAGGTTAGAGTCTGACTGATTCACTGAGTCTGTGGACAGGTGTCTTTCATACAGGTGACCATTGCCGACAGCTGTCTGTCATGCAGGTAACGAGTTGATTTGGAGCATCTACCTGGTCTGTAGGGGCCAGATCTCTTACTGGTTGGTGGGGGATCAAATACTTATTTCCCTCTGCAGAATGCAAATAAATTCATATACTTTCCACAATGTGATTTTCCGGATTTAATTTGTGATGTGCTATCTCTCACTGTTACCAATAACCTACCCTTCAATTATGGGCTGCTCATGTCTTTGTCAGTGGGCAAACTTACAAAATCAGCAAGGGATCAAATACTTATTTCCCCCACTGTATGTACTTATGTATGTACTTATTAAATATAGAGCTAGAGAGCAAATATATATTAGAAACTACACATCTGAAATTACTCTCACTATATTGTAATGGATAGGGGACTTTCTAACCGTTAAATTAAATTTAAACAAGTGAAACCTCATGAGTCCAGGGTGCCTATAGAGATGCCCTTTAATGGACTCCTCTGTTCCTGTCTGTTTTAGTGCCCGGCCCCTTACAGGACTCACCAGTTCTCTCTCTTCATCTGGGGCTTGTCAGTGGGTCCTTCTCTTCCAGCCTGCAGCTCACTCCTGCTTGGGTTTGATCTTCTCCTCCAGCATGCAGCTGCCTCTTCTTGCCTGAGCATGCCCTTCTCTGTCCCAGCTTGCACACTCCTGCCTGGATCCGATCTTCCCCTCTCAGAGCATGCTTTCAGCCTCCTCTCTTTGTCTGGGCCAGTGTTGCCAGG